>NW_005841843.1:969658-1007138 GCF_000455745.1 Alligator sinensis
TTTACTCTCTTATTAGTGCATAGTCTGGGATCTCGCTCTCAGCTTCGTGTCCAAGGCCTGCCCCCTGCTCCCCCTGCTTTTTATTGTGATTTTCCACTTAAATTAATTAAATGTAGAACAGGAGTAATACAGTCGGAAAGGAAACTCCCTAAACTTTGGACAGCCTAAGTGGCCTATATAAGTTCCTGAACAGTTAATCAACCTATGAAAGTCCTTTAGACCCAAAACTAACAGATTCCACCTAGTTAGCATTTTTTTCCAAGACCCATGATAGAGTTTGGATTGCGCCTACAGGCCAAATTAGTCATTATTATTATTATGGAGTTACCTAGAGGCCTCAATGAAGATCAGAGCCCCATTATGCCAGACACTACAAAAATGTACTAAGAAACAGTCCTAAGTGTAATGAGGGGTTGGGGAGGGCGTATGAGCCCTAGGTATCAGAGGAGGAGGTGATATTAGACAGGGAGCCACAGTGGCAGCCCCCCAGGGAGTCTGTGCTGTGGTGGCTGCTGCAGCTGGTGTGTGGAGAGCCTGTGCACAGCAGCAGCAGTTGGGGTTCAGTAAGGCTTGCTCACCATGTCCCCTGCTCGCCATGTCCCTCGCCCCATCCACTCGCCAATGCTCAGCACAACACCCTGTACCTCGCCTGTCCAGGGTGCTGAAATAGCTAGCTATACCTCTGAATCCCAAAAGGCTGACCATCTAAATAAATGAGACAGAGGGAGGAAATAAGAGAGGAAATACAAAGGCAGTGACAGGAAAGAGGAGGTATGACAGAGGAGAGAAAGAGAAGGGGAAAACAGAGAAGAGAAAAATCAGCTTTCATGTACTTCAGGACAGGAACAAAGGAAGGAGTGAAGGAGGAGAGAAGATAGAAGAGACTGATGAGGTGAACGATGTATGAGAACAGAGGATAAAAGATAGTACAAGTGTGTGAAGTAACCAGCCTCAGGTAAAACAGTGGGGCAGTGCTGGAGCAGGGAAGAAAGTCCAGGCCTCTTGAGTCCAGTACCAGGTTTTAGCCCCTGGACTTGTTAGCTTTGCCTTTGAACTCATGAACAAAAATGGGGCCTCGCATGAATTTGTTAAAAGAATGTGTAACCTAACAGGTTTCTTGGGGCACTGGTGTTTACCTAATTTGTTTTGTGAAACATAATTTAAATATGAAAACAGATTTTTTTTAATTCATTCATTTTTCTTCACATCCAGGCAGACACATTAAAAATACCACTCTAGCTTTACACAGAAATTTTTGTTCTGGGGCTATAAATTAGAAGCCCCATCTTCTCACTTACAGAAAAATCTCTGAAATACACATCAGTGCAGACAGAGATGGCTCTTATCTGTCTGTAGATATTATCAGTGGATGATTATGTATCCTCATATTTGCTTGTGTCCATATGCTAAAATTTCACTTATGTCAGATTTTATTTTGTGAACTGAAAAGAGGAACTCAAATATAACTGAAAAGAAAACAGTATTGTTGCAAGGACAATGTCAAATACAGCCATTTGCTCAGTGAATAGGTGCTTTGTCTTGAAAATCCTCTTGATGGCACTGGAGCCTTAGATATGTTCACAAGTCCCATCTTTTGAGTACCAAATCCTATTATCTAGGTTAGCTCATCTGTATTCAAAAGATCAATGTTGCATTATTACAAAGATCCTTTCAAGTGTAAAAAGGATGGCACTTCATTACAGAAAGTAAAAGAAACTAATCAAACTTTCTTGGTGAAATCATTGACTTTTTTAAGTAAAGGGCAAATTTAAGAATTCAAAAGTCCAAGATGTGAGAGAGCCTCACTGATCAGGCTCAGTCCTGCTCTGAGTTAAATCTCATGTAACACGTTTCTTGGATTCTCATGTAATCTGAAGAAGAAAGTGGCACGATGAAGCTCTCTTGATAGATTCCAATTACATAAAGTTGCTATTTGCCCTCCTTAAATCTAATGTACTGTGTATCCTTAAAACTTGTCCAGTTTGCAAAGTGGGTCCTTGAATAGAGGGTATAAACTGTCCTATGCAAACAGCACATATGCTGTGGTCTAGAACTGCATAACAGATGTGTAAGAGGCAAGGATTCTTGTGGCCCTCTTGTGTAAATCCTAGATCATCACTGTATAACATCAGTCCTAATAATTCTAAATCCTGTGACTCAAATATGGAATGCAAACCAGTATATCATTTAGGGCTGTGGGAATTGTTACAGAAAATACATTATTTTGCAAATTTCTCAATCTTTCTTCCTCTTCTGTTTGGAAATTGCCTGCAGACAATAGTGAAATTCCCACATTTTGTTATTAATAACTTGCATTTATTGAGCATTTTTCATGCATTGCTTTGAAATGAAGATCAGTAGTATTATCCTCATTTTCCATATGGGGAGACTGAGTCATGGAGGCTTGCCCACTGAACAAGGAACAGAGCTCAGGTTACTGGAGTGAGTCCCAGTCCAGCAGTGCTTCAGCCAAAAGGCAACTCTCTCCAGTGAATATATTTTGATTACTGGCATATTTGTAAACTCTTTCGTGTGAATATTCATTTTTCATGCTTTGTTGCTAGCAAGGTAAGTTACTATTTTTTGTTTCTTTTCTCTGATTGGGTGGTGACTTACCTAGCTCACCAGTGCAGACACAAATTGTCTTTGAATATATATACACGAATAAGTCTCGAGGATTTGATTGTCCCCAGGAAATGAACATAAATGGGTTATGAATACAGCCAACTGGAAACAGATTTTGAATTCAGATGAATAATCATGGATAGTTATCTCTTCTTACTTAGTTAACTCTACAACTGAGAAGTTCACCAACCATATGTGTGAACGTAGCTTACTTCCATAGTGTTGTAGCGTAGCAGGGTGATGTTGGCCATTAAAAACAGATGACTCTTGGAAGTTTTTACCAACTTTTACTTCAGGTTTGGAGGAAGCTGAATCGAACCCAAATAATCAAAAGGTTTTGTGGAAAGGTGGGAATAGGTGGTATCAAGCCACTTCCCCCAGTCTCCCATTAGAACTAATCCAAAGAAAGACTTTTCATGGACTTTGGTATATATAGCAAAATCATTGAGTTTTTTTCAGGTATAAGTACTGCACTTTCAAAACCTTTCCTTTCCCTTTTCAAAACCTCAGTTTCTGATGCTGATTATATATGAATTAACCCCCCAACAATATATTTAACTAATTGCACTTGATGAGCAACTTATCAGGTGTTATCACATTTCTGAAGAGATGCACAGGTAGTTAGTAGCAGAACTGGGAATATAACACAGCTCTCTTGATTCCAGTACACTGCTTTTATCACTAGAGACTACTGTTACAATATCTAGCTCTGGGCTTTTATTTCTGATTTTTAGAGTGGTTCCTTCAGAGCATCACGTAATGCTCGTGTTAGCTTAAAAGAAGAAACTTGACCTCTTGTTTTGCTATATAAAGATGCCAAGTGGAACCTGTGACATGCCATCTAGGAGGAGTATTCAAGATTTTACTGCAGCATAGGATATAGAAACTGCCTTTTTTATTGGACTTGCAAATGGGAGACTCTTGGGTCTTAAGGGCTGAATGAGTTATTATCACTCTTCCATGCCTTTTCCATCACTCTAAATACTTCTTGATCAATACTTGATGTCAGAAGTGGCCTTTGAGGTATTGTTTCTAAAGGGGTTGATCCTGCTCATACTAAGTGTGAAGTGTCATTCCCAGTATTGACATCAGTGGTGCAGGATTGCACCATGCCTCACGTTAGGACTTACGCAAGTGCATCCTTGTGCATTGGTCAGTTATATAACATAAGTATCTGAGCATTCTGCACATTTGCCTGATGTCAAGACATTGGAAATTCATAGCAGTGTGGGACTTTTGTAAATAGTTTTATTAAAAAGTGTGAGGTTCAAAGAAGGTCATGCAAACTCATTACTCATGAATGAGTATAATCTTATTTTGTATGATGAATGAGATACCCTTTCCCTCATTGGCTTTTAAATGTTTTTTGTATTTCTCAGACTTCGCCTCAATAATGGCAGATACAGTGGGGAAAAAAACCCTTTTGCCTATCTAGTGATATAGATGAAATTCATCACCATGTAGAAAGCAGCAAAAAAAGATCTGCCAAAAATATTTTTGCAAAAAGTCTTTTGCGATTTGTTGGAGGAAAAATGAAATTCAAAAGTATTTGACCTGTTGTAAGTAAAAGGTCAGTACAGTAGGTAAAGTCTCGCCTTAGCTATTAATGGAAGTTCGGCAATGCTGAGCCTTTTGCTGGTATTTCGCCCAAGAGAAGACATGAAAAGAAAAATTCTGTCTTTCTATACCGTACAGAATCTGTGCTAAGAGGACTTCAGTCACTGCCAGCACTGTTTCTAGCTCTGTTGCTTTACTCACACATTCATGGACTTGAGCTCTTCAGAATGGAAATTCAAGTTTTCGATCAGTGTCCCATGGAGTTGGCTTTTATATGAAACTGGCTGTTCTGGTGCCATTTTTAGGATTTAGTATCTGAAGTGGCAAGGCAGTTCATGAGAGACTGCCCCCAATTATTCTCTAGTGTGCTACTGGCCTGATTAATTTAAAACAATAATGATGATCCAATCTAATGCATTCTAGAGACACATTTGATCAACCTTGCAATTACTATGTATATATTGATAATTTAAACACTTCTGAAGAACTGCTGCTGTGGTTACTATTTACAACAAGAATAAAAGACTTTTTTTTAGGACAGGGGTTTTCAACCTTTTTTAACAAGTCTAACCCTTCTGTCTCAAAGTTTCAGCTCATGTACCCCTTTATATATATATGTGTGTGTTTTTTTTAATGTTGCTAATTAATGTGATATGAGGCAGGCCACACAAATTAACATTAAATGCATTATTAATATAGATTGAGGCCCCCGTGGTGAGGGAGGGAGTAGGGCTGGGACAGGGCAGGCGCTGCACAGCTGGGCTTGGGTACAGGATAGAGCAGTGAATGGCTCATCTGAGGGGGAATGGGGAGGTGGCTCTTGCTGCTGCATGTACCCCAGGAGGGCATGTGGGACATGCCCCTGGATCTGCGCATGGGGCAGGGTGGGTTGCTGCTGAGGGTTGGGGCCGGGGCAGCACTGGGCTGTTCCTGGTGGGAGTGTTGGGCTGGGCTGGGCTGGGCTTGAAGTGGGCAGCAGGAGCGCTGGGAGGGAGGGTTACGGGGTGGGGGCAGCAGCCACTCCAGAATTCTCCATAGCCCCCCCATGCCCCCTCCCAACACCGCTGCTGCCCACCCCGAGCATAGCCTGGCCCAACACCCCTGCCTGGAACAATCCAGCACTGCGCCAGCTCCAGTCCACAGCAGCAGCCTTCCCTTGCCCGTGCTCATATCCAGTGGCACACACCCCGCATGTTCTCCCCGCCCCCACATACAGCTCTGTCCCATCCCCTGCCTTGGCTGGGCAGCCTCTGCCCCAGTCTCACTCCCTCCCACACTGCTAGGGCCTTGATCTGTCCCCCCTCCCCGCCTTCCCTCAAAACAGACTTACCAGCCGGACCCGGCTGCTCTCCACACTGCTGGGCTGTGCTTCTGGATGCCTGCATGCTGTGCTGTGGTTGCATGCACACACATGGCATTTATCAGCCACATTATCAACCACATCAGCCAAAAAAAGCTGATTACCAATACAGTCATTTTTCCTTATGTTGGTACCAATTCAATATGGGACTGATGTATTGGTGCACCTCTAATTTTTTTCTCATTTATTCTGTGTCCCCCCTATGACCTTTAAATACCCCTAGGGGTACATGTACCCCAGGCTGACAACCACTTCTCTAGGAAATAGCAGATATTACACAAGCAGACACTTCCTTTCATTGTTTCTTTCTACAGTATGAGCAGCTCCCCATGGCTATATTTGACTCAATAGCATCACACACCAGATTGATGTCTAGTGTCTACATACAAAGGCACATATTAGAAGTTTGTCAATTGGCCACATATTTAGGATTTCTTCAGAAAAAATACCATGACAAAAATTCATCCATTCTTACATTAAAATAAATAGTAGAATGATGCAGGTGGCTGATATTGAGATGTAAAAAGAAACTATTTTTCTGGAGGTAAATGTCCTTGCAAGTCATTACATCACCCTCATTTTTGGTGATGTGTCTAAGGATGGCCTGCCATTGGTAAGTTGATGACATAGCTTCTTCCTGTCCCTACATTCTTTGTGCAAAACACTGATCTCCACAATATGGTTACATCAGTGTTTATAGTTTGGCCTTACAGTCTCTGGAGCTGGTGGAAATTAACTTCAAGGGGATGTGGCTTAAAATAGAACAAAATAGAAAGTCTGCATACAATGTACCCCTGTGAAATATCTCCTTGAACACTTTGGCCCTTTTGTGTACTAATGAGCTGGGAGATGTCCAAATAAGGATATCATTTTGTCATTGTCTCCTGTCACCATTTAGTTATCAGCCAACAAAGCTTTTCAGTATTTTTAGTGCATTACAGCTTCTCTATTATTAAAAATTGTTCATATGAACAAAAATGATTCAGAGTATTAAACACAGTTTTTATCTCACCCTGTCTAAAGTTATTGTAATAGGAATATATTCCACTTCTTCAGCATTCAAGGATAATACTACTTTGTCTGGTATCAAGGACAGGCAATTTTGATACACTTCATTTAATGTGTATTTATTAAAAAGGATTACATTTACAAAACAACCACTACTCACTAGTTGTTTAGTGACTGTGTAAAACTAGTTAAAAGCATCATGAATAAGATGAATTAAAGCTTTGGTGGGGGGACAAGGTCCTCAAATTTAAATTAATCAACCGATTTTAAATCACTGAAGAGGGTCATTTTACACTTGGTTCTATGGTCTCAGCATGTAAACTGCTGCATATAGAATTTGCCTACAAAATCAGTTCAGCTTTCTCCTGTAGGAATAGTGACTGTATTTAGCACCCCTCAGGCTCAACCTAATATTTAAAACAGCACAGTATTGCCCAAGCTGTCTAAATTGCACGTGTGTGTACCCATGAGCCCCAGTTCTGCAAGCATGCAATTTTCATCATATAAATAGGACTGTTTATTAGGGCCATAATTTGCATATTCAATTATGGTAATTGAACTCACAGACTAGTTAGACACCTAGAGTAGCAGGTTGGTTGTGGGAGAAATGACTGCAAGTGAGCCTGCATGACAGTAACTGTGCATTAAAATTATAGATCTGCATTTTCAGTGTGAAGATCTGAGTTTGTATTACTGTACTTTGGGAGTTGTTAGGTTATTTGTTAACTATTTTGTTTTGTAGTTTATTGTATCTTACAGCTTCTGTTTGCAACAGTTTGTCACAAAGTAGGAGAAGTGTTTTGCAATTAGAAGCCTAAAATTGAAGAATCCTAAATTTATGCACATTTCCCTGTGTGCTTTGGAATTTGACCCATTAATGGGATATGCATGAAGCCAGAGGAAAGTTTGCAATAAATGAAACCAAGAAATAAGCACACAAGAGGCACAGCAGGCTCTAGAGGTGTGCAAATGCAGTTACTGTCAACAGAGTAGAACAGAATTGGTGATGATTTCTCTTTGAATAGAATAGAAAAGAGTTCGCATTTCAGCATGAATCTTTCACTTTTTTATCTGGCAAAGAGAGAATGGTGAAATTTCAGAATTAGCAAAATGTACATAAAGATTCACAAAGCAGAAACAGTATCTGGCCAGCAAGCCTGTTTGCAGAGATCTCAGTAAAGGAGCTACATTGGCTTTTTCCAGCCTAACAGCTAGATGAATTAGGTTTGGGCCTGGATTTATATCCTATAGTGGTGTTTCAGGATTGAGGATTTGACCCTTTTCTTCTACATTAAAGAGTAAAGGGGAGAAAGGTAGTTAGTATATGGTAACTTTTCCCTATTGCATTTTTCCTATGAAGTTTCTTAGTGCTTTAATTGTAGCAAGAGTAAAATATTGTGCAAAGTAGATCAGCAAGAATTAAACTGTGGAAGAGAGAATATGGAAGAAAGAAAACACAGCTAATCAGATATGTGCTTCAGGATTTATTACTCGTACAGTATGGGCACTTGCTCTTCTCACAAGCGTGGGCCTGGTTGAAACTCAGCATCATTCCTCACTATGAGCAGTTGTCCAACGGTTTATTTTCTTAGCTAGTGCCCTGCTTCCTTATGGAGATGATAACTTCTAACTAATGGCTATTAGAAAGGATCTTTTCCCTGTTTTCTATGGGTGTCTGCTTCTGCATCTGGTACTGGATGTAGGATATTCGTACAGCTCCTAGATATGGAAGACTGGATTAGATGGGTCACTTATGTAATCCTATATGCCAAATCCTATAATATTCATTTATTTTTCCAGTTAAAATGTATGATTGAAGTTACTGCACAACATACAGAAGCATATACCATTTAGAATAATGGGAAATATTTTAGTGATATAAAACTAGATTATGCATTATTCACTTTCTGATTAGAGAGAATGTAATTTATAAGGATACATGAATTTATATTTAATATGTGTAGAATAATCAATGGGCAAATTTATAACAGCTGAAAAAGAATAAAACTGCTGCTTTCCTACCTTTGACAGATACTCTATCTGCTCTGTGTAATACAATTTCTGACTAATGTGCTGGATGGTTTTTTTTCCTCCTGTGGGTATTTACATTTTATCTAGTTTGCCCAGTTTATATAACAATTCTATTACAAGTGTCCTTGGCAGTTCTGCCCTAGAACAAAATGTGCTAAGGGAAATAAATGAAAGTATCCTATTTTTGCCATGGTTCCTGTTTGCCATTTCTGTCACTGGTATATTGCAACTTAAGAGGATGCAGGGATGAAATCCTCTGCCATTTTATTGTGACTTATGGAGGCTAAAGCAGAGTGCACTAAACTATCAAGCTGGATTGCAAGTTCCTTTATAGGGTTATTTTCTTTACATTTTAACATTTTATTTGCTCATGGAGTGTTTGGACTGTTTCATCATTTTCAGGAGCTGATTTCAAGGGGGAAACTGTGTCTGTTCTAAGGAAGGTTACACATGAATATGGGTTTTTGCCAAAAGTTAGATTTTATGCTCAAGTGTTCTCACATTTTTTTTCTATGAAAGAAAAAGAACTGAAGGAAAGCAGTTTTTTGGAGAAGAAATGCACATTATTAGTGTTATCCTTCTGAAGCAATATACAATCCAATTTGTGTGTCTGTTGTGATACAATCTTCTTTCTGCATATTTATCCCTCCCTTTCTTTGGCTGTGATAGACCTGTCTGCATTACAAATATAACAAAGTCAGGGGAAATGGTTACAGCCTGATTAAAAGTTATGCACATTGAACCAATCTGTTGTGACAAAATTATAGCCTTGAACTAGCCAGGATTTTAACAGGAATAAAGGACAGGAATAACTCCTATCATCACTACACCTTTTAACTATGCTGTGCCTGGATCAGAGGTTAGTTCTGCCATAAACTGCACCCCACGCCTACACATACCTACAGAACAATATTTTTCCTGTGCTTATTTTAACCCCTTGATGCTGTTTGAATGCCTGTTCTAGTCCTGTCTTCCACACGAGTTAGAGCAGCCTGGAAACAGCTCTAATTTACATCACTGGTATATGGTTCCCAAGGGCAACCTTATACGGACATCATTTCAGGGTGCATGTCTGTTGGTACGGTACCATATGCCCATCATCTATTTCTGTTGACTCCTGAATGCACTTCTTAAAGCATCCCAAGCTCATATTTTTTAACACGTGGACAGAGGATTCCAGTCCTCTTCACCCTGTTTTACCTTGTACTAGGAGTCTGTCAGCTTTTGGTGCATCAAGGGTCTTTTGCAGCATATAAAGCTAGCGTGGCCCCTATTTACACCCTATTAACTGCACTTTGTACTCATGAATTCTTCAGCCTTAAAGTGGTTAGATTCTGGCAAAAGACAGCAAAGGTCTTTGTCTGACTACCAGATTTTTTTTTTCTTTTTGTGTTCTTGTTTGACTTATGTGGCCCTGACTGCTTCTGGGTTTCCTGTTATTTTGCATACTGCCTTTGTAAGGATTACATGTGATGCATTCACATGTTCTATTGAGCCTGTTTCCCCACCACTTTATCTCATCAACTGCTTGATCACTGTGAATAGAAATAATCTTCCATTAACTGTCAACTTCAAAAGGCTCAGATTTTAGATCAAACAGTCCTTCAACAGCTCTTTAAAAATCTCTTTGCATCCAAGAGGTTAACTTCAAAGAACACCTTATGGGTGTTCTGAACCCAGTTGACAGGTAAACAGTAATATGGGACCAAAGATATTCACTAATAAAGTGTATTTTAACTATGGGTACTCTCTCCTTTCTTCTCTTTTTTCTCAGATGGATTTAATGCTGGTGAGAGGTTCTGGATTGATAGCAGAATAGATAGATGAGCTAATTATCCACAGGCCAGGCAGGTACATTCCACACTTCTTATCAGATAGTTTAGGTCCCATGTTTCAAAAGCCTTTTAGAAGGAACAACCTCTTTAAGTGGTGAGAGGGAGAAGTCAGTTGTCTCTTTTGATTCAAGACCACATATCCTCTTCTTGGCCAGATAGCCAGCAAATGGTGTGTACATGTGCATACATGCAGCATAAAAAATCTTGGTACTGTTAATTTAATTTAATTTTAGATAGAGATTCAGTGGCAAAAGTTTTTAATGTGGATGCTTAATTTTAGGTACCCTAATATGTGTGTTTGAAGAGATGCTTCTTTTCAAACCTATTGACAACAGGTGGGCAGTTTAGCTAGCATTTGAACCAGAGTTCAAAATTAAAGGCTCGTATTTTATTTAGAATCCCCCAGTCATCGAGTGTTCCACTCTTACTTTTTAAATGGCATTTCTGGTGATGCTAACTTCAGGTTGGTGCATCTCCAAAAAGGACATTACGTTTCATGCAGAACCACAATAGCTGAATGTCATAGTGTGGATACACTGTGTATCTCATAGGTACATGTGATCAGTAGCAAATAGAAAAGGTATTCAGTATAGCAAACCTGTCTGAGAGTGCTACCAAAGAATGATGTTATTCCTATGAGCAATAAAGAAGGAGAGTGTTATACTCTAGCATCCAACCATGACATTTTGTACTATAGTTCCATCATCTCTCAGAAGACAGAAGGGGTCTGAATTGGTCAACACTGATGTTCCCAGAACTACCAAGAGGACCCAAGCATGATTACTGCCCCATTGTGTTAAGAGTCATGCCTGTCTGTCATGTGAGTGTGAAATCAAGTATCTGTGGTTGGAGGTGGGCAGTAGTAAGGTGACAAGCTTGAGATTCACAGATGGTCAGTGGTATAGCCAGGAGCAGAACACAGGTTTATAGATTTTTTTAGACAATGAGGCTAGTGCTTGCTATAGTGGTCCACATAGCTTCTCAATATTTGAGAACCATCTCAGAATGATTAGGCTCTATGGACACTGGTATTTATGTCTATGTTAATCTATAAAAAGATCATTATCCAGCACAATCTTAGGGATTTAGGATATAATTCCTGTAAATTATAAAGAATTATGACTCTCCTCCTGCAATTTCAAATACATACAGCATTCTTTGTTTCCTTTCTTACACTGTTATTTAGTTGTACTGTACATTTTTAAAGTATCCCATGGGATACATCCAAGAAATTTCAGTGGTAGGTAGAATAGTCCCTATTGATCTTTGATATACACCACAGGACTGTGGCAAGATTTAAATACTGCTGAAAAGCACTATGAAAGCTTCAGAGTATATCATATCTTATTAGTGGTTTATAGGGTACTGTGTATTTAATAATATAGGTCATTCTGGGACTACTTTTTGACCACTGCATTCATGTGGTTATTTATAAATGGACCTCTGAATATGCAACTTACTCCATAATGATATGAAGTGTCAGAAATAAAAAGATAAGTATAAGAACAATAAAAAATGACTGGGAAGGTGGAAAGAGCTAAATAGTAATTAAGCACTTAAGTCTTCCATCCTTCCATACTATTCAGACTGTGGAGAATGTTATACTGTAAATAGTCTCAGATGTGCAACAGGGATGATCCGAGTCAGCTACCAGCCAATGCGAGTATCAAGTATCATGTATCTGCTACCTAGAGAATCTCCATCAGGAATTAGGATCCATAAGAAAAAGTTCCCAGCAGGAAATGCCCCTCTGCTTTTGCACCCTTCTCTCCTGCTATAACATGGGAAAGAAGGGGTTTGGGTTGAGTTGATGTGGGGATAATATAATTTGCCAATGATAAAGGCCAGCAGCATGATATTCCTTTCCAGAGAAAGGGCAAATAAGGAGGGAATGTGCCTCAGAAAGTAGTATCTGAGGAATAATGGCTTATAACGCATCCTACAGAAATGAGGCAGCTCATCTACTACCTCATGCTCAGGGCTGCACCAGAAAGCACAGCATAAAACAAAAATTATAAATAGCAGGATAGCAGTATAACTGGAAAATGGGGGCAATATTGGAATAACAGTGATGCTAACAGGAAATGCTAGCTCAGATTGTAAACTGAGACCATCCTTTTGTTCAATGCCTCATCTGATAGGGCTTACTCAGGTCATGACTGTGGCTGATGATCAAAAGGAACTTCCTGTCAATTAGAAAGTTATAAGGCTGTATGATAGATAGCCTCCCGAGGGAAAGGTTAAACAATTTTCTTTAGGATATCTAAAATTATTCTGGACCAAATACTCTAATATGTACTGTTAGTAAACAAGCCTACATTGGAAAGGAAGTAGAAATGTAGAGACATGGTAGGCCTTTCTTTCTTATTTCTGTGACTCTTATGATCCCAGTAGGAAACAGACCAATTATATCTTTTTGAAGATAGGCATTAGCATAAATCAAATCATAGACGGGTGCATCATTTTTAGTTAGCTGTAATTATTAACAACACTCTTTTTCTGCTGTCAACTCTGAAGTTCCTGCAAACATCGGTTCTGTTGCATACTGTTGCATAAGTAGTTTCCACAACTCACCATGGGACTTTAATTCTTTGGCCTTTGATGCCTTTTATATAAAAGCTCAATCTCATGCAACAGCGAAGGAAAAAAAAAATCTTCCATGATCACTACAAGTTCAAATGGGATTGTAAAGTGAGATATGGTATAACATCAGCTTATCAGAACCATAATGATGCCATTGCTGGAACAGAGTGAACAGAGAGAAGATTTAATCAAAGAAAGTTCTGTTCAAGAAAACCTTAAGCAATTTTAGTCACAAGAATACCCTTAAGCTGAGGATGATGGGAAGAACATTTTGAAATCTTTTTTTCTTTCTAGTCCTTCAGTTTCATAACATTTTAGATGCTAGACTAAGTGATATTAACTCTTTGTGCTCCTTGGGACACCATCAGTATTATTCATAATGATTTGTACTATGGTGCGGCTTGCGTGGCTGAGTCAAGGATCAGAGTCACTATGTGCTTTAGTACTTGACACGGATACAGCACAAAGATGGCCCCTGGCCCAAGCCTCATACAATTGAAGGTCCTGTCTATACACAAGCTTATGCTAATTTAATAATGATTTATTTACATCATGGAAGCTCCTTTGTGGTTGCTCTTATTGAGGCATGCTTCTTTAGTGCGTATTTAGGTAAATAATTAAGCCGGTTCCTGATTTGACTTAAAGAAAATGCTTTTAAATTGAGCTAAGTGTGCCCATACAGAGTTTGTACCCAGTTAAAGTCACACTGATACTTAAACCAGTATACTTCTATGTAAAAGATTACCCCAAATGGAAGATAAAGGACAACCAGTACTATCCCCCAAGGGACAGAGTAAGGCTTCCTGGAAATGCAGAACATACAGGAATCATGGCATCCCAAGAGACAGTCTAGGAAAGGTCAGTGGGAATTCATGAAGTGACAGAACAGTAACAAGGCTAGATGCCACTCTGGCAAGGTCAGTAGTAAGCCTAGTAGCCCTTTATTATATATAAGTTCATGTATATAACAAAGAGTTGTTTGCACACTTTTAGCCTTATCAAGATACTAAATCCCATTTCACTCTCATTTATGAGCATAGGTAGATTTATGTTTGCACAGATATGAGGGAATAGCTGTTAGTCATAGGCAGTCAAATTTACCTGTGGGTAAATGCATTCATGTATCAGGACGGGCATTCTCTGCTCTTCTCAGAAGTGCTCAACCAGTCTCTGTGACAGTTCAGTTCCTGTGTCAAACAGCAGAAATAATTTCATGGGACCTGAGAGACTAGTCATATACTGTGAAGATGAATATCAGCTAATGAAAGACATAGTGAAAGTAGCTCAAAGGACATGCAGCTTAGAAAGGGTTTGCATTTACTTTTTTTAATTGTTAAGACTATGCAACATTTTCTAAATGAAAAAGGGGAAACATTTTTTTAACGGTTTTTAGGCACCCAACATTTCATTTTAGTAGCCTAGATATTTTTCAGCATATAGGACTAAAAGTCTTTTTGAATACTAGTTAATTGCCCATCAAGAATGACGGATTTCAGGGAGTGGTTACATTTCCCCCCTTGCCCCCTCCACTTACACTTCGGGGCCAGCCATGTAAAGACTCCCTCCGCTGCCTCCTCCTCCAGCCTCTGGCATGGGGGCTCCCCCTGCCTGCCTCTGCCTAGCAGCAGGGCTTCCCCTCCTTGCCTCCCCTTGCCTCCCCTCCCTGCTCCCTGCCACTTCCCCCTCCCTGCTGGCTGTTGTTGGAGTGGGGGGCCACTGCCACCTTAACCCCTGCCCTCCTCTCCCCTCCTGCTTCCTCCCTTCCTTACTTCCCTGTTGCCCAGCTCTGACAAGTCAGCACCATGCCCTGCCACTACCTTCTCCCGCCCCATGTCTGCCTGGGCCCGCACAGCCTCCCCTCCTCCCCGCTGCCTCCCCCTCCCTGCCAGCTGTTGTCAGGGTCCCCTTCCTATTCCCCTTCCTCCCTTCCTTCCCACCTCCTGGTCCCAACAACAGCTACCACCATGATTCCCCCTTCACCTCCCCCTGCCCTGCTCCCCTCCCTCCCTCCCTCCCTCCCTGCCAGCTGCTTCTCCCTCCCTGCTTGCTGTTCTGGGAAGCATCAGGGATGGGTGGCGGCGTGCACCACCACCGTGACCCCCCCCCCCCCCCCCCCCCCCCCCGAGGTGTTGGAGAGCAACTTGAAGTAGGCGACGATCTGTTCACCAGAGCACCCCCTGGAACGACAAGGAACAATGGCCATAAGGTACTAGAGAGAAGGTTTAGGCTGGACATTAGGAGAAAGTTCTTCACAGTCAGGGTTGCCAGAATCTGGAATGGGCTCCCAAGGGAGGTGGTGCTTGTCCCATCCTTGGGGGTCTTCAAGAGGAGACTGGACAGGCACCTGGCTGGGATCACATGACACCAGGGTTGGTGCTTCTTTTCTTGCCTACCAGGGGCAGGGGGTCAGACTAGATGATCCACTGAGGTTCCTTCTGACCCTGTAATCTATGAATCTATCTATGAATCTATGTATGGGGATCATCTGCTGCTTGGGTGGCTGGGGTGTGTTCGTTGCCACCACAAACTTTGCCAGCAGCGGCTCAAACTTGGGCCCATGCAGCCTGAGCCTGTGTAGCCAATTACTGCCTGCCCTCACAGCGTTGCATGTGCATTTTGACAAAAGCATTACAGACAGACAGACATACAGATAGACACACAGACTAAGCCTTTTATTAAATGAGAATTAATGGGATTAATGCCCTAAGTGACTTAGACTTTTGAAATCTCACTTTAAATTCCTCTGATAAATGATTTGCTATGAATATTTTGTCCAGGTCTAATTCTAAACATTACAATGCAAATGACAGTTCTGATAAAAAGGAAGCAAACAAAGTGATTAACATGAGGAAAGACATTTAATAATCAAATAATGGGAAATGGGTACAAACACATCAGGAAATTATTAAAATGTAACATGACACTTCAGAAAGCAAAAGGAGTCTAATTTGACTTCTGAAGCCTCAGTGATGAATTTAGCTTCCAGCAAGAGCTTCTTCGACAATGTCAAGAAAACTTAACATAAAATGGACTTCAGGAGCTGGCAAATCAGTTCACCTTGTTTCATGCTGTATGGAGGGGAGGCTCCAATGTTGCTATCCAGAGTGACGTGTTTATGTGCAAAGGAGGAGAACTTAGAGAAGGCCACTCAAGCAAGAGTTTGACAAAGCTTGGAGCACAACTCAGATCTCAAATTGCCAATGTTGAATTATTTAAGTTACAGAATGAAAATATTTTTGTGAGGGAGAATACAGGGGTGGGGAAGGGGGAGGTGAAAATTCAACCTTGGCACTAATGGTGTAGTCCCATTGACAAAAGTACACTATGTGGGACCTAAATTTTGTCTTATAAACTTGACTGTAATACAACACTACTGTTAATGATGTTCATTGATTTGTGACTAATTAGTAGCAGCAGTCCTTTGAAGTAGTATACTGAGATTGCAGTTGGCTGTGGACCAAGATTAAGTTCCATCACTTTCTGCTGTTGAACTAAGTGCTCAGTCTCCAGCCCCCGGGCAAGATCTGGCCACAGAGCCATGTACTTTAGCTCTGAAAATTAGATGGTGGGGGAATGGTGGCTATTAAGACTGGTACTGCCTGCACCCCCACAACCCTGCCCCCACCCCTGCAGCCAAATTTCCAAGCCCCATGTGACTAGACCAGCCCCATCTAGGCTGTTCCCATGAAGAGGGATTTGGCCCCATTCTTGCAGTCACAGGTTTGGGCCCCATACCGCTGTATCGGCTCCAGCCAGGCCATTTCCACCTGGCTGAATCAGGCCCTGGCTGAGCTAGCAATGTGCACTGGACCAGGTCCACAGACTGGATCTGCCCATGGACAGAGCTGGCACTGCTCATCTGGGCCACAGATTAAAAGTTTGGACACCATTGCTTTAAAGTGTTTTGCCTGTGTTAGTCCATGTGTGTTAGCTGAGAGCTCCTAACTCTTGAGTTAAATATGCATCAGATATTTTCCTTCTCTGTCCTTCAATACGTTCCTTCCTTTTTTTCTTTTAATTTGCTCATCTTGTCTTTTCTAATCTGAGTTTTCTTCACTCTCACAATTGCTCTCTTATTTCTCTCTCAGGGCCTGCTGTTGCCCTTCCTTTTTTTTTTTTCCTTCTCTTCGGAAGAACAAACTTCTTAACTCTGAGAGGTAGATCCTATGAAAGAAGAGGACCATGCCACTTTCAGTGGCTTTACTTCTGTGTGCTGAGAGAAAAGACATTTCTACCTAGTTTTTCTGATGGAATATTTTAAGAGACTGAAAGAGACTTTGGCTGACTTCCTAATTGAATCATTGATCCAGACTACACAGGTAAATGCTCAAGAGGTACCCCTACCCTATGCTGCTTTCCTTTGTTGGGCTGGACACAACCCCTTAGTGGCATCAAACACAGAAAGCTGAGCTAATCCACTTTCTCTTCTTCCTGAGTCTTACCCAATCAATAAGATGGTATCAGTGGTAGCTCCATCGAGTGGGTATGTAATATTCTGTTGTGCTGATGAATAACAACAGTTGTTGGAAAGACCCATACAACCATAGTTATTCCTCCCACTGTTGTATTAACTTGTGGTTCTTATGTGCTCAAGTGAGTTATTCATGTCCCATTTCCTCCTTTTCACCCTACCAAGTACTTTACAGGTTTGGGGGCCAAATTTTCATATCCTGTATCTCAGTGTAAATCCAGAAATGTTTCATTGTATCTCAGGAAGGTCAAAGTGAAAAATGGAAAACATCTAATTCCATCCAAAAATATTTGTCCTAAGAAAGTTATGAATATGAGTTCTTAGATGCTTCTCCTGGCAAATCACAAAACTGGAGAAGAGACTCCAGAAGAGCCTGAGGTGAGTGAGTACAGGATGCAAATGGGCACATACCCATCCAAAGGATCTGACATCTCCACCTGTGAAGAAGATGAACTCGCTGGAGGTGGGATCCCAATGGATACTATTCCCATTGGAACAGTTGGAGAGTTTGACTATGAGAAGTGTTATAGCCCTTCCCCCTGAATAAGCAAAGGTGAGATTGCACAGACAACAGGGAAGTTTCCCTACCAGTAAGATAAAGGAGTCCTTTTGTGCTCCTAGAATTAGGCTGCAAAAAAGGTGATAAAATCAAGATGAGAAACCAGTTACAGGAAAGTGTTGAAATGGACAAATGAGTTTTGCTGGAAAAATGGATTATTCATTACATTTTCCAGTTTCATTGTAGTGGTGGCTCTGGACACAAGTTTCAGAATCAATGATGCAACAACAGAAACTTGTTTCCAGAGTTGGGGAGGGGTGGGGGGTTGTTTGATTACATTAGTTCTGAAGTAAGATCAAGGTGGACAGCCAAGGGCAATAAAGGCTTGGGTGTAATTTCTTCCCAGTGTTTGCTTTGAAGTACTATGGTCACAAAACAGGCATTATATAGTAGTAATATTTGGTTACTGCTAACCCCATTTGATTTCAAGGTCAATGATTCAGCAGTGTGCTGTTTTCAGAGATTCTCTATGCTACTGCCAATGCCTTGACCATTCATTCCTTCCAGCTACCCTTTTTTTTTGCCCTCGTTCTTTCTTAACAGTCATACATGTATCTGCAGTTGTATGGCAGCATTCTAGAATCACCATTTTGCTGCCTGCAACTCTATCTCTCTGATCTCAAATTTAGAAGAGACTTAGAAGAAGTGACAGGATAAACATGGCAGCTGATAGGGCTGGGTGACTGGAAAACATTTTTAAAAATAAAATCGCTCTAATTTGTGTTTGGGTATTAAAATATGCTCTAAATGTACACCTGCATGAGAACTAAAACACAGTCAAGCTCAATGAATTGGACAGGGTGGTGTGAGATATAATTAGTAATTCACTTCAGTGCTTTCAGCTGAGCTGTTTCCTGGAAAAGAAAACAAACCTTTAAAATAACAACAGTACATCATGCATATTCAGTATTGTATTTGTTTTCTTACTATTGTTCTTATGAAATACGTTGCGATTGGAGAAGCTGAAGCCTGTGCAACAGGCCAGTTCTAAGTAGTGGGTGAACCTGTTAGAACAGGGCTGTCCAACTTAGTGGCCTGGGGCTGCATGCCCCATGGGTCATATCACATGCTACGAGGGCAGCAGCAGTGCAGGCTCCCTGGGTACATCCCTTTTGGCTGCAGTGGGCACATGGATGCTTCCCATCACCAAACACATGGGTATTACCTACTGCACCAGGTTCTTGGGCACATGGGCACAGTTGCCCTAGCTCCATCTTCAGCTCCCAGGGTGCAGTCTCCACTGCTGCATCACACCAGACTGGCATCCCACGCCATGGGTTTCCCTGGCACCATGGGCTGTGCCATGCTGCTCCACCCTGCCCTCTGGGATGGGGCAGGATGCGGAAGTCAGAGGGAGTGGGGAACCCAGAGCCTTTAGCTGCATCTGCTGCAGGTGGAACAATGCAGGGAGCCTCAGCTATGTGGGAGCTCAGATGCCACAAACTAACCCCTCACAGGCTTCCAGTTGGACAGCCCTGGAATAGAGGATACTTGTTAGGTATTGTTTTCTTTGTTATGTTCTCCAAACCTTCATCCGTTTTTCTGTTTGCTTAGATTAATTAGCCAGGTATTTCCACTCTATCAGGTTGATTGTTGTGGTCCTGCCTTCTTGTGCACTTCTGCTGGATTCTTGAATTCTTTTCCATCTAAAATTCACTGGTCCATGCTAGGGTTCAAACTCAGCCCATAGATGATTTATTACCCCAGCCTTTCACTGTTATGTTTAGTCTGCCTTGATGGGTTATGTTATTACCCTTCATGGTGTCCTGTGCCATGATAAGCTGGCACGTGGAATTCAAAGGGAGGATCAAAGTGACACAAATCAAGGTACTGTAGCCATTATCTCAAGCTAGCTAATAAATGTAATTATTCAGCCCTGTGTGCATGATCTCTATGCATCCAATCCTGAAACTATTTAGTAGCAAAAAAAGAGCATGTGTAGATGAAACAGGGGCCCTAAATTGAAGCGGTGGGTTTTAAAAAACACTGCTTCAATTTAGGGCTGATTAAACCCCTGTGTCATGCACACGTCCCACTGACTTGCCTGCCTTTTTGGCAGGGAGGGGAGAGCAAGCTGCCGGCGGGCGGAGCGGTCCCTGAGCTGCGGGTTGGGGTACTGGTGCTTCCCTCTGTGGTGGCACGCCCCCCCCAGGCGACACCCACCCTCAGGCACCGGGCTTGGGCAGTCCCAGGGGCCACCATAACTGCAGAGGGAAGCACCAGGCCTCTGCACAACTCAGGCAGGCAGGCTCCAGGCAGGAGGGAAAAAAAATTAGGCTCGCTGCTTTTCTTGGGCAGAGCCGCTTTCCTGGGTTGCTGTCAGGCTGCCTGCAGGGCTTCCTGCAGAGCTGTGGAGCTGCACGGAGCCTGGTGCTTTGCTCTGTGGCTGTAGTGGCTCCTCAAAGGAATTTTAGTTTGCTGTGCTCCAAGTCATTTAAGGTGCATTACACCGAATTTCCTACAGCAGGTGGAATTAATATGCAATACACTGGTGAGGTTTGCAAACACCGACACCATTAAAGCAGTGCAAAAGCATTTGGCCCTCTTTAAAGTGTCGTGCACACAGGCCTCTCATTTTGTCTACACACAACAGGTAGTGCTTACTTCCATGAGCATTCTCCTTTTGGTCTATGGGATTGAGTAACCATATTTCTTTCTGCTAGGAGTGTCTTAAAGTAGCAAAACTGGGGCTATGGCAGTGTTGGGTGCCACTTTAACTAGGCAGAGCTGCTGGAAGAGTCAATAGTAGCCTCACCACTGGTACATAGTAGAGAATAGGGCCACAGCTGGATCATGCTGCACTCTGTTTATAACCCCATAACAATGAGTTCAATGCATCTTAAGCCCACATTTTTGCTTCTGTCTCTTACCGGGCTGACCACAAAGATGGACTAAGAATCAGTAAAAATATTCCTGGCCTCAACCATTATGTCCACATATAATTATAACAATTGAAATAAATACGGATGACTCAAGTAACTGGATAATTCTCTCTCCTAAAATGCACTCACTTTTCAGGTGAAATTAATTTAAAAAAATAAAAAGCCGCAGTTTTATTTGAGGGGTTTTTTTACAGCACATGAAGTTGTTCTGACTGGAAAGGGACCAGCCTTTCTTCTTGATCAAAACTTTTCAGTGTTTTGTTTCAAGCAAATTACTCTCTCTAAGGCTTTAAGCCTAACAGTAGCTTGCAACCTATGAAAGCTTCACAAAAAAAGTATTTATTTTCTGTCGACAATAGATATTGTAGGGAGCACAACCTCCAGCAAAAACCGTCTTTCTGACTCTACCATAACACTGAATGTGAATGATACCAGATCAAAGTTATGAGTGAACTTGCTTGCACTCTTGCCTCCATTTTTTTTACTTCTCTCTTTCCAATGGAAGAGTGCCTATCAAGAAATCTTATTAAGCATCACAAACTGAACAGCAGGATTTTTTTTTCCTTGAGTCCTAGAAACAGGTTTTAAATGCAAAGGGAAAAAACCCCTTTAATCTTTTTGTAACATCTTGACAGTTGTTCCAGAAAATGTCTGCTTCTGTCTTCAAAATATAATTGCTTTTAGGTGAAATAATTCATTTTCTCTCTGATTTTTTTGCCTTCCTCTCTGGATATTGTTCTTCCAACTTCATTTGGACCTTAATTAATATTTTTGTACTGTTTGATTAATCCAGTACATATCACATGAAATGTATAAATGGTGGTAATATGTAAGTGTATTGTGTGTATATTTTGGTCAGGCTATATATTTCTAACTATCTGGTAGCATCAAAAAATCACAGTGAAAAAACCTTTTAATAAAAAAAAAAATTATAAAGGCAACATTCTTCTTTGTTGTTTATGGTGTTTTATTTTTAGTGTTGTTCTCAAGTCATGAAAATAAATTAAAACCACGGTGACCTGATTACAATGCAATCCAAATATTTGAACTTGTTTTTTTCCTGTATAAAAAATCAACTTTAGTAGTTGCAGCTGTTTCAGAGGTATTGTGCAAGGTTAGTTGCAGAGAAAAGCTAGGAGGTTTGGGAATGGTTTAACTGATAATCACAACCAGTGTGCTAAATATTGCTTAAGAAGTAATCTCCCTTTTTGGAACAAAAATTGATGAGGGAACTAGATTAAAAAATAAAGCCTAGGAAGAGAGACAGGAAACAAAAGGGGAAGGTTGAAAGTGAAAGCATCAAAGAAACAGGAATTAGGTCTTTGGTTGGTCTTTCAGCAACAAAATTCTTGCTATTCTTTAAATATTGAATATAGTTTTAACTTGTTTGCTCATATGATCTGAAACACATCAGGTGAGAATTTCAAAGCAGCCCATTGATTTCAGAAGGTGTTGTATCTCTAAATCCTTGGGTGGGTTTGAAAATCTCAGCTGTAATTATACAGCTGGATGTGCAGATATGTTTTTATGTGGATTAAATGTTTTTTTTAATTTTCACTTGCAATCCTAAGCACAGTGTTTGTGCCATATAGCAGCTATAAGAATCTGAGAGATCAAAGGGTTTAAGTTTAGGCTGTTTCAGTAATCCCCTAGGAGTTCTGTACATTTGTCCTTCTTCTCCCCAACCTTGCTCTGTTGTCCACAGAAGGAGCACTCACTGCTTTAACATCCAAGTCTGTGCTGTTCCTCCCCGCCCTTCATCTGGATCAGCAGCAGCACCAGCAATCAAATATGTGTACTCTGTCCTTGGACAAGTACTCTGAGCCATGGGCCCCAGAATTCTTTGCACTAAGTATGATCCTTGATCAGACATCGGAATGTACTTTACAGCTGATTTTTCTAATCCCCTATCACACATTTAGCTTCTTTCTTCTTTGGCTGTTGATATAAAAAAAACTCATTTAATCCTTTTTCCCCTCTGAAGATCTTGCTGTGCTTTACAAACAGGCTTTCCTTGGGAAATGCTGATTTATTGAAAGGGAAGTGCTTATGAAGAACACTGTTCTATGAGACCATCCCAATGTTGGTAACACTTTTGCAGCACCAGAAAGCCTCTGTATTTCTCCAGCTGCTCAGCAGCCTGCCTGGAGGCAGCTGACAGCTCAGAAGGCCAGAAAGTCCTGATTCATGCTGGGGTTCTCAAGGTTTTAGGTCCTCTGGTCCATGGTCAGGGTGATCATATATGTCCCAGGTAGTGCTGGACACTCCAGTATTCTGTAGCTGGGTCCCAGGCTGGAATCCAGCAGGGAGGTGGCAGGCACTGCTGCTCCTGTCCAAGAGCAAGGCAGGTGGACTGGAGCAGGTGCCACCCTGCCTGCATGTGGTATGTCCTTGCTCCTGCATGAGAGCAGCAGTGCTTGCTTGGCTGCCCACTTGGTATGCCATGCTGTTCGCCCTCCCTGCTGGACTCCAGCCCAGGACTTTTGACCAACCAGCCAGGACCCAACTATGGAATCCTGATGTGTCCAGTACTGCCAGGGGCTCATGGTCACTCCATCTGTGGTAGCTTGACTCAGGGATTTCTCAAGCTGCCCCACATCTTAGGAAACTCTCCTTGGGCAGTTTAGGGCGGGACATCCAAGTGTTCTGCTCATGTTGGAAGAAGCAAATGGAACCACTTTAATTATTTCAGAAGGATCATTTTCTACTTTTTCTCTAAGTTGAAAACTTTTTTGGAATTGCAAATAGAAGAGAAATTAAGGATTTGGGCCAGTTCTGTGACCCCAGCTCCTAAGCCTGTGACTTAAAATATGTGTATGCTGGAGTGCAGCATAGAGATAGCAGAGACCATTTTAAACAAGCCTTTTTGGGCATGGGAAACAGTTTAGCTGTGATAGCATTATACATATCCTTCTGGTAATGTAATATGGGTTCATGCAGAGCTCTGTGCTGGAAGGCTAGTTCAAAGATGTCTATACCATGCTCTAGTCTGCAAAGTAGACATGATTTGCCAACCATGAATGATGCATGCCCTTGGTAGCTGGTGGGCAGGGCAGCAGTGACGGAAGCATGGCAGTGGCGGCAAGAGTGTGGCGGTGGTAAACGGGAGCTTCTGCAGATGCTGCCAGTGCTGTCAGTGGTGGGCGGGCAGGCGGGGGGTGGCAACCGGTGACTGCCACCAGGCACCACCAGCAGTGTTGGCGGTGTCTTTTTGTAGGTGGTGCACTGCCACGCTCAGAGGGTGCACGTGCACCTGTGTGCACCCCCTACGCATCACCCCTGTTGCCAACAGAAGACTGGCTATCTAAAGCACACAGTACTTAGCACTCAGCTTCCACTTTCTTGTTGCATCTTGTTCTGATATTCTTACTAGGTGTTACTCTGTTTGCAATTTTTTTTCTGTACCAGAGAAGACAAAGAAAATGCACCCATTTATTGGAATTATGAAGAATGTTTTCGGTTTTGGTTAATGACTGCTTGTCTTTGTACTTTATGAAAGAGAGGCAGAGGGTAAGGAAAATACTTTGCTGTTTCAGGCCCAAAGCCTTTTGCTGTGGATAAGCCATTAAATCTTTAGAGTGTTTTAGCTAGCAACAGTTGGCAATGTAAATGGTGGTGCTTTTGCAGGAGGGAGGTATGGCAGATCCAGTGTCAGAAGTGATTAATTAGTATTAGTGATGATACTAATTGCATGTGATGTTGGACTCCTGTGTGCATTGTTCTGTTTTATGGCAACAAACACAGACATTTTTTCTTCCTTGAATTGTACTATAGTAACTAATCCCCCTTTTCCGAATGCAAGGAGCTAACGGTTTCTATTTTCCTTCTTATAAGAAAATCACAGTTCAGTTTCTTGCATACACAGCACATGTGGAACCTCTTAGAAGAGCATTTTCAGGTTGGTGAGTAGGGATGAAGAAGACAACAGGTGAATTGTGAGGGGGAGAACACCTGAGCCAGGAAAGTTACGGGGAATCTCTGTTAATTCCTAGAAGCCAGGGCTATGTCACTGAAGCCATAACATGGCTTACAAAGCATGAGATAGTCCTAAACAAGTTGCCTTTTTAATCCTTTTCCAGTCAGAAAAGAAAGGCACATTTCATTCAGTTGCAACTCTGGATCAGTGACAAGTATTGTGTTTATTAGCAATCTCAGCAAAGAGCCCCAAAACTAAGCAAACACAGAAGTTTAATTAGCTTCTGATGCTCTGTTCCTCTTAAACCTGAGGTACAGCTATATGTCATATCTGGAGGTTTATAGTGTTTTTGCCTATACTGCATATACTCTTGGGACTAGACACTTTAAATCTCAGTGCAGTTTAAGTTTGGTTAAACTGACACCTCCTCTAGCACTTAAAAAAGAAAATGTTTTAAAAGTGCACTTTTAATGTCTTAGGATGCCTATACACAAACAGGGAGGCTGCTCCGACAAGCTGTAATTCCAGCGCATTGGAGCAGGCTCGATTAACTGAGTCTGCTGGAGTTTGGTAATTACTGGACTCCAGCAGCCTCCTGCATCTCATGTAAGTGTGTGGAGGGAGGTGGGAGGGGGGAACGGGACACTTTATCTAAAGCCCATTTGATGAGCCTGAGATAAAGCCCCTGCTGTCATTTTGAAGCATGGGGATGCTGATACATGAGACACTTTAATTGGAGAGGCTCTCAGAGCTGTTCTAATAATGTGCCCTCCCTCCCCACTCCCAGAGCACATTTATAAACACCCTTAAGGCTTCCTTATGCTGATTTGACAAACTTGTGAAAATGATATACAACTTGTGTAACAACACACCCATGACATTAGGACCATACTGGTTAAATGCAAAAGTAGGTCATTTTGAAGGTGGAGGGAAATTTTTCAAGAATGTGAGAACTGCAGAGAAGGTGGATGTTTGGAACAAGCTGGAGTTAAAAGGTTGATGGGGAAGACTTTGAAGTAGGAAACAAGAGTGAAGGAGTCTGGAAGCAGAGTGAATCATCAGCTGAATCAATGGAAAGTGTTTTCAGAAGTTCAGCTGAGAGCAGTATATGTTCATATTCTTCAGGCTTCACTGAAAAGTTTTCCTGAGAAAGCAAGTTGGATTGACCTTAGAGTTATTGCAAATATCATCCTTAATGGAAGAATACAATATTAGGCAACTTCAGAACTGTTTAACCTGTGTACTAACTAAATCTAACCTATATTAATCTACTGGCAGGCATTTTTTTCCCTATTTAGTACTTGAACTGAAAAATGAGCTGGGAAGACTTACTGATTTCAAGCTAACTATTCTGGTCCCTGAGCTCAGCCAGTAGACAGTTATGCTTCTGTTGCAGTCATTCCTTTCCAATCACTGTGCCAGGGGTGGGGGCGTGTTGTGTTATATAAAGGAAAATTCAATCAGGTGTATTACTTATCAAATAATTTGTTGAAATAAAAAATGTCAGAAATGTGTGTTAAGAAAGTCTAAAAGGGATCAAGGTAGATTGAACTCAGATAAACACCTAGAGTTCAGTTATTTATTTAAATCATCTAATCTTCTTGAATATGCAAAAACTGTCCCACCCAACTAAAAGGTCTAATGCAGTGAGTCTCAACCAGGGTGCTGCACTGATTCTCAATTAGGGTGCCCCAGCACCCTGGGAGTGCAAAGAGGTCCTTTCAAGGGTTTCATAGATTTATAGATTGTAAGGCTGGAAGGGACCTCAGAAGATTATTGAATCTAGTCCCCTGCACCAAGCAGGAAAGATAACTGAGGGTCAGATGACCCCAGCAAGGTGACTGTCTAGTCTCCTCTTGAAGATTTTCAGGGTACATGACTGCACCACCTCTGGAGGAAACTTATTCCACAGTCTGGACACCCTGACTGTGAAGAAGTTTTTCCTAATGTTGAGCCTGAATCAATCTTCCAGAAGTTTGCGCCATTACTCCTCATTTTCCCCTCAGGTGCCGTGGTGAACAGTTGCTCACCAAGCCCTTGATGTACTTCCCTAGTGTAGTGGTAAGCTGCTACCAGGTCCCCTCTCAGCCTTCTTTTCCTTAGGCTGAAGAGTCTCAGATCCCTTAGCCTTTCTTCATATGGCTTGCCTTTGAGACTCTGATCATATGGGGGCTCTTCTTTGGACTCTCTCAAGTTTGTCCACATCCTTGTTAAAGTGTGGTGCCCAGAGCTGGATGCAGTACTCTGGCTGCAGTCTCACCGGTGCTGAGTAGATTTGCAGAATCACCCCCTTGGTTTTGCTCAAGATGAATCAATTGATGCATGCTAGAGTATTATTTGCCCTACTGGCTACACATTGCACTGCCGGCTCATATTCATACCATGGTCTATTATTACCCCCAGGTCCCTTTCATTTGGTGTGCTGGTCAGTTTGGTACCGCCAATCCTGTAGGTGTGTTGGGGGTTGCTCATCCCAATGTGAAGCACTTTACATTTCCCAACATTGGACTTCATCAGATTCCAATCTGCCCAACTTGTTAGCTTGTCTAGATCCACCTGTAACTGTAGCTTATCTTCAAGCGTGACCACACTTCCCCATAAGTTGATGTTGTCTGTGAACTTGGCAAGTGAGCTCTTCACCCCCACATCCAAATCATTAATAAAGATTTTGAAAAGTACTGGACACAGCCCAGATAATTTGTCTTGTTGAGTGCCTTAGCCATTGCAAAGATGAGGGTTTCTAAACCAACTGGGTCATATATCCAGGACTGTGCAGAACTGCTGAGGTGTTCAAGCTGATTGAAAGAGATCTGTGCTTATAAGTGGAGACTACATTTAAAGCACCACACAGCTTAGCTTATCTTTGACTCTCCAACCTGCTGTAAATGAAGTGGGTTGTGAATCATCTGAGTACAAACTGTCCAGGTTCTACTGCAGAACATTTTGTTTTAGATGACTGCTTCATCTCATTTTGTTGGAATCAGGATCTCCACTGACACCTAACAATTAACCATGGTCATGAAATATGTTAATCAACTTTGGATTGAGTGGCTTCTGTTTTGGGTGACACTGGATCTGAGGAGGAATGAAAATGAAATTCAATAAAATATAGTTTCACTCTTAGCTGTTTTTTCGTAATTTCACTTTCCTTTTCTTGATTTTTTGTCTCTATCATTTCTAGTAGAAGGAGTGTAACTAAAACAGCTAAGACAACATTAGGATTTACAGAGAATACCTTAAATATTAAAGGTTGTGAAAGGTTGACTGTTTTTGCAAGCCTCCACTTTGATCTGATACAGGCTAGCTATTTAATTAGCTTGATATCTGGTGCTAGAAGTTGTGAAGACCAAATCAAAAAATAAGTTGTAAACCTCTTTTTAACTTACAAAGTCCTCCAATTAAAACCTAAGCATTATGCACATTTCAGTAAAATATAGAGCCAGGTACTCGGACAGTGTAAATTGGTATAGCTCACCTGACTCGATTAGATAGATGCTGTGGTCAGCATCTTGCCTGTAAAGAGTTATAAAACAAGGATTGTATAGAGGATGGAAGGGAAGTAAAGGAAAATGTATTCTAACATGCCATACCAGCCACCTTCAGATTCATCAAATTGCCACATTAGCAAACATGGGATTCCTGCTCTTGGCACAGAACATGGATGAATATTTGGTAAATGGTAAACTCACTAAAATAATGAAGTTGTTTCAAAAGTATTCTAATGTATAGTATTAGAAAAAATGTTGGAAGGCAAGGATCACAAAACTGCCAAAAGCTGTGATGTAGTTATCCCTCCTTTGTCCAATAGATCAAGGATAAGAGAATTTAACCCATATACAGGAGCTTGATTTCTGCCTCTGCCTAAGACTATTTGAGCCACCTCTCAGGAAAATGTCTTAACAACTACACTGTATTGGTGTGTATGTGCACGTGTGTGCTTATGCACACATTTTTATACATATGTACTTATACATGTTCTTAATTTTTCCTGTGGACATTGTTCCACTCTGTATAAATAATGTAAATGTACTGGAAGCAAGGGTTGGAATCCACGTATCCCACCACTTCATGTAGGTGTTCTACTCATTAGACTGGAGATTGTCTCTGTATTTTATTTAAAGTGGAATAGCTCTAACAGCTCTAACTCAGGGATATTTAAGGACAGCCTAGACTTCCTTGGCATGATAATATAAACAATGACATTAATGCAATCTGGCAACAGATCATGAGGCAGTGACCAGGGAACTTTATGTGAAATAAGAGTGCTGACTGGTGTCTGAACACTGCCTGACTGATATTTTAAACACCTCACAGCCCGTGGTTGGAAGACTTGCTTGAGAAATGAGAGTCCACAGTCCAAATTCTTACCTTAAAGTTCAGCCTCCCACATCTCAAAAGAATGGTCCCTTTCCCTCCCGACTTGGGCACAATATATTTCCTTTTTGTTTCTTTATAATTATTTAAAAACACTTGGCCTGAGGCACCACTGGGCTGCTCCATTTGTTTGTTGGTGTTATGTTACTGAAATCAGCCTAAAATTTGGAACAAAACAGTGGTGAGTTAGACCCATTGTCTAACTTTGTCTTTTTTGCCCTCAACCCTTCTCACTTCCTTATTTCCATACATTTTTTACCTTCCTTTCTTTATGAACTCCCCTCTGGGAGCTGGGAAACACGTGGTGCCAGAGTGGCCAGTGGGTGGGGTGCGGGGTGGAGAGAAGCCGCAGTGGTGGGCAGAAAAGTGTGGAAATAGTAGTAGCAGGTGGGGAGAGAGTGGTAGAGAGTGGGTGGGAGGGCATAAGCATGGCAACAGCTGGGTAGGATCATGGGGCCCACGCCAGTGCCCAAGGGCCAGCAGGGGCCCAGGATGGGGCGGCAGGAGCACAGGGCCTGGGCTGGCAGCGTCTCTATGGAGCCAGGCTGGACTGTGCCATCAAGGAGAGGGAGAAGCTGGTCCAGCTCCATAGAATCCCTGCCATCCCAGGCCGCATGCTTCTGCTGCCCTGCCCTGGGGCCCTACCGGTCCTAGCCCCAGGGCATAGGTGCTGGCCCCATGCTTCTACCTAACTGTCATTGCACTCATACTTGCTCCCAGCCTGCTGCCATTTCCACACTTCCTTGCCCTTCTCCACCGCTTCTCCCATCCCGCACCCACTACAGCACCACATGGTTGCCGACTGCATTGCCAGACTGCAGAACTCAGCAGAGGCCAGCCCAGCTCAGCCCCAAGGACTGGGGCAATGGCCCATTGTTCTCCCCTGCCTCCCTCTCCTGCCCCTGTGTTCTTAGCTGAGTTTCAGTCTTGGGTGGAGGGAGATGGGGAACAGCCCCAGGGTTGCCAGGCCAGAAGCCTCTGCTAGGCAGAGGCTCCTGTTTGGAGGCTGGGGGTGGGGCAGAGCTGGGTAGGCCTTGCTGCTGCTGTTGCTGAGTCCTGCTGCCCCAAGATCCTGTTGCTGGCTCCCACTAGATCCTACTGGCGCTGCCTTGTCATCTTTGACAGGCAGCCAGGGACAGATAATAATTAATTTTTACTTTTTTAGGGATCCCATGGGCCAGATGGAATGGTCTGGCAGGCTGGATCTGGCTCCTGGGCCATATTTTTCCCACCCCTGCTCTACCTTTTTCCTGTTTTCAGCTTCTTTCTCTGGTGTCCTTGTCCTGCACTGTTTCCACATTAACTCTTCTCTCTTTCTCCTTGCGACAGGCTCACACCCAGAACCACTGCCTCAGTGTCTCGGCATGCCCTTTGTGCCTGGCTGTGTCACACCTGATCTGCTCACCCTTCACAACTTGATGTTCTGAGATGACCCTGTACTCACCTGGAAGTAATCCAGTGTTTTCCTTTGGGCCGGATGTGACTATAGTCATGTGTCTTCTGTGGGGCTCCTCCTCCCTGATACCCTGCCCATTTCCACTCAGGTGATATTTGCCACTGTTGTGATATCAGAGGCATTCACCACATGGAGCATCCCACAGTGTTAGGATGTGTCTGGTATCCTTAGGGGTCCATTCCTCCCCCCCACCCACTAGTGCTAATGTAGGGCTAAATAAGAATATTAATGTAAACCTAGGCATGACACTATCTGCACCTGAATAGTGGGATGCTGGGGTACCCAGTAGCAGGTGGCCCCACCCAGCTCCCTGGATAGCTACTGCAAAGTCCCTGAGCAGAGAGCCTCCCCTTACAATCAAACAACCTTGCAGACTGTTATAAAACTATTTACAGAATGTAATTATTTACGGGGTAACATATAACCAATGCAATAAAACAAATGTTACACTGCATGACCTGGCAATGGTGGCTTAAGGGTTAATGCTTCTTGGATACACATTACACTAGGGGAAGGTATACCAATTTCCCACAATAAATAAGGAACCAATAAATAAATACATTGATACTTCAACTAATAAACCATCAAAAACTTATTTACACAGTCTATAATTTTTACACTGTGTACTGAGGACCCTATGTGCACTGCCCCTGGCTGGGTGTCTCAGAGAGCAGGGCTGCATCTGTGTCCCTGGCACAGGAGCCGCGGATGGGTCCCTGCTGCTGGCATCCCTTGCATGAGCTCTCGGGGTCTCCATGCAGCAGGCAGTCCCTGCAAGAGAGTTGATTTCTGTTCAGACCCCTGCCCCTGGCACAGAAGGGGGCATTGTCTGGGATGCAGGTTGTAACAATTTCCCCCGCCCAGCACAGCCTTACAGTACCCAGCAAATGCAGCCCCTTCCTGGGCCCTGCCTGCCCTGGGGCTTCTGGTGGCTGGAGCAGTCCCTGCCCCTCTAGCCCCGGGCTCCCTCCAGCACCCTGAGCCTGCCTCTCCCCGGTGACTTCTCACTCAGGGAGGGAAAAAACAGGGCAATCTCCAGCAGTCTCCCCCTGGCCCTGCATCCCCTTCCCCTGCTGTGCTCACCCAGTCACACAGGGGCTTGCAGGAGGGTCTTCCCAGGCTCAGAGTCTCCTCACAGGCATCTCCTCTCTTGTCCTGCTGCAGCAGGGTAGGAGGGGGAAAGGAGGGAGAACGGACACAGTGCAGCACTCTTGGTGCAGCCTCTGCTGCTATTTCTGCAGGGTGCTGCCAGGGGCTCTCCAAGGGGCGGCCACGTGGAGATCCTTTTCCTAGGCTCCAGCCTGTCTCTCCCCCACTCTCTCCCCACTTTGTTCTCCCTCCTAGGAAAACTGCTTCCCTCTTTTATACAAGCCTCTCAGCCAATCCCAGGCCAGGGCTCTTCCTGGGCTTTTGCTAATGTCTCCTTCAAAACCATGTAACCAATGGTTACATCACCATTCCCACTTCTAAGAGGGCTGCCTCCAACGCAGCTTCACTCACCCTCAGGGAAAATGGTGTCCGTACAGGGACCAACTCTGTCTGTCTGCAATCTGGCCCTCTGCAGGGCATCCCTTCCTATCCCTTCAGGTGGGTCCATTTTTAATGCTGCTACATCAACTAAACTGATAAGATGAACTCAGAATGGCTTGGCTTGGTGGCCAGGCAGGACACTGGTACCTCACTGCCCTGAGCTTCTTCCCACTTTTTGGGGTGTATGCTACTTTGGGCCTTACGCCCCCTTGCTTTCCTTGTTGGGTCACTTGGGACCCTCATGAAGGAGCCCTCTCTGTGCAGACCTTTCCTGTTGCCACTGGGCCAAGTCTGGCTTCACCTCAGGGTGGCTATGTTTTCACTCCCACGAGGCCTGTGCTCTCTCCTACCAACTTGTGGGTGAATCCCTTGTCCACAGGCTTCACCAGTGGGCTTGTGTGGTATGGGCACTGCTTTGGGGAACCTTTACTCCCTGTGGGAAGCTCCTGGCTACCTGTAGCCAGAACTGCTGAGCTAGGATCCTCAAGTGGGTGTCCTCAGGTGAGTGCTCAGCTCCTGCTGTGCCACAGGTTGGACCTGGCTTCATGCCCCCTGCTGTGGGGCTTGCTGGCAGCATCTCCACATTGGTCTTGGCAGGCACTGTGCACCCCACTTCTCTCTGAGCCTTCCCTGGGTGGGATGCAGCTGTCTCCCCATCTGCTGCTTGGGCTGCAGCCAGCTGTCTATCCCTTGTGGGACACACAGCCTGCTCTGCCTCGCCTTTCCCTGCAGTGCAGATAGCGTTCAGGGCTCTGCTGGGGGTAAGAATGGCCAGGGCTATTTCTGGTCACTAAACTGCCATTCCTCCATGCCATCATCTCCAGTGTGCTTTTGGTCCATCACCCGGGACTCCAGGCCAATCAGGAGTGCACTTCCAGCTGATGTGGTGCCAGCTTAGCCACGTGGGCTCTGGGTGTCCATGCTGCCAGCAGATGAATCAGGCAGGGGGCTGTTACACTCCTAACAGCTTTTCCTGTCTGCCTCCTTTCTATTTCATCATTCTTCTCAACTTAAGAATTGCAGAACTCCTCTTTCGACCCAGCTGTCGCTTCAGGCTACAGATAGCCTCCACCCCGGCCCTCCCACTCTGGACTCTGATTACCTTTGCCACAGATTGCCATTGATTTCAACCCACAGTGGTGATGGGGAATCACAAATTCAGAAGCATGGGATGGTAGTGAGGCAAGACAAGACTGCTGGGCACAGAGTGGGATGCTGGACACTGGAGGAGATCAGCAGTATGTAGCAGAGGAATATATGGTGCAGTGTAGAGAAGGTGTCCCACGTCTATGGGCTGAATCTAATTCCTTCATAGACTGAATCTGGCTCATGGGTGATAGGTTACTGACCCCTGCTTTTGACTCATGAGAATAAGGAGGAAAATGCAGCAATGGAACGAAGCACTGGCTTGGAGTCAGCCCGTTGTTTTTGCATATACAAGTAGTGGACCTGTAGCTTTGGAACTTGCATGATAAGGCAGATTGCAGAATTCATTTTAAAGGTTATCAACGTGAAGAAACTAGAGTGTGGTAAGCTGGAGTCTGATGTTGGGGAGCTAGCTATTCTATACTTAGTGTGGGCAAATACTCTTAGTGATCACGTTCACATGAGCAGGGGTGTGCATTTGCAGTAGCACAAATAGTAGCAGCACAAATATGTTCTGTTACTTTGTGCTGTAGTACACACCCCGCTCATGCGATTTGCAGTCAAACACATTGTTCTGCTGCTCCATGTGCTGCAGGTGGCGGGGGGGGGGGGGGGGGGGGGGGGGAAGAGGGGCTGCCTGGGGCACAGGGTGCTTCATTGTGGGATAGTTGGCAGGCAGCCCCCACGCTCAGGCACCCTGTGCCCCAGCCAGCTGGGGAGTGGCACATGGAGATGGGGGAGCAGGTAGTCCAGAACTGGCTGCTCCCCCATCTCTGCATGCTGAGAAGTCCCCTGGCTGGCTGGAATGCAGTGTGCCTTGGGATAGGGAGCAGATAGCCCTAGGCTGGCTGCTCTCTTGTCTCTGCTTGCCTCAACACAGGGACTTTGCTGCAGTGCTCCTGCACTGAGGCAGGTGGAGCCCCGCTCTCAAGGCACACTGCACCCCAGCCAGCCATGAAGCAGCTGGCTAGGGCTCAACGTGCCTTGAGACAGGGCAGTGGGCTCTGCAGCTGGCTGGGGTGTAGCGTGCCTCTAGATGCAGGCTCCATGTGCCCCAGCACAGGGAATCCACACTGAGGCATGTTAAGACAGGGGAGTAGAGCTGCCCAGAGCTGCCTGCTTCCTTGTCTCCGCATTTGTTCCAGGACACAGTGCTATGGTGTGCTTTGTGCCAGTTTATTATCAGAGTTGTTTGGGTTTTTTTTCTGCCAGGAAATCCTGGTAGCAATTTTTGCCCCAGCATGGCTAATTAGCAGTGCTACACATGGTTTAATGTGCAACACGTGATTGCACAAACCGCATGCACCTGCACATCTGGATCCAGCCAGTGAGAGCAAAGTACAAGGTAGCTTACACCATTTTTAAAGGTGTAAGCTACCTTGCATGAAGATATACACTAAAAGTATCTTCACTCTGAATTACTGTAGATAAGCGATGTGCTATAAATTCAGCGCACACTAACTTCTTCATATATTTCTCACTAGTCATCTGGCTCATACTCAACAGCGGATAATTTCAGCATCTTAAGGAATCTGTAGTGCATGTTTTACAAGTGAAAATAAGGCTTTGCATTAAGTTAGTCTGTAAATGAGCCCTCCCCACACAGTATCAAACAGGGATCATGTAGGCAAAAAAAAAAGTGTATTTTGCTTGCTGATTGCTCCAGCTCTCTATAATCAAGTGCTCAACCATTGGGAGCATACTTCAGCTTGTTGTAATTGCCCTTTGTTTCAGTCAAGAGACTGATAATTACTCCTGTGGGCCATGCCTTACGTTTTAGTAGCATTTGATTGAAACCAGTCATTTATTGTGGTAAAAATCTTAAGCCTTGCTGCAGTGTTTACAGATAAGCCTTCTGTGCGATAGTCATTTAGTCTACCCAGCCATCCATATATTAAAGATATTACACACTCTCCCTTTCTTTACTCAAGACAAATCAACTGCTGTTTTTAGTTTGATTACATTTCACTATATAGAGTTCATCACTGAAGTCTCCTCTTTAAACTTATGCTAGGAATAAGGGTGCACTTTTTAGACCTATATAGGACATGTGTGTAGCTAGGTACAGATGTTACACTTAATGCACATTAAGCATGCACAAAGCACTTTAAAGCCATAACAGAACAGATGTTTACAGCACTTAAACCATTTTAAAAATGGTGAATCCCACTATACGTTAACCCTCTATGGATGTAGTATTAGGCTAAAGCACTTTAGGTTAGAACAATTCTTTGAACATCTGAACTGTATCCACTGCACTTCAATGTAGGTCACATTCTGCTGCCATCCCAGGAGCTCTTTGCTCAACAGCTTCCTAGCACCAGCTCAGACCCACCCCCAGGCTGTCACAGAGTGGAGACTAAAAAGACTGTCTCCTTCCTGCACTGCCAGGAGGGGGCTGGGGGAATAGAGCCTCTCTGCCACGTGGATTCCCCTCCCCTAAGCTAGCAGGCTTGGGTTTGATGGGGGCCAGGCCAGATCCACATGGCAAAGGCTCCTTTCCTCCCCCACACCAGTTCCTGGTGTGATGAAAAGCAGCCAGGCAGTCTCTTGCTGCACCTTCTTGCTGTAGCTGTCAAGAAGCTGGGGGGGGGGAGAAGGGAGTGTCCTCAACATGAGGGCACCCCCCAGATTACTGGCTGGGATCTCAGAGGGTCTGTGCATGCCAGGTCTGTGCAGCAGGGGGACTCCCTTTAGACCCAGCCTGACCCCTGCCCAGAGACCTCACCCAGAAAACTGTGGTGGGGACCTCATGGTAAGGGACTCTATACCCCGCTTCATCCTACCCAGATGTTGTTGCCAGCTGCCAACTTGGGGGTGGGGGGAAGGGGCTGGGACTGGGACTGGGACTGGCTCCAGCAGCATGTGGGAGCACCCCTTGCCAGCTGGCCTTGGCCAGTGCAGGCAAGCACTGAACTATCCCCCTGGCCCCCCAACAAATGGCTAATACCTGTTTGGTTCCTTTCTGCTCAAACTTATAGCACCTCAAGTAAAATGTGACAGTTAGAGTGCTTCTGCCAGGGGCTTTTTCAACATCTGTACTTAGCCTTTCAGTGTGAGAGAGACAGGAGCTTCAATGCTAATAACTTCCCACTAAATATTTTTGCATAGATTCCTTTATTTCTTCTTGGCTCTCTGTAGAACTGTGTACAACAATGAAATAGTGTTTGGATTCAGGCTCTGATGCAGCTAAACAATAACCTGGCATCAGTCAGACTTGCTTCAAAGGTTGCCCGTTGTCAATGAAGTACTATCTGGGGCTCTCATATAGATATTTGAATTTTCTACTGTCAACAGGTTTACTAATCACCTGAAGGAATTTAATGAACGATTTAATATCTGTGGAAGGTACCAGAGGAACTGGAAGTAAGATCCTATGAGACTGAATCCCTCCACCTGCAAAACAGAAGTAGCATACCAAGTGACTGGACTAGCTTCCTTTCAGTTCTTTGTAATGGATAGGCCACCTCAGAGGAACAGGGTAGTTTGCATGCTTGCTCAGTTGGCATTTTTGTTGAAGGACCTACTCAAGTGAAAAGGATCTTTTGTGTGGATGTATTTGCAGCGATGGGTATAACTTATAGAATCTGTATAAGAGCTGACATAGCGAGGCCATTTCCAGTCCTTAATGACATAGCTAATGTGTAATGTTAAGGTGAAAACTCCTTGGTAGTTTTATCCAGTACCCATGAAGTCAATTGGAACTCTATCCAGTGATTTCAACAGATAAGCTCTTATCTTATTACCACTTCTCTCAGCAATAAAAGAAAACCTGTCACTTTTTAAACATGAGTAAGGGATTCCTTTGGTTTAAATTAAATTATTTAAGACAGTGCTTCTATCTTTTGAAGATCTCAGTACCCAGTCTTACAATACCAAGAGATTTTGAATGAATCATGGATGTTGCTACATGAGTTTGTGCTCCCCCCACCCCCACACTGATATCCAGGGATCTAAAAAAAATTGAAGTTTAAAAAAGCAAAGCCCTGAGGCAACTGGAGGCTGGGTCCTGCACAGCTCTGGCTGCCAGAGCATCTCTGTGGTTGGCCCCTCGCTCTGGTGCTAAAACACGAGGCCAGCCAGGGCTCCAGTGCCGGTGAGTAAGGGGTCGGGGGGGCTGAAGGAGGGGGGGAGGGGACCATGGGGA
>NW_005841843.1:1007707-1012795 GCF_000455745.1 Alligator sinensis
CTTTCAGCGGGGAATGGTAGCCTCTGCAGGGGCCATTTTGCCTGTTAGGGGGCCGTACCCCTTGTGTTGGGGCCGAAGCCTCTGTGGGAGGGCAGCAAAATATGTATTCATGAATTCATGAAACATGTATTTAGAGTTCACTTTCTTATTATGATAAGAGACTTGCTTTAATATTGTAGATATATCAATAAAACATTGTCAAACTGATCGCTGTCTCTGTCTCACTCTCTCTCTCTCTTTATAGTGGTCTTTTGTTTTATCTGTGGAGGAACATGGATTTGGGGGTATTTTACAGAGTGACTTGGGGATTTTTTATCAGGGATTTTTCAGTTTTCTAATAGGGAACACCAGAATTCCTGCTAGGGAGGCCAGTGGCAGGACCCTGCCTGCTCAGAGCTGGCACCTTGGACCCAGCTGGCTGTGGCTGACCTCCTGAACAAATGGGGCCAGGAGGACATGCTTTGACAGTTCAAAGCGGACCACCACACCCAGAACATCTTCCGGGTGATAGCTACCCAGATGGCTGGGCAGGGGGCACACGTGGCAGTAGTGCTTCACAGAGGCCAGCCCTGCACCCACAGTCCACTGGCAGCTGGCCCAGATGGGCAGATGCCTCTACTGGCTGTGTAGTCCCTATCCAGGTCTGGTAGGTGCGCAGCAGGTCACAGCCAGGCAGCAGCCCCCACTGCCAGACTGCTGCAGTGGGTAGAGAGTGCAGGGAACTCTCAGGACTGCTTCAGCCTGAGAGCTAGTATCACAGAGGCCAGCCCTGCACCCACAGTCCACTGGCAGCTGGCCCAGATGGGCAGATGCCTCTACTGGCTGTGTAGTCCCTATCCAGGTCTGGTAGGTGCGCAGCAGGTCACAGCCAGGCAGCAGCCCCCACTGCCAGACTGCTGCAGTGGGTAGAGAGTGCAGGGAACTCTCAGGACTGCTTCAGCCTGAGAGCTAGTAGCCCTGAGCTACTTGTCAGGGTGGCTTTTTACACCGCTGGGGCCAGGACAGGGCAACTTTTTATACTGCTGGGGATATCACAGGTGCTGGCCCTGGGCTCTAGCTCCTCCTGGCTGCAGATCTGGAAGGAGCCAGGCAGGGTTATTTTGTCCCAAGTGGCACAATTTGCTCCACACCGAAGTGCATGTCTGAGTGCATGTGCTGAAGCAAAAAGCCCCAGCTCAAATTTGCACCACTTCTATTTGAGCTGCTGGAAGCTCACGTGCTTGCATGTGTGGACACTTCCATAAAGGCCTGTGTTTCCTTATCCCCAAAGCTTTACTAAAGGTAATGAAAGTGTGGAGGATGCAAGAAGTAAAGTCTGTGCCTTTAGATGCCCATTTGTTAAGAGGTCTTTTGAACTATGAGTTGTCAGGGATCCACTGAAAAAGATTTAAACTCAACAGTCCTTATTTGTCTTGATATTTTAAGACCTAGATTTGTGCAATCAATGGCTGACACTTACTGCTCTTATTCATGGCATGTCTGCAGTTACACAATGACCTTTTCTGTTTTATTGTTTTGCTTGAACTTCATGGAAGTTTCATATAACTGATGGCTTTATGTGCAATGTTTGAGAGCTTTCTAGCACTATACAATGGAGTAATGGTGATTATTATTAATTTTTATGATCATTTCTTTAATTTATTAAGTTGCCTTCACTATGTTCCTGTTATAAGAAAGGAAACATTCCTTGTTATTTGTGAGTTGTTTTACAAAGGTGGGGACTGAGTGAATAACTAATCACAATGAGGTCAGAATAACTTTTATCTTCAGATGTTCTCATTCCTTGCTTCTTTTGAATTGTGTTACAACTTTAATACTGCCTTATAAAATACCCTTTTCAGAAGCAAGTGAGATCTATAAATAAAACAACAAATAGATACATTGAGAAATATGGTGAGAGACTGGAGTAATGGGAAAATGAATGACGACAGAACACTGTATTTGACCGCTCAAGTCCCTTTGCTTTGTAAAGGGAGATGGCATCTAGAGTTGTGTTTCCTTTGTTATTTCTCCGAAGAAATGATGTTAATACAAGGCTAAAGGATATATGAGGCTGCCTGGAAGAGGAAATGGGAATCATGACAGATTTTGGGAGCCTTGTTGGGTAGTAGTGAAGTCAAGACCCAATTTTTTCAGATGTGCTGAACAACTGTGGCTCCCATTAATTTCAGTTAGAATTAGAGTGGTTATACATGTGCTCCAGGAGTGTGTGTGTGGGGGGGGTGTTTTAAGTGGAGCAGCTCCAAGACCCGGTCTAATTAAAGCACCCGGAGCAGGTCTCGTGTATCAGCATCCTTGCACTTCAAAATGGCAGCAGGGGAGCTTTAACTAAAGCTTGTCAAATGAGATGCTGGAGGCTGCTGGAGTGCAGTAATTACCACGCTCCAGCAGATACAATTAATCAAGTCTGCTCTGACGCTCTGTAATTACAGTGTGTCAGAGCAGCTTTGCTGCTTGTGTATAGTTCCCCGTAGATGCTTGGCATGACTAAAAATCAGGCCCTAATATTCCTTCTGCTTTCCAACACCTTTCCTTTATTAGAAATGTTAATTTCTAATGATCTCTCTGTGTCTCAGTTGTCATTGTTATATGTAAATGGCCCTTAACCCTGTGTAAACCCATATATGGTGTCTACGCCAAAAGTCAGGGTTTTCTCTTTTCACTTCTTTGGATAGGATCTTTTAGGAGTTCCAAAATCAAATTTATTTTGCCATGAACAATAAACGCCCCCAGTGGCTGGTGGTGGGAGTGCGGTGGCAGGAGCATGGCGTCGGTAAGCAGGAGCTCCTGCAGATGCCACCAGCGCTGTTGGTGGTGGGGGGAGGGGGTGGCAAGCACTGACCAGGGGTCAGCGACCACCTGCAGATGCTGCCAGCAGCATCAGTGGTGACCAGCAGTGATCATGGACTGCTCACTGACACCGCCTGTGGTGTCGACGATGGGGTGGCAAGTGGCAACTGCCCACAAGTGCCACCAACAGTGTTATAAGTGCCTTTTTGTAGGGGGTGCACCGCCACACTCAGGGGGTGCATGTGCACCCCCTATGCATCACCCCTGTATTCTGCAATTAAATTGAGATGTACAAAAGAAATAAGTATTGGAGAATGGGACTGTTGTTTTGAACCTCATTATGTTTAAAAGCAATATGCTGGCAGATTGGTACTTTGATCCTAGGGTGAAGGAGTTGATATAGATACAGTTAGACAAATATATTTTAACATAGGAAATTTTATTTGCAAAGTAATTGTCTCTTCTATTGTCTAAGGTGATGCACTCTACTTAACGTGTCTATTTTGTGGAAGGAAGGAAGGAAGAATTAACCTGCATAATATCATCTTTAACTCTTTTGCCACCTTCACTTTGCGAGGTTTCTCCTGCCATTATCTATTAGCTTTCCATGATATCAGCAATGTCTTAAGTTCCACCTTATGCTTTGAGCAGCACACTGGGTGCATTTTGTCTGTATTTATAGTGAAGGCAAGCTAAAAGCAGCCTTTTCATGCATTCCTGTGGAGAGGGTTTGCAGGTCTTGCAAATACTCGGAAGATAAGTCATTAACTTTGAATTTCTTTTCTTTTGTGCAAGTAAAACCTTTAAGTATGTTATAAAATATGAGAGTCACAGGTGAAAGTAACTGCAAAGCTCTATAAACCAGTAAGGGTAGGCAGGTTTTCCCAAAGACTGAAAAGAGGGCAAATAGTTTTTGGTTCATTGTGCCAAGTTCTACTTTGAATTACTCTATGAATACTCACTGGTAAAAAAAAACTACCCAGAACCTGAGATTTCTTTTGTGATTCTCAATCAGACTTCTCTCTCTTCTAAGCACTGAATAGAAAACAAAAGAACAAAGAATATACCCAACAGTTTTAGAGTTAGTTCCCAAACAAAATTGTAGAGACAGAAGATATTAAGATGCATCACTTATGAACAACTATTTCAAACAATCAGTGAATCCTCTCTTGCAGTGAGTATAGGCTTTGGAATGTTTAATACAAAAGAAGCAAATCAAAGCTGCCATTTTCTAGCTTAAACATAAGTACATGAACTACATAATGAAGTTAAAAATGCTTGAATAGGACACATTCATACTTGTGAATGATGGGAGAAGGGGCCTGTTTAAAGGAAGCCACAAACAAACAGAAAGAATGTCCAGACAAAAAAAGGTCTGAATATCTTGCTAGCCAGTTGAATACAAAGTTGTCTACCTCCTGGATTTTCTCAAATTCTCTCTCATGTGCTATCCCACCTTCTTCCAGTATTGTTGATTATTGGAGTGCTTTTGTAGAGGAGTCTTTTTTGCTTTTATCAATGTGTTACCCAAGCTTTCTCAGGATAACTGCTTAGCACAGTAAGAAATGGCAGCAACACAGAGAAGTGATCCAGGAATTTCAGCATTAACCGTAGTGGAACTCAATTACTGCTAGTCCTGGTAGGGTGTTTATGAACACCTTCCCTAATAAGGAGAGGGTCAAAAACTGCAAAAAATTTGCTACTGCAAAACAACACTGCAAAAAATTTACCCTTGGTTCACATTTTCATGGCGGGGGGGGGTTGTTCTTTTTTTGCACAATTAAAAGTGTTATAAATGTGTGTGTGTATGCATGCACAGGCGCACACACATCTAAATATCATTCAAGATTATATACTTATATATAGCCAATTCCTGTATTCTGTATTGAAGAGCATATACCACAGCAAATTCCATGTCCAAATAATTATGGACAGTGTGGCAGTGCACTGTGTGTGCCTGCCACTTTAAGGGCCTGGAGCTGGCAGCCTCCAAGTGCCTGATTAGGGCAGCCATTTTAGAGAGAAGGGCTGCCTTTATAAGCGAGGCATCTGGCTGCTGGAGGCCAGGCAGCAGCATTGCCTGGCCGTAGGGCTGCTGTGAATGACCTGGAGGTAAGGGGGAGCTGCAAGGGGTTGGCAAGGAGGGTCCTGGTCCTGGTCCTGGTCCTGGTCCTGGTCCTGGTCCTGGTCCTGGTCCTGGTCCTGGTCCTGGGCATGACCTGAAACTGCACCCTGCTGGGAGTGGGTGGCCTGGTGGGGCTCTCAGTGGTGCAGGAGCCCCCAGGAAATGCCAGGCTA
>NW_005841843.1:1012840-1015347 GCF_000455745.1 Alligator sinensis
GAGGGCCATTGTGATGAGGGCCTAGAGGGCTTGTGTTTGTGAGGGGCTAGAGACCCAGCCCGAAGGGGATAGTACCCTCGGCTGGCCCATGCTGGGGCCAGGACCAGAGAGGGTCAAAAGGGCCAGGGGCCCACCGCGAGGGACGCCCAAGAACCAGGGGCCTGGGGTCCTGACTGGCCTGGAGGTGGGCCAGGGCCAGTTAGCCGAAGGTCCTGGGGGGACCACACCCGAGAGGGGAAAAGGACTTCAGGGGGGCTAGTAGCCCAGATGAAGGTGGAGAGACCGCCTGATCAGGAGGGATCATAGGGGGGTCCTGTTTGGAAGATTCTGGGGCCCAGCGTGGGGGGCTGGAAGAGAGATGAACACCGTGATGCCATCTGCGAGGCTTGGGCTGCAGTATTAGGGGAGGTCGGAGCCGCAGAGTGGCCCCTGGCATCAGGGCATTACAATAGGTAGCCTCTCGCTGTATTGACATCTTAATTGAATCCATTATCATCAAAGGTGTGGCGGGGGGGGGAAGGGGGGGGGGGGGGTCCACAACACGCGGCGGCTGTGGAGATCGGCTCCGGGAGGCCCCCCGTCACAGACAGCAACAGATTTTAAATGGAATATATTCTTTAGGGAGCAGTTTCACATTGGAGGACAAACTGATCCTGTAAGCCTTTTGTATTTCTAACATGTATATAGGACCTTAAAACCAATAAAAGGCTCAAGGAGCGCACACTGTAGGTGATAACATTCTACACTGTTCTGCACACGTGTTACTCAGTTTATATTAACAACATGTTTTTCTACCTAAATGCTTTAGTTTAATTTGTATAATGACATTACAGTTTGCTGCAGACTTGCCAATGGCCCTGTACAAGCCAGCACAGATGGTTTATGAGTTCTGAAGATCTTACTGGGAGATCAGAAAAGGGACATTTTCCAAGACTCAAACACACAAACATGGAGAAAACCCCCTATCATCCTATTCAGGAGGCAATCGTCCTGCATTTTCATGGAGGCATATGTGCTCTTTATACAATTAGATGAAAGGAGAAATCTAACTCCTTGTGCTGAAATTAAGGGGTGTTAAAATGGGCAGCATCTGGTTCTTGAGAAAAGATGGAATAAAACAAATCGGAGCCAATATGAGCCTTAAATTATTTAAGCTCCTCCAGTGGTAGTGCACTGTAATTGCTTTGTCTTTATCTAAATGTTTTGCAGCTGTGATGCTTCTAAGCAAAGGGCTAAAATAGTGACAGTTGCACAAAACTTAAGGTCAATTTCTGTTTGTTTTGTTCACCTGTTAAATCTTCTCAGGCCTGAATCTCCACTTCCTTGCAGCCTCCAAGGCCAATTACAACTGTGCGTAGTGGTTGCAAATTGCTGCCATTATCATCTGCAAAATATTTATACTGATTTTGCACTCTGTTTGAACAGAGCCTAATGACAACAAAGTGCAGTGCAATGCAATGCAGAATTGGGCCTATGTTCCCTGTTACAAAGGAACTGTATCTAAAATCGAATACCCATCAGTAACCTGTGCCCCTACTGATCTGCTTCCTTATTTTAATTCCAGCCTAAAACAATCCTTGTTACCACCCATTTGTGGACAGGGTATAAAGTATGATTAGCTCACCAACATGATTGCCTCATGTTGGAGTATGACATGAGGGTTTTGGCAATTGACCTGAGGATTTGGAGTCAAGTGTCTAGAGGGAGCAACACTGAAGTATTTGAAGAGCTGTGAGCGGGGTACTTTCATGTCAAGGTCTGACTGAACTAACTTAGTTGCTTAGTGGGACCACCGCTTCTGAGTCATCTTCCAGCTGATGGTCTCTCCAAGATGAAACTATATAGTCAAGCAGCACTCATTACCCAAATTAATTTTTTTTTCCTCACAGGCAAAAAGGAATTTTTGCAGGTGGGGAAAACTGGATTTCAACTATAAAGATTGCCAGAACACTAGGCAAACGCCCAACATTTTCAAACCTAGAAAGAACTGGTGGGGAAGCCAACAACATGCTGGTTTATTCACTGGGCATGCAACTCTCACACAGAGCTAGTCAGAACAGCTAATCTTCTTAATGTTCTGCTCACACAGGACCAGGAGTAGGTCTTAGAAGTGCTGAGTCTGAACTCCAGCTTGCTTTCATTTCATAGATTTCATAGACATTAGGGCTGGAAGGGAACTCGGAAGATCGAGTCCAGCCCCCTGCCCAAAGGGCAGGAAGTCAGCTGGGGTCATAGGATCCCAGCAAGATAAGCATCCAGTTTGCTCTTGAAGGTGTTCAATGTAGGCGCTTGAACCACCTCCGGTGGCAGGCTGTTCCAGACCTTGGGGGCTCGGACATTAAAGAAATTCTTCCTTATGTCCAGCCTGAAACGGTCTAATAGTAGTTTATAACCATTCGATCTAGTCTTCATCCCTTGGGGTGCTCTGGTGAACAAATGTTCCCCCAGATACTGGTGGTCACACCTGATGAACTTATAGGTGGCCATCAGATCACCCCTGAGCCTGC
>NW_005841843.1:1016763-1017711 GCF_000455745.1 Alligator sinensis
TAATCCTCCTTGGAGGTGACTCCCATCCTCCATCCTTTGTAGGCCTTTCTTTTTAGCCTCAGGAGGTCTGCTAGGTCCCTGGAGAGCCAGGGGGGCTGCTGTGCCCTCTTGCTGCCTTTCCTCCGAGATGGAATAGACTTAGTTTGTGCATTGAGGATCGCTCCCTTGAGGAGCAACCACTCCTCTTGAACTCCCCTCTCCCTGTGGTCACGGTCCCTTAGGGCCTCACTGACAAGCCTCCTGAGCTTGTCAAAGTCAGCTTTCCTGAAATCAAGGACTAATTTGTCATTTGTTCTCTTAACTTTGATTTTGTATTTCTGATTTGTCTGGAGTGATGTAAGGTTTTCTCAGTCTTATCACCAGGGATCTGGGTTTTCTATTTGCTGTGGGAAAATGCAGAAAAACACCACGGATTTTCTCCTTTAAAGGAGAAAAACCTGGGAGACTGGAGGTTTCCTCTTGCAGGCTGGCAGAGTTCACACCCACCCTCTTCGTCATACATTGGCAGGGCTGGGGACTGGGGTGGGGGGCAACGGGTCAGGAGTGAGGGGCACTGATAGGGCAGCGGGGGGGCAGCCACAGCTGGACCCGCATCCTAGTGAGCGAAGGGGTCAGAGGGAGCTCTGATTTTCCATGATAAAAAAACAAACAGAATCAAACACCAACATATGTTGGTATTTAGAATTTATTTTATTATAATGATTGAGGCACTGGTAGGCTTCCAAATTACTTAAAAATGGTAAATATAGCAATAAAACAATGTATTTATATATGTGTATTTATGTGTTTCATTTTAATTTCAGAGAAATGTGGATTTTGGGTTTTTTAATCAGAAATTTTTTTTTATTAGAGAATTTGCAATTTTTAAACAGAGAAAACCAGGATCTATGCTATCATCTAGTGAGTGGGATTTTTAGAAGGAATCATTGTTGATGTAGCTTTTCTCCT
>NW_005841843.1:1017721-1021149 GCF_000455745.1 Alligator sinensis
AAGAATATGGGAAAGAATTACATGAATATTTTTTTTAACTACCACACTAAAGTGATGTTTCCTGATCTGGGGACTGGCCTAATCCAGGATGGGATATGGAGCAGAGCTACAGTGTGTTTGTACACATGACTACGTCTGTTGTGGTGGGTGTTTCTTTAGGCCATCATCCTTCCTTTCCTTTTTTTGTAATGATCCTTAAAGGAATCAGGTCACTGTAACTTCCCGTGCCTTTCTCCCGAGTGTCATGTGTTTGGGTTCTCTAAGAACCTCGCCGTGGTTCCTTGGGCTGTACGGCCAGGCTACCAGGAGTGGCCTCGGGTCAGATCCCCAGGAGTCTCACCTGCCATGTCTTTGATGATAAGAAGTTTCCAATTGGGAGTGCGATATCTGGTCCTGCCGCCCTGGTCCCTTTCCTTGGCTGTCTTCGCGACTGCCTCTTCTTGGGGCTCCACGTCCCTTACACTCTGCCTAATGCCAACCATGATGTTGCCTGTCGGGGTCGATGTTCGGGGTCTCCCTGGCGCTCAGTTCCCTGGGGCTGCGGTTGTTGGCCACTGGTGAAGCTAGTGCTGAGCGCTCTCTGCAGCCCCTCTTTGCTCTTTGGCTTACATGGAGCCGGGTTCTATCTGAGCTCCTGCCTCCCTTGACGCGTTGCTGACCCCCCCAAGTTTGGTACCTGCCACCGGCCATTTGGGTCAGGGTCTTGTCCTTGTTGCATTTGTTGACATCCCGGTCACTGTCACTACCAGCTCTGGTCCATGCCAGGTCTGCCAGCGCCTCCTTGGGCCCTTGCTGGCCCAGCGTTCCCTTCATGTTCCCTTCCCAAGGGAGCCACCAAGCCTCTTCCTCCAGATCCTCTGGCTGTTCTGACCCCTCTGGGCCAGCTGGGGGCTCTCTTTCCAGTCCCCCCAGCTTCCTTCCGGCTGGGTCTTATCTGCCGGCTTCAGCTGCCCACCCAGCCAATCACCTTTGGCATGCTTTTATAAAGCGTTGGAGCCATTCCCAGCTCCTCCTGCCTCCGCTGCGGGTTTTTCCTTTGATCTTTGACCGCAGCAGCTTTCGTCATGATCAGGTGTCGGTGCGGTGTCCTGCTGCCTCTCTCCTGATTCTGGTAAGTTTTCCTCACAGTCACATACATAGGCTTACAACTTCAGGCAACTCTACTTCTCCCCAGACCTATACCCCTCTGCTCTTATTGACATCCAGCCCTAAGAGGGTATATGTTCCTAGCATAAAACCACCAATGGAATATAATGGCCTATGTTTGACAGGATATATAAAGAAAGCACATTAGAAAAGAAAATACACGAATGTAGAGTTAAGTAATATAGGAGACAGGAATGTGGAGAGATTGAAGAAGAGATGGTAGCAAATGTTAATGAGGAATGAAAATGAAGAAACAGTGTGTGTTAGAGAACACATTCGTTACAAGACGTTCTCCAAGAATATTAGGAAGGGTGTCACAATTGCCAGGTTAATTGCATCTCTGACTTTTTTCCTGGTCTTTTTGAGGCCTCTAGCTGTCACTTTGTTTGTGGGTAAAATCAAATGATTCTTCATCTCTCAGACCAGGCTCTGTGCTGCAGTCTACTGTGATCAATGAGGCTTGACTCCAGGAGGTATGACAGGGTATCTATTTCTTGCTGGAAGAAAGTTGTTATTATTCAGTACCAAAGCATTTGGGAGAAAACAGATCTTCAGAGTCATAAATCTACTGGTGGGAAAGTTAAGAGGAGAAATGCATGATAGAACAATGCATGAAAGTCTTCGGGCATTTGAGATATTGAAAACATTTACCGACTGACTGCACGTGTCGGAGGAGATTTTCTGGATTTGTGAAATGAGCACTGAGTGGTGGAATCAGATTGTGATGCAGATCTGGGATGATCAGCAGCAGCAGCTGCAGAGCCTCCAGATACAGTTACCAGAATGAGATCTGTTTTTACAGTGGAAAAATTGGTGCTGACCACGCATGGGGAACTACAAGTTGATTGTCATTCATTTTAGAGTTGACTATCTACAAGGAGGCAGCTACCATTAAGCACCTCTAAGGTAGCTGCTCTAGGTAACATGAAAGAAGTGGAGGGATTTGAAACAATGAGCTTTGCAGACTGCAGTGGTGTAATAGATGGAGTTCCACCAGTGTGGAAAGGGCACAAGGCAAATACAAAAGTACATTGAGCGGATTCTGTACGGCCAAGAGAGACCATGCCCAAGCAATTTGTGTGTCATAGTATTACACTGAGCTGCACTTTGCTTGATTATGGATTTGAAACTATTTAAAAAATCTTGCTAGATATTTGATGTGACTTGCTGATTTAGGCTGTAACTTTTTTATTTCGTTATACCAAGTTTACTGGATTTTGAGTTGAAAGAAACAGAACAAATCTTAATTTTAGTAAGCAGAAATAAAAAAAAAAGGCGAACTTTTTACAACAGTAACTGTAGAATCTTTATATCTATATCTGTCTCTCTATATATAGATATATATCTATAAAGAGATATCTCTTTAATGATATATGGAGAGCTCCCAGTCAACCCGTTAGACCCAGGAAACCGTATTAGAGTCTATTGAAGTTATTAAAACGGCAAACTGTTGTTCTTCCATTAATCACACAATTGCACATTTGTCACAGTTTTCCCTGTTCTTCACTGATACAGAATCCTAAGGATAAGGTTACAGGCTGTGTTGATACTCTGTTGGGAGCAGGGTATAATGTCCCTTGAACACTGAGTTGTCCATGGAGCACAATCATTCCTGAGATGCAGAGGTCTTTGGCACTTTTGTTTGTTGCCTGAGCAGTACGTGATTCTCAGCGTGATTCTTGATGTGCTTCTTAGTTCTTCTGCCTGTCTTCCCACAGGCAGTACTTCCAGTCCTCATTTTTTTTTCTACTTTAAGCCTCCAATGTACCATCCTTCTCCCACTGCTTCTTTCTTTTTCTGGTGAAAGTCCAGATGTTCAGCAGATGCAGAGGAGACTCCTGTCAAGGGTACTTCAACTAAGGCTGTTAATAAACAGATAGGCAGACCAACATTATTAGCTTTTCACTGTTGGGCTCTGTTAAGATTCATTCCACGGTCTTGTGAGGTCATTTGTATGGTGGTAATCTATATCAAGTAGGGTCTGGAGCTTGTTATGGAAGTGACAGGTATGAGTGGCAGCCCCATCTTTTCTAATGGGTTCTCATGGTCTCTAAGAGGACTGCTGCAAAATGCAGCATTATACCCAAGCTGTCAGGTTCCCTTGCCAACATCCACACAGACACTTTTGTGCCATATCCAGGCTCTTGTTGTCACTTAGGACATCTAGGACTCTTTCTCTGTCTCTCTCTTTTTTTTTGGATCCAAGCAGCAGTGCAAGGTTTCTTTTTCTTTTTGCATGCAGATATAACAGTCTGTTTGCAAACGTGCGCTATCAGGGAAAG
>NW_005841843.1:1021829-1031658 GCF_000455745.1 Alligator sinensis
TCATCTAACCTCCTCTTGAAGACCCCCAGGGTAAGGGAGAGCACCATCTCCCTTGGGAGCCCATTCCAGACCTTGGCCACTCTAACTGTGAAGAAGTTCTTCCTAATGTCTAGTCTAAACCTGCTCTCTGCTAGCTTGTGGCCATTATTTCTTGTAACTCCTGGGGGTGCCTTGGTGAATAAAACCTCACCAATTCCCTCTGTGGAGGGTAGAAATGGAGATCCCTTGCTAGGTGGGCCCCCTCCAGCTTGGTGGCTGGAGCCGTGGAGGGCTCGACCGGTTTACCCTGCAGCGGGGTGGGGATGGGGGAGTCCTTTTCCACCCTGGCCAGAGTTCCCACCACAGCAAAAAGTGGTGCAGGGAGCTCACATTGCTGTTGCTGGCTACAGTTGGGGGAAGGAGCCCCCCGTAGCTAGACTGTGATGGACCTGGACCAGCTGCAGGGACATAATCCCCTCTTCCCACCCACCTCCCTGGTCAGGCAGTGACTCTCAGCTGGCCAGTATCAGAGGCTGTCACTGACAGCCCAAGGGACAAGGCTGGCCCAACGTGGGCGGAGCAGATGAACTTCACCCAAGGAGAGCATTCTGTCTTGCGAGGGGACCTTGGGATGCTGGCAAATGCAACCTAGCTTAATGCATGATGGATGTGGCACAAATGTTAACAAAAAAAAAAATGCTGTACCTAAAGTGCTTTATTTTGATAGCATATCCATCAAAGGTTAACTTAACATGCGGTCTGCCATTTTTAAAGCAATTTAAGTGCTGTGAACATCTGTTCTGTTGTAGCTTTACAGCATTTTCTGCACACTTAATGTGTAGTAAGTGTAAGATCTATAACCTAGCCTGTGACCACTGGTTAGCAGAGTTCAAAATTGGCACTGCAGGAACAAGGGGCGTTATGGAATTGCAGGTAGAGGATTCCTTACTGATGCAGCATCCACAATGGTATCTTGCTGATGGGAAAAGGGCCATACAGGACTAATCATTTATCTTTAACAACTGAAAACCTAGTTTTTGTTGAGAGGAACCATACTGTGGTATGGACTCAAGGAAAGTCATGGAACAATATGCTTTCTAGTGTAGCACAGACCTTACATAAAATCCCCTTATCCATTACAGGGAGAACCACTGCACTTTCTTGTTTTCTTTACCTATTCAGCATATAACTGATGACCTCTGAACCTACTGAGGTCAGTAGTCAATATTGTGTGTGATTGAACAATTTATAAAAACACTCTCCCTTTCCTTTTTTTGCAATCTGTTCCATTGTCATGTTAGACTTGTTATTTTTTTCATAAAGTAAAGCCAACCCCACACTGTACTGAGAACATAAAATTGAATTGCATCTCACAAGTGATTTAAAACACTTCTTCACTGTTATTAGTAACACAGTTCATGGGCGCAGAAAAGAAAATGTAATTACTTAACATGTACAACCTTGCCCTATGATAGAGTAAACCTAAAGCTTTACATAATCAAGTGAACTAGGATTTAAAAACCTTGCTTATTTAATCGGAGTGCATTTTTCCAAAAGATCCATAGTCTGTTTTAAAATCTTTTTATTTTTATTGATTTTGATTAGCCAACTAATTGGTACGTAATCGATAAATGTGATTCTGATTAGCTTATTTGAAACCCTAGCATAGAAGACTGAAATGCAGAAGGAGTTAGCAAAGTGGTTTGCTGACACTCCAATCTATCTTAAGTGAATGCAAGCTTGCTAATAAATATTTAATGGCTAGTTGTTTGTGGTTTAATAGAATTAGATAATTCTATTAGCATCCCGTTTGGAGATTTACATGTACCATACATCACTGCTGAGGACATGGTTAATAATTTAGGCTAGTAATTAGAAACACAGTCAGATTAAGCTGAGCCTTTTTTGTTTTAGGTCATCCAGGAATTTAAATGGGCAAGTGTTTGCTCTATAAAAAAAACATGTGATTTTTAGTTTGTCTTGCACAGAAGAAATAATGCAGTGAGTCTGGGACAAGCCTTAAGTGTGATAACAAAGCATGAGGCCCCCAGGGTTTATTTAATATCTCATCCTCTGAGTTAATGAGACGGAAAATAGTTCACTGTTTATCTACAGTAGATTGAGCAGATGTCGCCAATTCAATTTTATGGAAAGTAATCTCAGAGAGATTGTCTTCTGCCCATTACTTTTTCATGAGTTGAATCTCTGCTGTCCTCTTCTCAGCTCCAGGAAGAATATATCCTACATTGGCCATGGTGTTGATGAAAGATCAGTGCAGCAGAACATGGAAACAATCTTTAATAATATGTGGCTTTTCAAAATTTGTTCTCAACTACACCAAATTTGGTGACCTGAGATAGCAGGCAAGGAAAAATGATAAACGATTTAGAAGGCACTGGGGGATATTTAGTTACACAAAAATTAGTGTAAATATTTCAGTATTATAGCCACTCTAGCCAGTTTCAGTTTTTGGGTGTTAAATGTTTTGTAGCTATTGAAATGTTGTTATCATATGCAGAATTCAATCTCCTTGGAACACTAATTTAGGACTACTATAAATGAAGTCAGAAATCAACAGCTGAGATGCTATCTTTCATTTAGATTTTCTTACTTAGGTGGGGAAAAAGGCATCATCTCCCTGTTGAAGGACCATGCCCCAGGGGTGGTCATAGTGCCTCTTGGTGGCCATATGGCTCCTACCTCCCTACTTCAGCTCCTTGAGATACTCTCCCTTTTCTTCACCTGCCATGTCTTGATGGGACTATTGTGATGTTAAGGGAGGCTGCTCCAGGGTCCCTGACTGAGCCCTTGTCCACTTTGGCTGGCTGGTACTTCTTGTACCCAGCTGGCCCCAGTCTTGACCCTCGGGTATTATGTTAGGCCCCCCTGGCCCTATCTGTGCCTCAGGGGACCAGGTCCCGTATGGGCTATATTTGTGGCTTCCATCCTTCCCTATAGCCATGCCCATGCCTCTCAGACATTACACTGTTTGTTTGGAGGGGGACTCCTGGCCCCAGTGCAGCTTTTGGCCCTCAGGCCTTGAACGTCTGTGTGGGCCTCAGTCTTCCCAGCCTCAGCCCTTTTATTCTGGCTGTGCAGCTGGTCCACTACCCTGGACTTGGTTCCAAGGCCCCATTCCCATCTGGCGTTTGTCACATGCTCGGGGCCTCAGCCCTCAGTCCTCTGGGTTCCCGACCCTAGGCCAGGCTGTTCTTCCTATAGCCTTGGCCTATCTTACTCAGCCCTTAGCCCTATGGGCCCCTGACCCCAGGCTGCTGTGCTTTCACTATATCTGCCCTCTGGGCCCCTAGCCCCAGTCTGGACCACCTGCTATATCAGCCCATAGCCCTCTGGGTCCTAGACCCCAGCCAGGTTGTTCTCATGCCTTGTGCCCTCAGCCTTCCCAGCCTTGACTTAACTTACTCACCCCTTAGTCCTGTGGGTCCCTGACTCCAGCTAAGCTGCCTATTGCAGAGTGCCCCACCAAGAACCCTTCCAGCGAATCCACATCACCCACATAGCCACAACCTGGTCCTCTGGTATCAAGCTCAAAACATAACAAAAAAGTCAGAAAGCAAGCTGCTTCACAAACTGCCTCCCTCACTCAGGGTTAATATTGCCTGCAAGCCACACCTTCCTTCGAGCCATCTTAGCCCAGCATCCTTGAGTATCTTAGGTGCTGGGTTTATGTGCTTGAAGCCCCATCCCCATGAACAGCTCATGCCCCCCACGGCAGTGGGGGGGGCACGGCAGTGGCAGGAGCAGCAGGAGGCTGGTGTCTAAGTGGGAGAGCTTCCGCAGCCACCGTCAGCACTGTCAGTGGTGAGGGGGGGCTGGCAAGTGCCAACCAAGGGCTGATGACCATCTGCAGCCACTGTCAGCAGCAGCGGTGGTGGCCAGCAGGGATTGCAGACCACTTGCAGATGCTGCCGGCAGTGCTGATGGTGGGGTGGCGAGTGTCAACCCCTTATCTTATCTATACTCGCGAGTGGCAGTGCCTTTTCGTAGGGGATGCATGTTCACTCGTGTGCACTCCCTACACATTGCCCCTGCCCATCCCTTCCTGTCCTGTGGTTCCCTAGCCATACACAGGGGTTTTCACTTGGTGTTGATGGCCAGTCACTTTCCTCTGCTACAGCATCCAGCTGCTCTTCCCTTCTAAAGTGATGGAGGTCTTTTCCCCTGTTACAGTTCCCCACTGTAACAATCCAAGGCCTTGTACAGATATTCAAATTCTCCTGGGATTGTTGCTGCTCTCTCATGGAAAACTGAGTGTCTACATGTCCAGACTTTTTCTCCCAGGGCTAAATTGGCTATCCCAGGAGAAAAATAACCCAGGAACAACCAGGGTTAAATCACTCCGTGGAGAGTTCTTTTGAGAGACCAAATGTCTGTACATGATGCGGCTTCTTTCCTAAGAACAGTCTTCCAGCATCATCCCCTTCTCCCTGAGGGAGACAGTGCGTTACTCACTGGACTTTGTTGCTATACATGTTGGTGCAGGGAAACACAGCCGGACCATGTGCAGTCTGGGTCAACCAATTAGGGCTGCCCTATGCACTACTGCCATCTATTATCAGGAAGACTAAGGAAGTCTGCAGAGCACACTGAGATGTGTGCACAGGGTCCAACCCCCTGGCTGCACAGTATCAGCCCTGAAAACTCTCCATTCTTCAAGGACTGAGCATTCAAATATCTGTACATGTGGCTGTAGGAAAGTGTATCTACCAGGAGAACTAACCTGGGAGAATTCTCTCAGATTATTTGAGTGTGCGTATGCAGTTTCTGAGTGTTACAATGTTCAGGCGCCAATCTGACATAATTTGTCTATAACTGATCTTTGTAATCTGCCACTGGATATGCAAACCAGTCCTGATACCTTGTTCTGGACAGGCACAGCCTTTTTAAATTTGACTGACCATGACATCTCCATTTGATAAGATGAGACTTTTATTGATACATAGTGATAGCAAGTAAGATTAATGCCAGCAAAATGACTACACAGTCTTACTCATTTACCAGTCCTAGGGTTTCACAAGGAGACAGTACGTCCAGCTGGTATGAGAGTGACACCTTGTGGTTCTTGTTTGAATCAGGACATCAGCAGAGATGGGGGGGGTTGATGCCTCACCCAAAACTGTTGCCCAGGGATTCCTCCTTTTGTATTATTGTTCTCCTGTTGAATCTGCATTTCCATGTATCATTGATTAGTTTCCCTGTAGTCATCATGTAGTCATCACATTCTGTCCTGTCAGCCTAATCCCTTCTTTCTCAAACACATCACATGCATACAACTTAATTTGGTTATTCCTGATATCCTAATTTGGTCATTCCACCAAAACCAGGGATTTTCATCGAGTTACAGCTGGTCACTGTGACCTGATGCTAATTTTGCATGTTCCCATCTTGTTATGGGTTCTAAGGGAACAAAGTGCAGATTTTGTTACCACATGTTTTCAATTTCCCAGGATGTATGTAGCTGTCTGTCTGCTAACTTTGGACCATTAGATGAGAACATGAATCTTCACCACAAATAGACTTTAGAAACCCATTAACCCTTGCTGATCCCTTGGATCATTGTTCTAATGCAAGTCAATTTATAAAAGCAAATTTCTAAATATCATTCTCTAGCCATCACAACCCAGAAGGGCTGTCTGATGGTGGAGGCAGGCTATCAACCTGCTACATGTTTGACTAGTTCCACTGATGGATAATTCCCCCCCACCCCCCCTCTCTTCTTCCAACATAAGCCTCTCCTGCCCCACTGCCATTCATGGTAGATGATACAATCAAGTGATGAGACTTAAAGGGCTATTATTTCTATTATTTCTACTCAACTGCCTACCTTAGCCTGGGGCTAGAAAAAGCAGAAACAAGTGCCCATCATGAGACATTCTTTTTTTTTCCCTTGTGCAACATGTAATATTTATATCTTCCATTGTAGCATCAGAGGCATCTCTCATGCTGAGCCTGATACATGCTGCCTCAGAACTTACACTCTCATGATACTTGCTGTTGTTAAGATGCAGAGGTAGCTGCTTGATGGACCTGTGTATTCTTAGCAAGATCATTGTTTTGCTTGGTCTTGAGACACATGAGGCCTGTTGCTGCCTCTAAACTTTGTTTCTGTATGTTCCCAGTGCTTGGACAGGAGTGTTTAAGAGCCTGCAGATAAGGAGGGAGTGACTTTTTTCTCTGAGTACACATTGTACAATATTTATTGTCTACAGAGTTGCTTTTTAGAGATCAGTCAAATTCTAAGGTTGTACAGTTAGGGTTTAGTGCACAAAATTTTGAGAGAGATTTTACTTTTCTAATCTGATTTTAATAGGAAAATGTTTATGTAAAGTTAGAGAATACACTACAAGTTAAGCAAAATGATTAATATGACTGCTTAAACATATGACTCAAAAAACACAACTGCCCCCGCTATCCCCAAAAATGTGCTCAGCTGAGTAGCCCTGGGATATAATATTCTAGTGGGAAGAGTCAAAGATGAGTGTTTAACCTTAACTGTGTGTTTCCAGAATATTGGTGTTTAAGTGTGCAGTCCAAAGGCTACATTAACATATGTCTTAGAATTTTTATTTTATTCCTCTTTGCCCCACTTATTTCTTTAAAATGACGAATTTTAATAGCTGATGTGTGATGCTGAAAGTCTTCAGAGTGTTTTGTCTCTGCCACTTAAGCTTTGTGTTTTGGATTTGAATCCCATGATTTACATGTTTTTGAATCTGGAGTAGATTTGCATCTCCAGTGGAAATAGTCTATGAAGCTGGTGGGCTTGCATTCAGAACTTGGCTATGAACTCTTACAATGTACAAAATTCCGTAAGGTGTGACAGAAAGATCTCTGAGTATAACTGGTTTATGATTGTGCTTCTCAGATAGATTAAATTGCCATTTATGTCTGATAAGGCAATGGAACAGCAACAATAAAGGGACTGTCTACATGAGACATTTACTGTGCAGTTACTCAACTGTGCAGTAAATGTCTCAGTGTCTACATGTGCACCCCTATTAGGGCACACAAATCTAATGAACTCCTGCTGTGGAGTTTTTTTCATGTACAACAGCATACATATAGACTCTGACTCTGACCAGCTGACTGGAGCATGAGGGTGCTTCAGTGCTGCTAGCTAGCCCCACCGAAGCACTCTCATGCCCCAGCCAGCCCCTACACAGCACAATAAGCCCTGTCAGAGAAGCCCCTGCCTGGCAGGCTGACCCCCTGGGTTCCCTGCCAGCCAGGGCTGCTGCAACATGGCTCAATGTTCTACAGTCCAAGTGCACATGCAGACACATGCCTGGGAGCTTCCTGGGAGCAATAAGCTCTGCAGCTTATTGCTGCCCCCTAATGGCATGTGTAGATGTGCCCAAAAAGACATAAATAAAATGTATGGGGTTTTTTTGGAAATATCACTTTAAGACTCTTTCCTATTTCTTCTTTACCATCTTCTGCTTTTCTTGGTTCCCTTGCTCTCTTGGTTCCCTGGACCTATGGATAAAAGTTAGGACAAAGAAGTGTGGGACCCCAGTTCCTGGTGCTTTACTTGTGCTCTTTGTTTGAGCTTTATTCCTTATTGGGGTAGTGATATGAGCTATGTTGTCTGGAGAACAGTTCCATTGCTGTGAGCTGTTAGTTCCACTCAATATTCACCTTTTGGAAACAATGATTTGATGGGCTCAGGCATGGATTGTTATATTAACCAAGAAAATAACTTGCACTGCAGCTGTAATTACTTTTCAAGCACACAGAATCTAGTAGAATTTCTATCAATCTCTCCTTCATTTCTACATATATAACATTACAGCACTTAAAATTTATGAAGCTCAGCTTTATACCTTTGAAGTATTTTACAGTTATTAACTAATTAATTTTACAACACCTCTATAAGGTATATCTGTTTGTTTCTGCTTGGGTGGCTATGTAGATGATAACAGTATGTGGCTTGAGTCTTAATACCAGTTAGATGTAATAAGTTGCTTTCATTTTTTTGATCACATAGACAGGTGTCAAACTTAATGTTTCTGGTTTAGTTAGAACGATTGTAAAAGAAAGGTTAAGATAAAAAATGCAGGTTTTGATAAAAAAATGTGAGCCCTGCTTTCCTTGCAATTACAATATTTACATACACAAACGGGAGGGAGGGACTCTATAATACATTTGTGCATGTAGCTGTTACCCAATCCAAATGTTGTTGTTGGATTTATTTATTTTTAAATCTGGGCCATGATCTTTTAAATTATTAATAAATAAATCATGTAAAATATTAAAATTTTAATAGAGAGAGAGAGAGAAAGATGTAAACCTACCTTTTCAGAGTTGCAAACAAGCATGGCTTTAATTCACAGAAAAAACGGAAGTGGAATTGACTAGAAATTGAACAGTCTACATCAGTAGGACATACAGTAAGCAAACACCACAAACAAAAACTGAAGTAGATTATAGCAAGTCTGTCAGTTTTAAGAGCCCAAGGTAATAAAATATGTAAGGAAAAAAGCCCTTCTTCTAGGAAAGGTCACTTTAAGTTGAGGTACTGAGGCTCTGAGGATGTAGGTTCAATTAAAATATTTCAGTCTTACTTTGTAACCTCAAGAAGCCACTTTTCAAAGTCCTATAGGTGGTCCTAATAAGGTACTAAGATGGGACCTAGTGAGATTTTTAAAAGCAACTTGAATGAAAGAAATGCCAAACTGATAAGCCACATTTGAAAAGAAGCTCTGTGCTTCTACAGATGCTGAAATACCTTTTAAAATAGGACCTCTTGGCTCTGAACCTGCAGAGATTTGCAAATATACTTTAAGCATATGAGTTGTTCCACTCAAGGCAGTATCTTGTGCACACTCACAATGCCGTTCAGAGGGCTATTCTTTTTACTGTCACGGTTCTACTCATGTACTTAAAGGGCACATCTACAAATGTACTTTACTGCACATTAGACTAATCTAATGTTCAATAAAGCATCATGGTCTATACATGTGTGGCAATTACTGCACAGTAGATTAATGTAATATGCTGTTTGCTAGTACCAACACATACTAGTACCAGCCAATGGAGCTTTACATGAGATCACCTGAACACTTGTGTAGATGCTGACCCAGGAGCAAATGCTCCTGGTCAGCCCAGGCAGTGGCGGGCCACAACTGCTACTTGGCTTAGGGGCAGAGGAGAAGCTGGAGCCAGGGACCGCTTCTGTTCCACACCCTGGAGCCCAGGCCTGACCCCTTCCCCCACCCCATGCTCCCTGCCAGGTCAGAGCTTGAACCTAGGCAGCTGCGGCCAGAGCCTGAAGCTCTCCCTGGCTGCTGCAGGTGGGCAGAGCAAGGCAGGAGCACCCCTGGACTAGGCTGCTCCTGTCAGGCTCCATTTGCTCCCACTTGCATACACCCAGGTATATTTTAATGTGTCTGAATTTTCTGTGCAGAAAATTTGGGTGTATTAATTGCATATGTAGATGCACCCTAACTTAGGCATATGTGTCAAGGTTCTATTGGTGTACTTAAAGTTTAGGGCTATGTGGCAGACATATTTCTGGCAGGACTCCTACTTTAATCAATCTTTGCCACATTCTGCTTTCTGAAGATTTATTTTACAAAATAAGACAGTAAGATTTTCAAGGCAGGGTTTTTCTTTTGAATTGTATATTAACGGGGTGTAACACTGAGGCCATGACATCAGTTAGGCTAATGTCTACAAATAACAAATTAAGCAATGTAAGTAAAGTGCTTATTTATTTATGGTATCTCCATTTGTCTCCCTATAATAAAAGAGAAAAATTTTAGAGGGGTATTTTTGTAGTCTTCAGGGGATATTAGCAGGAGAGAAAGATGGAGGGGGTGAGGGAAAG
>NW_005841843.1:1031668-1047342 GCF_000455745.1 Alligator sinensis
TGACTTCGCTGCTCTGTTGATTATTGAAAAATAGCTCTTTGGCAAATCAATTACAGCTACAGTGACAAGGAGCAATAGTAAGAATGGTGACAAGCTTCATTAGACAGTCTTTTCTTTTCTCTCTCAAAGGCTTTGGCTGGGTCACTGGACTAACTGTGAATTTGGGTCAAGGACCTGAATGGGATGGATAGCCTCGTTTATCATCAGCTGAGATTGAGACAACACTCATCAGTCCATTTGACTCCAGCTGGGAAATGAACAGCTTATTTTGTTTTAGTGATGATTTGAGAGGCTCATCAATAAAATCACCAATAGTCTTTTCAGTGCAGTAATCCATCTGTGTCTCAGTGCTCCGTGTGATTCCTGGCAGCAAGGAGAAGGGGGAGTCAAGAAAGCAACTTCAGGTGTTTTTCCCCCTCTTTCATTTTGCTAATGTCAGTGGCTCACCTCAAAGACTCCAGGCTGCTCTACCAAAGTCACCTACATGGGACTATCTCATTGTGCAAAATAGTTTTGTGTTGCTGGACTGGAACAGTTCAAAACAAAACAATATTATATAATGTGAAATAGAATTATCCCTCTTTTGTGACATGCTGTTTTCATTTGTACTGGGAAGTCCCTTTCTTCCTAAAATATTAGAACTAATTGTGACCTTACGTAGATCAGTTTTATGCTGGCATTGTTCTTGTTGCTTCAACACTGGTGTCCCTGATCTACATTAGCATAACACACAGTTTATTTAATACAACCTCACTCCCCAACCCCATTTTATTAGACCCAAGAATGTTGAGAGGGAAAAGATTTCCTCTGAAGGCCAATGCTCAGAATAGATTAATGAGGCCTTGGTACCATCACACAAGTGTGACAGGTGTTTTCCAGCATGACTTAGAACAGTGGTGCTCAACCTTTCTGGCTTCGCAGGCCAGATGAGTGGTGTGGGGCCTATCCATGGGCTGGATCCTGCCTGTGGATCTGGGGGCTCTCCCTGGGCTCAGAAATTTGGCAAGGGGGGGGGGGGCAGGGAGAAGGGGCTTTGGCTGTGGCTTTGGGAGTAATTAACTCTTCTACTGCTTCTGTGATGCCAAATTTTCAGACCTGTGGGGAGCCCCACAGGCTGGTTAATGTGGCTCTGTAGGTTGGATTCAGCCTCTGGGCTGGAAGGTGAGCCTTAGTACATTAGAGCCATACTTCACTGTACACAAAACCTCAGCCAAGTAAGAAGATAGCTCTCTGAATACTCAGGGGAAAATTGGATAGCAGGGTAAGAAGTATTTTCACTTGGTGCTTCTTCAGAATTAAGCTGATCTTTGAATTGTATTCATGAGATTTTTTTTCATTGTATTTTCTTTATGCAGTTAATGGTCTAAATGTGGATCTCGCTAGGACTAAGAGAAAATCTATCATACACCACTTTTCCCATTGCATCTGTTTGTCTCTTAGCTTATTCCTGATCATATATTTCACCATTTGACTGTTTGCTACCCTCCAAAAACATCAATAAAAATGTGTACATTAACAATAATAGTGCTTTGCCATCCTCAGATGGTAGATAATATGAAAATAAGAAGTACTTTTGCAAATGTTAGTGTGCTAAGCCCTAGAATACCCTGAGGTAAAGATATAGAGCATTATTAGTCCTTTTTCATCAATAGAAAAGATGAGACAAAGAAAGGTTAAATGTTCTGCCCTAAATTATTCAGGAAGATTAAATTAGAGATATGAAAGGAAACCAGATATTATTCCTAGTACTGAAATCATATGCCATAAACATGAGATCATACTTCTTCTACTGAGGCTGCTGTATACCTCCACTAGCCAAATATATTATTATCCTTTGTTCCTGGATAACCTTTCTGACACAATTCTGGACGACTGACAACTCGATCACTATTAATTTATTTTGGCAGCTCATCAGACTGTTTTGTCTGCCTATCACTAGAGCCTAGAAGGATCTTGCCAATACTAGTAGGCCAAAAATGGAGCTGACCTAAAGAGAAATTTCCTTCAAGCAGCCTGATGCCTATGCATGTTGTGTTCCATTGAGCAAAGAACAACAAAGACTGCTTGTTTGCATAAACATAGAGAGCAGTAATTAGGCTAATCGCAAACAGGTGATCAATTTTTTTCCCTTAGGGTGTGACACCAATCCAAAACATGTGACTGGTTTTGCTAAAGAACTTTTCAGTGCTTTTTCAGGAAGGAGATCTACTTAGACTGATAAGACTCTTGTTCCCTAAGTAGTTCTGATCACTTACAAATTTCAGCAAGTATCTGCTTGGAGCTGTGAGGCAAAACAGGTAGATTGTGTTACTTTTAAATATGGGGGGGGACTCTTACTTGAATACTGCCATGGCTGCCAATGCACATGCTCAGGATCGGGATTTTTATTAGAGTAGTTCCCAGACAGCTACTCTAATTAAAATGGCTTATTGTTGTGTGTATTAAGCCCCTGTGCATTTCAAAATGGCTGCGGGACACTTTATCTAAAGCACCTCTGACAAGGTTTAGATAAAGCACCCCCTTGGCCATTTTGAAATGCATGGGGGCTTAAAACATGTGACAGTGAGGCAATTCTGGAGCATTCTAAATAGATTGTGGAGAGACGCAATTAATTGAGTCTGCTCTGACATATTCTAATAAGAACATAAATGAGCATGTCTATAGGCATCTGTTAATCCAGGCTTCTTGTTTAATGGGATTTCTTGGATGAACACTGATAGTAAACACAAGTAAGGGAAATCCAGTCTACCTTATGGTTATTGGATGGTTTAGCCTCTATAGTATTTCTCTTAAAATCAAATGCCTTCATAGATTGTAAGGCTGGAAGGGACCTCAGAAGGTCATCAGGTCCAGCCCCTTCGCTAGGCAGGAAAGACAGGTGGGGTCAGGTGACCCCAGCAAGATGACTATCCAGTCTCCTCTTGAAGATTTCCAGGGAAAGTGATTGTATCGCCTCTGGAGGGAGCTTATTCCACAGTCTGGACACCCTAACTATGAAGAAGTTTTTCCTAATGTTGAACCTGAAACAGTCTTTCAGGAGTTTATGGCCATTACTCCTGGTTCTCCTCAAGGGTGCCCTGGTGAACAGTTGTTCACTGAACCCCTGATGTACTCCCCTGCAACCAAGTCCCCTCTTACCCTTCTCTTTTTCAGGCTGAAAAGCCCCAGGTCCCTCAGCCTTTCTTCATATGGCTTGCTGTGCAAGCCTCTGGTCATACAGGTGGCTTTTCTTTGGATTCTCTCAAGTTGTACCACATCCTTTTAAAGTGTGGCGCCCAGAACTGGACACGGTACTCCAGTTGGAGTATCACTAGTGCTGAGTAGAGCAGAAAAATCACCTCCTTGGTCTTGTTGGAGATGCATCGATTGATGCATGCCAGAGTATTATTTGTCCTGTTGGCAACAGAGTTCCCCTGCCAGCTCATATTCATGCTGTGGTCTATTATTATCCCCAGGTCTCTTTCATTCGTAGTGTTGGTTAGGTTGGTGTTGCCAAGCCTGTAGGTGTGCAGGGGATTGTTCATCCCCAGGTGGAGCACTTTACATTTCTCAGTGTTGAACTTGGTCTGGTTCTGACTCGCCTATCTTGCTAGCCTATCTAGATCTGCCTGCATCTGTAGCCTATCTTCAAGCATGACCGCACTTCCCCATAACTTGGTGATATCTGTGAACTTGGCTAGTGAGCTCTTTACCTCCTCATCCAAATCATTGATGAAGATGTTGAAAAGTACAGGATCAAGCACCAACCCCTTCAGGACACCACTGCCCACTTCTCACCAGCACGACACAGATTCATTCATTAGGACTCTCTGGGTTCTACCCCACAGCTAGCTTTGTACCCACCTAACTGTTTCACAGTTAAGTCTGGTATCTTCCAATTTTCTCATGAGAACATTGTAGGAAGACTTTTTGGAAGTCAAGGTATACAATATCCACCAGTTCTCCTTGATCTATGAGTCACCTGATCGTAAGAGGAAATGAGGTTAATAACACGAGACCTGCCCGCGACGAAGCCATGCTGGCAGTCGCTCAGAATCCTATCTTCTGCAAGCCTATTGCACCTAGACTCCTTAATGAATTTTTTCAGGATTTTTCCTGGGATAGAAGCTAGGCTAATAGACCTATAGTTACCCAGGTCCGCCCTCCTCCCCTTCTTGAAGATGGGCACAACATTGACCCTATTCCAGTCCTCAAGGACCTCTCCAGAATGCCATGAGTTTTGGAACTGTTTTGCCAGGGGCTCCACGATAACATTGGCCAGCTTCTTCAGCACCCTCAGATGGTGTTCATCCAGTCCTTCTGACTTATGTATATCTAATATTTAATTAGATCTCTTTAATTGATCACACACCAGTTCTATGGCAACAGTAGGGAGGCAGTCATTTCTGCCCTGCTCATTCTGTACCCTATCTGGCATGTTTTATATCCAGAAAGTTTTATAAATTTCATTTTGGGCAGGTAAAAAATCTGTGGTTGAAACTGGTTTTGATGGACAACTGGGTTTTTGACTAAAATATTCATAAATGTCTCCTGTGGAAAACTTCATTTTTTCATAAAACAATGAATAATAAAATGTTTTTAATGTAAAAATCCTTCATTAGGGTGTAGTTTTCCCATTCTAATCCATAGATTGGGCTCCTAGGCATGGATTGGGCTTCACTGTGATGCAAACATTCATGGCTTACTAAGAGGGAAAAACATATTCTGACTATGGAAACTGATTTATGGCATGGATAAGTCAACAATAACGCTAAAAATCAGCAGGGGAGGGATTACTGTTCAGGAACATGCACCAGCTGATCTGGTGTAGTTGTTTTGTCTCCTTTCTCCTTTCCAGAATAAAATAGAGGAAAATTAGTGCTGTTTAGCTTTGCTAAGTATAGAATAATAGTACACAGACAAAACAGTTGCTCTGGATTCAACAGTCCTGTGATAAGTCCCTTTCCTTGATTTTAGAAGTTATGTAAATATCTCTTCTAACTTACTCTGGCAGATGAGAATAGGTACATGAGGCACGATGGTAGTATTTGAGAATCAAAATAATTTAGTTTTTGGAGAAAAATATTTTGATTTAAATTTTCTGAAGTAAAAAATTCCTGCATTTTTCCCATTTTCTGACTAGTTCTGCTTCTGCTTTACCCAGCAGCACTTGAGCTTATTGTATCTGGAAAAGATGAGAGATGAAAATCTTTTTCTTTCTTTTTTTGTGTTGTTTACTTCATCCATTTGATAGCATTCTGCATAGGCAGTGTTTCTGTTTCCCCTGTATATCAGTCAGTTCCCCATGCTGTTTGTGTGAATCTCACACAGCAACATGGGAGTAAAGAATATTTAAAGAAATAGGAAAATGTAACTGTGAAAACCAGAGAACACTGTCAGGAAGACCCAAGGGCAAGTGTAGTACATGGAACTACTTTTACATCTTTCTTTCTTTTTTTTAAAACTTGACTAGATTACAAATTGACAATGTCCTTTTATAACAAATGTAGTCTCCCTCTGAAAGGCACAGATGGCTTTGCTTCACACTGAGACTTTTTCTGGTATGTACAGCTGCTAGGAAAAAATGTACTTTCTTTGAACGAAACAATACTCTTGCAGGCAGGGTGGGGTAAGTTGGTTATAGCCATTGGGGAAATTTGTCTGTGCATGGCCTATGAATTCTAATTGAAGAAACTGCTGTATTTTGGGAGGCCTCAGTGCATCCACTATCAGCTGTCAGTGCTGTTACATGTGGACCAGACTAGAAATAATATTGGTTGTTAAATCTTAATGATTTGCCCATTCAGTTAGAAACACCTTGGGACAATGAGTTAGCTGGCAGTGGATTTCAGTTGAAGCTTGCCACAACTACTCTGGAGTTTGGAAAGATGAAAATCTGCATTTCAGAACAAAGAAAGGGTGGCTGCTAGTGTGGTTGGCCATAGCAGGATTCTTGGCAAAAAAACAGGAGCAACGCTGCTGAGAAGAGAGACTTCTGAAAGCAGAATTTTTTGAGCCTGGATGTCACTACCGACCTTCTATATTATCAAAACTGTTACCAGACAATTTGCCAACTACTGGACGTAGCAAACTATTACAGGATCCTTAATATATATTTTTGTTGCTTTCACAAAAAGAAGCTCCCAAAAGTCAGTTGTTCTCTCAAAAGTGTTATATGAGAATCAAATACTATACTCTAGAAATTGACTTTGGGAGTCTTTTTCCCAAGCAGGTATTCAGACACACAGAGCAATGATGAGGAGGCACCTGCAAAAATATAAATGGTAAATCCATTCCCTTCCTTATTATTTTCCTCGTGCTCGTCTCCTGTTTTCTGTTGGAAAGCATGGCATTTGGATTTCTTTTTCTGGTCTGAAATGGCTCTTTATTGTATTGTGCTGTGCTGAATATAGACTCTGAGGTAAATTTACTTCCAAGACTGCCTCAGTACACCAACATAACCTCAAACTAGGGAACCATTGATGCAACCTTGATATTGTTCTGTGGTCAAGAATGAAAGAGGACGAAAAAGGAATCAAATATTGACGGATGAGGGTAGATATTTCCTTGGACTGTGTTTCAGGTTCAATAGTCAATGAATGGGCCTTTTATGTGGCCTTATCAGCTTGCTGTTACCCAGTAATAGCCCTGGTGCAACTAGACCTACTTTTCAAAAACAGCCTTATATATTGAGCCATGATTCTGTGCAGTACTAGTAAGTACTACAGAGCATGCCAATTAGGTGAACACAGGTTGTATAAACTGCTGAAAATTGTTTGTAGAGAAACTATAAAGAATCAAGCTCCTTGTCATGGTATTTTATTGCTTAGTTCTTTTTTTTTTCTTTTTTTTTACCTGTAGTTAGTGATTATGGACAGATACATTCTCTGGAGACAAAGCAGAAGCTGAAATGCTGCTTTAGTGCTGCAATTCTTTAGTTGATAATACAATGAAGTACACAAGCTCCTTTAAGCAGGAAACTTGGACTGTCAAAAATATGACAGACAACCCTCAGCCTTACATTTGCATGGTTTTGTCTTTTTAAATGTTCTTTCCATGGTGCCTTTTTAAACCTCTTCATGTTCATTTGTTGCAGGTTCCTCTTGCCTGTTTGGTAACTCAACTCAGTCATCCCCATTAGCACTGTCTGTCTTTCTCTAATCCTGCTCTAAAGCCCATGTCTCTTTATTGATTTGCTTATTTGTTTGCAGATTCCTATAGACCAGCAAGGTACAATACCCTCTTCCCCACCCACTCCTTGGTCTGTACTGAATAAACATAGGCACTAATTTTAATTATTTATGTTAATTTCTTCTGCATAGTCAATTTAACATCTAGCACTGTTCCATGTCTTTAAAACCCACCTTTTATCCAAAAAATACAAGATCTCAAACAGAACTTCTTAAGCAGTATAGTCTTAGGAAAAGGAGACAATGAGGGCTCTATACATCTGGCGTTTCAATCACTACTTATTGGGCTAACTTGCTTCAGTTTACAAAGCATAAGAATTCGAATGCAAAGGTAACAGAATGGTTAACTGTAATACTAATTTATCCAGGTTTATCTGGCTCATGGCATCAGAAAGCTTGATTTCATAATAAAAATAAATTATAATACAAGTGTAAGATGTAGAAAAAACAGTATGCTGAGTTCCACCTTTCCTTGGTAAGTCCAGATGGATAGTATTTATTATAACAAAAGTGACTTTGTTTCTAGCATGATGGTTACAGTTTCTTACCTGCACAAATATGATTCTTGGAGGCAAAGAACAGACAATGCTCTTGTCATGGGAGACCATGTTTTGAGAATCCACTTGCACATCATTTGTAGGAGCCATGGGGCTGCTGTACCTTGACTAGCAAAATCTTGCACTGTTTGGCAGGGTCTCCCCCTTGGCCTCACAGACATTGCACAGAACAAATGCAAGGACCACAAACCAGGGCTCATTGTAGTTGCTGGCTGCCATGCATGTCCTCAGGCACCTCCAGCAAGCCTTGAGGTACCTGAAAGCACACTCCACAGCCATTCTTCCGGTTGCTAAGCTGGTAGTTAAATAAATCCTTGTGAGCATCCAGGCACCCAGTGAAAGGCTTCATATACCAGAGATGCAGTGAGTAGGCAGGGTCCCTGATTAGCAGTGGGAGTAAAGTAACTTCTTCATCCTGTATTTCAGGCACACCAGGGGCAAACTCTCCATTCCACCACCTTAGGGAAGAGGGATTTATTAAATATCCTGGCATTGTACACTCTGCCCGATCAGTTAACATTTACATGCATGAAGTAGCCATGGTAGTTAACAACTGCCAGAAGCATGATCAAGAATGTTCCTTCCAGTTGATGAATTAATGACCATGGTGCACAGGGGAAAGGATGGTGATATATGTGCTGTCAACAGTACCCATGCATTTGGGGAACCCCAGGTTGGCAGACCTGCCCATGACTTCTGGTGGGAATACAAGGCATATGATGTGCAGGGCTATCATCTGTTGGGTCATATTATATATCTCTCCAGTCATTGATTTGCCCATCTGTAACAGAAAACCTGGGGCTCCATGTTACTGTAATGAGAGAAACTTCAGCTGACAGAGCTCAGACAGCTGACCACAGACCAGCTACCAGAGGGAAGGCAGCAAAGAATGGCAGGGAGATGCACAGTGAGAGAAAAAGGACACACCTTCAGGATAGTCAGGAGAACTCTGCCGAGGGTGAGTTAGCTGCAGGGGAATGAATAGGCAGTTTGGGGCAACAGGCTATGACTGCCTGTTGTAGAAGTAGCTGCCAGACAATGAGACAGAGACTACTTCGGGCAGCAAAGGGCTGCCAGAGCAACAGTCAAAGGCTGCCTGGCAACCAGCCTTCAGGCCCTAATGAGAAAGCTATGGGACTGGAGCACCACCTGCTGGAAGGGGTGGGGCTTAGGCCGATTATAAACCTAGATCCTGAGCCAGGTCGGGCAGTCTAGCCCAGCACACTGCAGAGTGAAGAACTCCTGGTCTGGAAAGCTTCCGGAGGATACCTGGCTCACTTCTGAGCTGTGCTGGGGACTACCAGTGAGAGGTTGATGGTTTACAGGGGTATACAACCCTGGGTAAGAGGAAGCCTTATTGCCAGGCAGCAAACTACTGTTGATGTTTGCACCTATAGTGGATTAAGTTTGTTATAGCCAATGTGCTTATTCCTTGGTTACATTTTAATTTGGTGGTTTGGGTTTGGGACTATCATGGCATGTAGGTATCCTGAGTCCACTGGGAGTTAGGGGCCCAGGACACAGATTGGGTTTTGGCCCAAAAGAAGGCAACAGGCAAGAGAGAGAGGGTAGCTTAGCTCAGGTGGAAGCCAAGCAGGTCCAGGGGGGCCCATGCAGAGTCAAATTAGGCTCATTGCCCATGGCATTGCCCAGAAGCCAGGTCCTACACAATGGGCTTGGGCTAGAAGGCCCAGCAAAAGAAAAGAAGTACAGGCCAAGAAGACCAAGGCTCCAACAAGGGAGGTACTACAGCAACACCTGAGTGGCATGAGCATGGCTGTAGGGGAGGTCAGAGGCTGTGAATAGCCCTTAAGGCTACAGGCACCCTGGGGAAAGATGAGCTGACAGGACCCACTTAGCTGGAAGGCAGGGTCAAAACTGGAGTCCTGGAGGGACTTACTGACTGTCAGTGAAATGGCAGCTTACTCTAAGACTCATTAAATAGCCTCCCTTCCAATCAGCTAAATACACCAAGGCATGGCAAGTGAGTGAGAAGGGGAGGGTACACTGGACCTGGGAAAGGGTTGTGTGGTCACCAGGGGGCATCATGGCCACCCCTGGAGCCTAAACTTGCAACACCATGCCAAAATGGTTTGCCATGGACCAAAGACTGTCTGAGGATTGCGAGCTCCCATATAGTGATGGCAACATATTTCTCCACAGAAAAAGACTCCTACATTTCCATTGTCTGCTGCTGTATGTGTGGGTCAAGCTCAGCACAGATCTCCATGAAGATGCCTCTGGATGTGTGGAAGTTCACACATCACTGCTCATCATTTCAGGTAGACATGATTTTCACTCCCACAAATCATTGCTAGTCTGCCTGGCTGAGAGAAGCTGCTCTATGTTTTGGAGGGGCTCCCACATCTGCCTAGCTATAATGTGCCAACCTGCAGCCAAGACATCTTCAGGACAGCAGCTGCTGCTGCGGTTTAGGAGCCAGACATAACTATGTACTGCACCTTTTTTGGCAGCGAGCAGACACATGAGCATCCCCCTTCAAAGAATCACACCCAAATCCCTCCCACAAAAATTTTGCCACCCACAATTTGAGCAACCAGTGGGTGGTTTGTTTGGCAGTGTCAGTCACAAGAGCATAAGGGCACTTGAATAGCATGCAAAGCACTCTACGATCTGTGCTCTGTAGCTACTTGCTAGTGGAAGCGCATCTGTACATTCAGCCACCCCTTTAAACCCTCTTGAAAGGATGATGTGTGGACATGCGCATCCCTTGCCTTCTTCATTCTGGGACAAGTCACAGCACAACCAGTCCTGTGACAAATGTGCTCTCTGTCTATAGCCAGAATCTGAAAGATATTTTCCCTATCAACTTGAGGTATTTTACAACAAAATTGTTCAGTCAGCTCCTTGTCTAGGGAGAGATTTCAGTGGGTGCATACAAATATTACATGTAGATCACCCTAAAAATGGTATGCCCAATCTGAAGTTAGTTCTTGTCAGATGAGAATTATCTTTAGATCAGCATGCATAAACCTGACTCAAAATAGATTAACTCAGCCTAATGAATGCCGGCATGCTTCCCCAGCACACCTCTGGGACTGGGAACGCCCAGCTACTTTCCATAGCTCTAGAGCTGTGCTGTTTTTTACCACCCAACAACCCTGATCAGGGTGTTTTCCACCTCCACAACCAGCACACCTCTGGACCAGAGAGTACCCTCCGGATGCAACAGTCCCCTCCCCTGATCCCTCCTTCCCTTCCCATGATTTACTTGCTTCCATATGCCTGCACACCCCATCCTCACAAGTGGTGACCACTTGCACTCAGTGATTGCAACTCGGGTTTAGGCTCCTTAAACTAAGTTGCCTAAACCTCAGCTAGATCCTGTGAACACTTTTTTTTATACCTAGTGTCTGCTTCCATACTGTGGTAGGGTTGGAGTGTTGCTGTAGCAGTGATGTTCCAGGAAATGTACAGGATGCAATGGTTTTCTATGATATCTTTTATTGGACCAACTGTATACTTGGGGTCTAAAGAAGAGCACTTGATGCCCACAAGCTTGTCCAGTATGTCTCCTAACCATACAGTTGGTCTAATAAAAAATATCACAGAAACTCTTTGTGTCTCATACAGTGTCTACTTCCAAAGTCTCAGTATCTGGCAGTTGATCCTTTGAGTTGGTGCAGTGGTAAAGAACCATCTTGGTTTCTTTCTTCTTGGTTTCTCCTATAGACTAAAGACGATTAATTCCTTTTTTTTTGGATATTTTAAATGTTTGCATTTTGTTGCTTATTTTGGTTCCTAGATGCTTTTTTCTGAGCACCAGAGACATCATAGCACAAAAAAAATCTATTTATCTATTATCTTATCAGCTCAGTCAATGCAGGGCTTTTCTTTACAGAGCTTTCTCCGGCCTAATTTAAAAGTTATGAGGGAGGAGCTTGTTTCCACTTGTTTTCTTGGGTGATTGTATGGGATAAATAAAGATTAACTCATTAAGTACTGCTGTAGAGTAAAATAAATATTTTTTTCTTTGGATACATGGGTTTTTATTAGGTGAAAACAAGTTCTTAATCATCAGACACACCTATTTGATTGGATGGCAAATAATTCGAACTCCGGGCTGTAAAGCTTTTATAGACAGGGCCTGTATCTAGATCTAAACCTTTCTATGTTCATGAGATAGGGTTGTATTTTCTTTTTGTTTCTTTTTTTTTTTTTACTTATGCTCATTTCTAGTCTTAACAGGACAGGTTTAATAAATTGTGTTGTCCAGTCTCTACACAATTTGTCCAGTTAATATGCTGAACTACAAATATGTTAGGCTACCACAATATTTTTGAAGTGATATTAGTTTGAATGCCTACAATAGAAAACCATATAACTTTTTCCTGCAGATGCCATTTTCTCTTCTTATGCATCCTTTAAATAATACCACAAGAATGTTGTCGCCTTGACTTCATGTTTCTTTTTTGGAGTCTTTTTATCAAAACTATGCCTGGTAAAGACTTTACTTTTCCAAATCATTATGTTCTAAGTTGCCCAAGTTTGATTGTACACATTTGATACAGTATCTTTTATTCTCATTATGGAGTAAAATGGGAGTAAAAGGACCTTAATGGATTTTAACTAGTCCAGCTTTATAGATGTGTGTCTCATCTTCACTCTTCGTGTTGTTAATTTTGGAAATTATTGCTTTATTGAATTCACTCATAAGCATTAGGACAGATGGAAGTTTGAAGGTATTGAAATTTTCACTCATAATTTTGCATCTTAGGATTGTACATGCAAATGTTAGAATTGGAAGCACAAACAAATCTAGGCGTGAGCTGCTGAGTTTGAAAATACAGCTAATTTTTATAGGTGTTAAGATCTGAGCCTTCAGTTGAAGCTGACATTTAAGGGCAGCTAACATTGTTGTAGGAAGCTACAGCAATAACATGGGGTACTAGAATATATAGACAAAGGAACTTTTAAGTAATTAGATTGTTCCTACAGTGTTGTATCCAATCATAATTTGGTATTTTGTTCAGTAATGGAACTTTCTTTACTATCCTTGGGATTGGGGTTTTTTTTTGGGGGGGGGGGAGGGAATGTTTATTTTTTGGGGGGGGGGGGCAGGAATTGTTGTTTTTTGGGGGAGGAGGGGGGGTTTGCAATCTCATATACCTTCCTGTTTAGACATTTTCTTTCTGATGCTTAGTGTCATCTCTGAACCAACAATGGTTCACAGCTTACTGCTTGAAAAAAGAAAGTAATCAGATCCTTCTATGGCTCAATACATTGATTTCCTACATGCCATTTGGAAATGATGGGGACTATCCAGTTATTGTGTATGTGTGCATACATGCATACTCATTTGCATAATGTAACATACAAGCAGATCATACCCAGTGACTTTGCACACTATGGGCCTCATTCAAAAGGACTTTCAAAATCCTGATAAGCATGGTGAGAATGATTTGTATATGAAAATACTGGATTTCTGGAGGGTATTTTTTTTTGTTGAGAAAATGCTATATTCCTTTGTCTTAATTCAAAGACAGCTTTATTCTAGCACTCAGCATTATGCTATGCCTAGAGCAAGAGAAGGAAAGAAACAAACATTATTATTAAGCATTTATAAATTAAAAACAAAGTGGAAAAATATTTTGGTTAAATCTGATCCTCTTAAGTCTTTCCAGATAATCTGTTTTGAAAAGTTTTCTGTCAATGTGGAATAAATGTATTGCAACAGGGACTCTCTCTAACGCAGCATGGAGCTTGCCTAATCTGACTGGAGCACTGTCTCGCATATCACTGTACCTAGTCAATACTCTATTATTGAACGTTAAGTGGTTTGCTACAGTACCCTGCGCACAGGGTATTAGAAGGCATGTTACCTAATTTCCTAAGCAATAATGGTATAAACAGTATGCATTTTTTATTATAAAAAACTAACAATTGCCTCTGCTGAGTTAATAGTTTTTTTATATACAGTTGCACCCAGGAGACAGTCATAAATCAGAACAAAATTAAATGTAAAGTGTACTAAATATTTGGAAAACTAAAATTCATTGCAGAACTAAGGTCTTCAGATCCACCTTCAATCACACTTTACTTAGGACTATAATTATATGGCTGTCATGGTTTCTTTACTGATTTCAAATCTCCAAAATAATTACGCTAATAAAAATATTAAAGCAACAAAATAACAATAAGGTTTTCATATTAGACTACTTAATGTTCTAGTGATGGCCATTCAGTCCCTTATTCATTCTTATGGTCCATATGAATAACATTTTTGCCCTTTTCCAAGGTTGGGTACCAAAGCTTTCACTTATGGGAGCAGTGTGCTACTTCATTTCTTTATCCTTCCACTCCATAGATGTTTTTTAAGCATAATGGCATACCAGATGAAACGCTCAGGTGAATTTTGGAACTTATTTTATTACTTTATTAGAGATGAGATATTTAAGCTAATATGTAAGGACTTCTATACAACCAATAAGGAAAGAGGTATAATCATGAGATTTCTAAGAAGGGCCTTAAAATTGGTTATTTGGTGTCAAGATGAAGAAAATTGTAGGTAATGTTTTAAAACCTTCTTACCTAATTCCTCTAGCCATGTTACCTTTAGTTCACTTGAAACCATAGCATCCTTGGAGGGAAATATAGGTCCCCAACAAATGTTATAAACTTCATCGGAATTTTAGATAAGCCAGGACTCAATTATGGCTTTGTAACAAAATCTGAAATATGGCAGGTTTTAAGTTTTACACTGTTCTTAAGAGGCACATTCCTGTGATGATAAATGGTGGTATTAGTTAGGGGAAAATAACAAGATTAAACTTTGTTAATTGAGAAATAAAGAAAAAGTATTTTACTTTTGACACTTTTCTTAAGGGTATTGAAAATAAGATTGGCTTTCTTCCAGTGGTGGATGCTTTAAAACTTTCCATTTGCATACGTTTTTAGAGCCTAATTTTCAACATTTGCCTCCAAAATAGTGCAGACCATTTTCACAAACTCTTCATTTATGTGTGCACAAATAGAATTTTTCTCCTTGCAAATAGGGTAGCTAGACACTAAGGGTTTGGGGCAGTTAAGCCATTGTAGCAGACTGTTATGTTCCTGCCTAGGGAACAGATTGGAACATCCAGTTCCCATTACATGTGTAATTACCAGCCAGTGTTTGTGTCTGGAAATGAAGATTTTCTGCTTGCAATTAACTATGCACAGCACTTGGAGGTAGAATCATAGAAATTTATTTTAAAATCTGGTTCTTAGGACTAAATTCTTTCTTTTGATCTAGGGTCCCCAGTGAGTTAACAGAAGGCATGCATGTTCTTCTTGGAGCAATAGTTTGACTTGAGAGCAGTTATGGTCCACAAGGCAAGTGGTAGTAAGCTACTGAGCTTTGGAAATGTCTGTTCATATTTTACAAGTGGGATATACAATTGATTCCAACCTTATGCTTTAATAGTAAGCGCAAATAGAAAGCAGGCATGCTTACACACACACACACGCACTCTCTCTCTCTCTCTCTCTCATAAATATAAATTCAGGTCTTTTAGACACCTCAAAGAGATTCTAGTAATGGCTGTAGAAATACCAGAGCAAATCATGCATATGATTGTTCTGTCCTATGATCAGAATATTATACTTCTCCTTGCTGTATTTCATTCACTTAAATTCAGACCATTTACCCAGTTTATCAAGTTCATTATGGATCTTGTTTCTATCTTTTGAAGTGTCTGCAAGTCCACCCAGCTTGGTGTCATCTGCAAATGTACTGATTGTACACTCACACTGTGCACACATACTGTCACAAAGATGGAATAGAGATTGTAAGTATGGGTTGGAAATCTACATTTATGTGGACCTACTTTTAAAGGAATATTAGGAGAGTCATAGAAGCAAAGGTTCATTGCAAAAATAAGAACCATTGCTAGTACAGTAATAAACCAAGACTTAGACATCTGACAAGATAATGGGCTGTGTAGGG
>NW_005841843.1:1047373-1069913 GCF_000455745.1 Alligator sinensis
GAGTCCTATAAATGTGTGACCAACAGATAGGCAAACAAAGTAGGGTCAGAAGGACTTTTTAAAATATTATGTATTTTGTTTTGATTATTTGTGACTGAAGTTAACGCAATTCTATCTAGTTAACCCCTAGCACTGGTGTAACAAGGGTGGGGCAACTGGGGAAGCTGCCCCGGGTACTGATTTGGCAGGGGACGAGGTGAGCGGGAAAAAACAATTGCAGCAGTGGCAACTGGAAATTGCTGCTGCCCTGTGTGTGGCAGCTGTCCTGGGCACCTGGGCAAATTGTTACACCTCCTTCTCAGGCTGTGGTGTTCAGGCCATTCTTTTTCTTGTCTGCTTGTTTGAATCAAGTCTTATTTTTCTATAAGTGAGACCAGTCTAGCTAAACAGTGCAGTGTGTCACTGGGTGGGGGTGGGGTGTTGAAATCCAATAAAATACACAGTGCTGGCACTAATGACAATGAATGAAAGGTGACAGCCATATCAAATACATTTTTAAATCGAAGCAAACTAGGCCTGGAGTACAGGGCCATTTCTCTATATCAGTGCCTCTTTGATTTCTGCAAAGTGATTCATTCCGGTAAATAGGGATATATGTTCATATTTGCCCTTCAGAAAAATATGAAATCTAGGAGTGATTTAATTAATCAATATGTGAAACCAGCCTAAATGCTCCATACAAGGATACTAAGTGTGGTTTTTAGGCAATCTGGTTGTGAGCACACTCTTTGAAGGTAGATAGCCAGAAGGCTAGTTATGTGCCTGTAAACACACTGCTCACTTGAGTGTGCAATATGTTAGCTACATCTGGATTTAACATAATCATCCCTGACTAATGTGAGGAGAGGGGAGGGGGCTTAAGTGACAAATAAATAAATTACTTAATTACATATTATCAGAAAGGAACAGATGGTCAGGTCAGCACATTTTCTGACTGCTTATGCTTTCATCGATGGGTAGAGCCACATAGTTTCATGCAGAGAAGATTTGTCTATATCAGCAATTCATCCATAGGCACATCAAAGCACCTACCACTGCATCTTTGACGTATGTCTTACTAATGTCCGAGCCATGCTACTGAAAATTGAATAGTATAGATGCCAGGAGCAATTTGAGCTCGTGGATTTATCTGAGTAGAATTAGCCTTAAAAAGGTCAACACTGAATCAAAGTCAAGATAACACAACAGGGCAAATAAATGGATATTTATTTTGTTGGCACAGGTATTTCATTAAAATCATAAGTAGAAATTCATGTTGCAGTGCTAGGTGCTGGATTAGATCCTTGGCTAAGATTTCATCTCTGAATTTTCATTCATTCTGCTGAGTGCTCTGTAGGGCAGTAATCTTGGATGCAAGCACTTGCAACTGCAGTTACTTAAGACAGTAGCAGAATTGAACATAAATCCTAACTTTACATTGGGTTTGGTTGAAATACAGGGATGAGGAGGGGGATAAGGTGATTGTTTGTAAACAGTTCCAGTAGAAGACATTTTTGGTGCTTTTTTCCCCTTCAAACCTAATGGAAGTAGTATTAATTTTACCCCCTTTTCTGAAATTTTAGCCCCATGTTTGGTCTAGCTTGTTCTTTCACTTCCCCTCTCCCTTCCAACGAATAGAGAGGATGTTCCACTGGAAATTAAGAAACATAAAAAGAGGAAATACATTTCTTTTTAAGCTTTACTTTATTCCATGTTTTTTTTCAATGGGGAAAACTGCTATTTACTTTCAGCTTTTGAATTTTATTTTTAAAAGTTCTGTATTTTTTCCTTTTTTTTGTAGAAACAGGGATTAATGGGAAAGTATACCATTACACACACACTTTTTTTTTTTTATTCCCTCACCCTTTTTAGTAGGGAATAAGTAAAAATAAGTAAAATGCCCGCTCCCCCTTCACCCTTTTAGTAATAAAATAGGCAAAAAAGGAAAAAAATGGGGATTTTCCTTAAAAGGCAGAAAATATCTATTTCAAAATTGTTTTTAAAATGATTCTTCCAATCTTTTGTTTTTTGAAAAATATCATTTTTATTAATCCTTTTTACTTGTTAATGTGAAGTTTTGAAAGAAAAAAGTACCCATAAAACTCCCCTACAATAATCCTGTAAATCTTAGCCCTATCTACTAAGGCTAAAATGTTATTCGTGGCTGATAAACTGGTGTATACAACAGCATCTGAAACCTGTTCTCAAACTTGGCCTGCTGCTGAAGTTAATGGCACAAGGATTGCAGTGAGGTTTTATAATCTGATTGGATTAGCTATTAATTAAGGGGTCAGTTTTTAACCTAAATACCATAGAATGGAGTTGCCTGGCTAAGTAAGAAGACTAGAAAAGGCATCATAGCTAATACTTAATATTAGTGCTGACACCAAACCTTCCTGATCTGACAGTCCCTACTGCTTTTGTTTGTTTTTATCTGTATAACTTTAGACTATCGGTGAAGTGTGGTGTACTTTACATTGGTCAATGTAAGATTTATTTATTAAATCGTATGGGGAATTTTTGGACAAGTCTGAGCAACAAATCACTCTCCCTATTCTTTTATTATTAATTATTAGCTTTTTTAAAAGAAACTGTTTGACTACCAGTTCTTCTGTTTCACCAGCAGCCTTCAGTCTTCCTGCCTGTCATACTGTTACAGCATCAATACAAAACAACAACTTTAAGTCATACGATGATTTCAAATGGAGAAAGAGCGATGGACTGTCCATTTTTTGATGGGAATGTATTGGAAGGAACTAGGCTGAACAGTTAATGTCCCAGTGAATCCACAAGGATTTAAAGTGACTGAATGTGTCAGTGAAACATGTCAAGCCGCCATCAAAATGATAGACCTCTGTGGGATTTGTATTACTCCTTTCCTGTCCTGGTAAGGAGGTCTCAGAGTTAGAAATACTAAGAATGGAGAAAACTAGTAAAGCAAAGTATACAGACATCTAAAAATACAGTTAGAGCATTTGCAGCACTCTTTGGTCTCTTCTGGGACTCTTTGAAACCCTTTTTTTTTTTTTAAATTTAGTTTTGCCTGAAAATCTGCATCCAATTTGAATGAAATTGAATATGTTTCAGGGCTCAAGCAGCGTGTCTTCCATCTGAAGCAAAATGGAGATGAATTTCAATTAGATGTTCCCATTATAATCTTTCTCCACCTGTAGTTTTCATCAAAATTGCTAGGAAGTGTGATATAATGTATGATCAGGATTTGCCCACTGGCAGCAGTGTGCCCATTATCTTAGTAAAAAAGCACAAAATAATTAGTCTGATGCATATAGATAGCAGCTTCTCACAGAGAATGATTTTAATTGTGGTGTGTAATCTATATGGGGTTTGAAAGCTTGTATGTGTGTGTATAATAATCCCCCCCCAACCGATGACACCAATTACTAATTCAGTAGACAAAGTAACAATGTTTCAAAAGATTTTATGTGAACAAAACAGAGGTCAATAATCAATGTAAAATGTCCATTTTATGGTCTTATTTTGCCTGGTCTTAATTTATGGAAATTCCTTTGCACATAAACCCCACAAGCCATATTCTAATACTTTAGTATTAACTCACTGACATTTTACAAATCATGGCTGGACCACTAGGCCATCAGCAGTTTCCATCCTCCAGTGCTTTGAAGCCCTTTTATCTTGCCATAGCTGTGGCCATGCTGTGAGCTTGGAACATTCTGAAATGGAGACCACCTACTGCCTCATGGCACATTCCATTTACGCAGTGGTAGTGTGCGTGTGTGTGGGGGGGTGTCTATTCAATGCGGATGATAATAAAATAAATTAAATTCACATTCTCTCTTTTCTCACTGAAATATACAAAGAGGCTGCAAAGACTTCCTCCATGCACACTGTGGGTACATTATAGAAAGTGAGAATCAACATGTTTTGTATTTTAGATGCTCAAATTAATTGGCTTTCCAGGTCTCGTGTTTAAAAGGTGTGCAAGATGACAATTTGATAATATCTATTAAAACAGCTCTCATTAATTGATTTCATGGCAGTAGCAAGATGTTGAAAAACCATCATTAGTGCCAAGAATACTGCTTTTCTGCCTGGCTTTCTTCTGAAAGCCTGATTAGGATGTAGTTTAGTGTAGTTACTATGTCAAACTAGTTAGTTTAGGACCATTTAAGCATGCTGTGCTAGAGCTGATTAAGTCATTGCATACATTTCATTCAAGGAATTTTGATTTGTGCAATTTTCTGTTTCATTTTTTATTATAGAACTCACCTTAAAGACAGCATGGAAGGCATGACCGAATTGCATGGCATAACTGGTCTTTCAAACAAGGTTCAGTATGTTCATATTATCTAGCATGTTAAAAAACAAGGGAGTGTAGAGCTGTGCCTCAACATTTAAAAAAAGGAGGAGTAAAATATGCTGGAGGTCTGTAAAGTATGTGGAGAAAGGAAATTTCATTAGGTTAATAAGAAACCACACAATTGGAAATCATTGACATGACTGTTTTTCTATGGCCTCGTATAACAGTTTTACTTGCAGAGAAAATTATAAACGGGTGCTGAAAAGCATTTTAGGTGGACATAGAGACTTGCAGATGCTGAAAATTTTTTTAGATGGGTGTGTAGAATCCATATGTCGGATAGTTGGATACAACACAATTTAGTACCCTAACATGCATTTAGCTCTTAAAGCAGTTTGCTCAAGTGCCAGCTACCTGAATAAGAGGGCAGAACCATCCCTCTGTGCTGCTGAACACATTGGCACATCTTTAGTTAATTCTCCTGTTGGGCTTACAAAGCAGGGATATGAAGCACAGATCTCAAGGGAACTGCACATCTCCATTCTTAGTATTTCAGGAAGGATAGTCTTTCGTTTGTGCTGGCCTGCTGTTGTTGGGGCTGCAGTTCTTCCTTCTGTGATAATAACTGCAGCTATCCCACAGATTGGCCATTTCAGTGAAAGTCAGCCTTATCTAGTGGAAGTGCATGCCGCAGGCTGGAGCTGACACTGTAGATTCTCATATCATAGCTTTGCCAGCTGCTGACACATGCTGATAATAGGCCTCCTGTTAGACAGCTACCATGATAGAAAAATACATTGAAACCTTAGGTGAGCATGGCTACCTCATGCTGAAATAAATAAAATTTACTGAGAAAGGGGGATGGAAGTAGGAGAATATATGCAACTGTACTTGCAAAATGGAGTTCCAGAAGTGATGGTTGAAGCCTCTGCCTCCATATGCAGGAAAGCAATGACAGGCAAAGTAGGGCCCTTTGAATTCCAGGAATATTAGCATCATGGCCTTTTCCTAGCCTTAAAGCAAATGACAGTGCTGTATCTTCATTAATATTAACACTACCAGCAAGGAGGATTTGTGTGGAGGTGGGGAAACTCAGCCAAGTCCACAAAAAGAAAATGCTGTTTGAAATAAAACACTGTAGTGATGGCACCAATAGCATATAGAAACAGCTTCCAACCTCACTCACAAAGCAAAGGTTTCACAACTAAGAACATGTATACTAGTTGGATAAAAGGGAAAACAGCATATTGCTGTAAGAATACATAGCAGGAAGAATTGTTGAAGCCAAATCTTAGCATGATTCAGGAAAGCATTGTGAAAGAATAGCCAGAGCTTTTAACAGTAAGAAATAATTATGACAGGGATATAAAATCTTGTGCTTCAGGGAACAAGTCAAGTTATATTAGGGGCAAGGAGGAAATTTTCCCTGGGGCAGGTAATTTCAAAACTGTCCAATTCCTCCTTATACACCCCTGAAGCAAATAGTACCATTCTGTCAAAGAAGGAAAACTGGAGTTGAGGGACCTTGGGACTAATCCAATATGGCAGTCCTTATATAGAAGAAACGGTTATACCATTGGATCCTGATTTTAAGGATATGCCATGTCTCAATTTTCACTAAATCAAGATGATAATAAGGACATCTGTTTTACAGTAGAAACCATCTTGAATGGCAAGCAAACCTCAGAACCAGGCACTAGAAAAGGAGCCAAGGATTAGTGGCAGCAGCTAACTGGAGGAAGTGGTAAAATATTAGGCAGAGAAAATAAATAATACAATGTGGGTGTACGAGTAGACTCCTGAAATATTAGGCATGAAGCAGAAAGGTGGCTGTTGGATTATAATTGATGACCTTTCAGCCTGAAGCATGTGTGGGGACTCTATATGGCCTGAGACTTCTATTGGGGTGAGCTGTAAGGGGATCTGGGACATTCTGTGAATATCCAGCTAGTGCTGTTTGCCTCTCATTCACCACGCTTTGATGTTTCTGGATATGCATCGGCAGGTTAGCATAGGCTGGGGATTACCTCTCTGTGCTTACCCCACCCAGTAGGTCTTCTTCATGGGGCTCCTCCTCCCTTTACACCCTGCCCTTACAACCTCCAATTATATGGAGATTGTCTGTCTTGAAGTTTACTGAGGGCAGAAAGTTGTTAGTAGTCCATTAGGGTTATAACTTAACTTAGCCACCCCTTGATTTGCAAACCTGAGCTGTAGACAGCTTGTCTCTGACTTTCCATAACAATAGTCATTAGGTTTCATTCAACCTAGTCAAAGTCTTAAAAAAAAAAAAAAGGGGAGTATACATTAATTTCCTGCACGGGTATGGGCCGAACAATCCATTCTGGATCTCAGAAAACACTGAACACAAAGTCAATTTGCCCTTTTATATGGGACTATCAGTTCCTACTAATGGATTCTCAGGGAAATTCAGTCCAGTGCTGAACTAAACTTAAATCATTTTTTTTTTCTCTCAGCATTAATCACTCAATTCATAGTCCTTCCTTATCTCAATCACATGAATAAACAGAGCATCATCCCTTTTCCTACTCCCCTTTTGACACAGTCCAGAGGGGGGAAAAGATCAAACAAGATCAGTTTAGAAAAGGAAAAACTGAGCTTGGAAATAAAGGGGTATGGCCCCTTTAAGACTCACAGTCCTGAGGCAGAAGCTGCTCTCTCACTTTCACATTCTCCTTCCGTCTCTCTGACTCCACCAAGTCAGTCTGCTCCCAGCTGGCTGTCCTAGTCCTGTTAGGTCTCTTCTGACCCCTTTTTCTCTGGAGTTTGTGGACCTTCTCCACTGTCCCCTACAGGAGATTGCTGGCTGGCTCCCACTGCTTCTAGCTTCTATCACCATCCTCTGCAGTTTCTCTGTCACCTGGCCCTTCATCTGGGCCTGAAATACCAGCACCTGTGTTTTTCCCTCCAATCCTGAAGGAGCAGATGCTACAAAACCTTCTCAGCTGCGTCTCCCAGCACCAGGGTCTCCAGTCTGACTCCCCAAGGTCTGCCTCTCTGTGATGTCTGTAGGTATTATAGGGCTTGCTAGTACTGCCCCGTGCTCATCTGCCTACAGGTAGCAACAAGGTAGACCTTGTCTCTGGATAACCAGGTCTGCCCAGAAGTGGATCTTAAGTTTCTCGCCTGCCACAACTTCGATGACCTATATATTCCCAGGAGGCAATGCCCATGGTGATCCTGCCTGGTCTTGATCCCTGTGTCTTCTGTGGGGCTCCAAACCCCCCAGTTACCCCAGCCTAGCCTTTCCAAATGGTGTTTTATGATGTGCTTCCACAGCAAGTTTGCAGTACTGCCTGTTGTAACCTTCTCTGCACCCCAGGGAATCCTAGTGCCTCTTTTGAGTACATCCTTCCAGGGGCCGGTCTTGGCCTGTGCTCAAAACAAAATCAAAATAGACAGCAAAGAAATCACATCAAAAAAACCCAAACTCTGGCTGCTTCTCAGCCTTCTTGCCAGGCTCTGGCAATGTCCCCAAAACAATCCCTTAGTCCAGTGCTTCTCAAAGTGGTGGTCCGCGGATCAGTGCTGGTCCGCGAGCCACCGGCCACCGGTCCTATATTTTCAGAAGCATAACATTGATATGTCATAGCACCACAGTTCATATGTTCCGACACTCCAGGTGACATCACATCGTTCAAGGTGAGGAAAGAGAAAGAAACAGCCAGTTACACATTTGTGTAGTGCTGTTACATGCAGTTGCTGCCACCGGCTGAACCGGGCACCGGTCCCTGGCCCACTGGAAAAAAAATTGCTGGTCTGCCACATCAGATAGTTTGAGAAGTGCTGCCTTTGTCCATCCTTTGCTGTGTGCTAGCCTGCCCTGAACCCCTATGAATGTTCACAGTCTTTTCAGGATCTCACCCTTGTGTAGCAAGGCTCTACCTGTGACCGTAGATTTTTCCCTTCTTTTCCGAGCTGCAGCCCTGCTGGCCCTCCATGCTGTAAGTTCTGTCTCACTCCTTCACATATCCCACCCCCTTAGGACGCCATCAGGAGCTCTTCTTTGTTTATATGGGGGGTTTTCTTCTTGGACATCACCTGGTCTCTTGATGCGTTCTGTGTTTCGAGAGACTCGCTTGAGTGGCAACGAGAAAGGAAAACAGCCACAACATTGTCTTTACCTGGTCGATATTCAGCTGTAAACTGAAATGGCTGCAACACCAAGGCCCATCTTGTTATACAGGCATTGTCTGTCTTGGAGGATTTCAGCCATTTCAGTGGTGCGTGATCTGTTATAACTGTGAATTCCCACCCCAACAGGTAGTACCGAAAGTACTCCACCTCCCATTTCACTGCTAGACACTCTGTACTGCAGCGCACCTTCTTTCATGGTCGTTTAATCTCCTACTGGTGTAGGCAATCGGTCTTTCCTGCCCCTCAATCCTCTGGGAGAGCACTGTCCTGATGCGTCTACCTGAAGGATAAAGGGCAGTGCAAAATCCAGGGTGTGTAGTATAACATCCTTACATAAAGCCTGCTTGACTGCCTCAAAGGCTTGCTGTTGTAGCTCTGTCCATTGTATGGGCCCATTCCCCTTCCCCTTGATCACGTTGGTAAGCGGGACTACTAAATCCACAAAATTCAGTATAAATCACCAATAATACCCAGCTAAACTGAGAAACTCATTTGTCTTTTGGTTTGAGGGACCTGATAACTTTTAATCACCTCCACCTTATCTACTAAGGGTTTGATTTGTCCTTGCCCCACGCGAAAACCCAAATAATCTGTCTCGTGCTGTCCTAATGTACATTTCCTCAGGTTTACCCTCAATTCTGATCGCCTTAACTCCTGTAAAACTGCTTGGACCACTGCTAGATGTTGCCCCCAGGTCTTGGTATATATGACTATATCATCAATATAAGCAGCAGCATATTCATGATGCGGGGCCAGTAACCAGTCCATCAGCCTTTGAAAAGTTGCTGTTGCACCATTTAGGCCAAAGGGCATTCTGCAAAACTCAGAGTCCCCATGGCATTCCAAATGCTGTTTTAACCTGATCTTCTGGTCTTACTGGGATCTGCCAATATCCTTTGGATAGATCAAAGGTGGAGATAAATTCAGACTGCCCTATCCTTTCCAGCAACTCCCCAACCCAAGGCATGGGAAAAGCGTCAAACTGGGTGATAGCATTGAGCTTACGAAAATCTATACACAAATGGAGTGACCCATCCTTATAGGGCTTCTCCACAGACTTCTAGAGTGCTTAATTATTTCCTGTTGAAGCATCTTTCCTGTTTCCTCCTTCACTGCCTGATAATGGTGGTGTGGTAGCCTCTCCACCTTTCCCACACAATAGCCCCTTCTAGTGTTTTAATTCCATGCACTGCATCCCTTGTTCTCCCTGGAATTTCACTTAATACATCAGAGAATTTCTCTAGTACCTGGCTCAACTGTCCTAGTTGCCTCTCCATCAAACTGGATCTTGTACCTAGTGCCTCTAAGTTGAACCTGTCTGTCCCCACGTCTCCCAACTCCCTTGCAAACTCCTCTTTTTCTGGGATAGGGGTGGCCAACAATCCCTCTGGCTCCTGCCACAACTTCAACAGGTTAGCATGAAATATCTGCCTATCCCTTCGATGTCCTGGCCATAAAACTTCATAATCTACTGGACCCACCCAGCGTACGATCTGGAACGGCCCCTGCCAGCAAGTCAGAAATTTACTAGTTGAACTGGGTAATAGGACCAATACCCTCTGCCCCACCTGAAACTCTCTTTCTTTGGCCCCTTTGTCATACTGCTGCTTCTGGTTCATTTGAGCCTTCCTCAGGTGATCACCCGCCACCTGGTTCACCTTCATAAGTCGTTCTCTGAGGTTTGTCATGTACCGAGAAGGGGCTGTTCCTTCATTCCCCTCCTTTTCCCACTCTTCATAAACTACATCTAATAAGCTCCATGGGGTATGCCCATATACCAGCTCAAATGGTGCATACCCTAATGATGCCTGTGGCGCCTCTCTAACCGCAAACAGTAACGGCGGGATCAACAAATCCCACCGTCTCGGGTCCTCCTGGGTGCACCTCCTCAACATGGCCTTTAATGTCCCGTTAAAATGCTCCACCAGACCATTCATCTGGGGGTGGTAAATTGTTGTATGCAGGCGCCTAATATGTAATACTTGGCACAATCCCCTCATCACATGAGACATAAAATTAATTCCCTGGTTAGTAATGATCTCCTGTGGCAGTCCCACCCTCGAAATCCAATTCAACAATTCCTCTGCCACTTTTGAACTCGTGACCGCCCTTAGGGGCACTGCCTCAGGATACCTAGTTACATAATCAATCAGCACTGATATAAACTGATGCCCTCCCACACTTTTGGGGAGTGGGCCAGTCACATCCAGGGCTATGCATGTGAAAGGTTCAGAAATTATGGGCATAACTTGCAAGGGCACTCTAGAGGTTTTCTTTACGCTGACCCTCTGGCATTCAGGGCATCAATTACAAAACTATTCTACATCTTGATAACACCCGGGCCAAAAGAAACTACATGTCACCCAGGCTATAGTTTTCTCTTTACCCAGATGCCCCTCAGTGGGTGAGCATGGGCCAGTCGCAATAAATTACGACGATAAGCCTGTGGTACCATAATCTGGGCTAACACTTCATCATCTCGCCATCCCCTTTTAAGCTGATACAACATGCCTTTTCTCACCTCACACCATGGCAGTTGGTCGCACAATTCTGGACATACCACCTGTTGGTTCCTTTTGGCAATCTCCGACTCCCAGGCAGCTCAGAATGCCGGTTCTTCCCATTGCGCTTCCCGGAATTGCACCCCACCAGCAAATGCAATCATATCCCATAGGTCAGCATCCTCCCTGTCTGACCCATCTTCATTTTCCTGGCCTATCAGCCCCTCACTAGGACCCGCTTGCTACTGATCCTTTGCCAACAATTGATATATCTCTGGCCAGTCCTGACCCACAATCATAGGGTGCAACAGATCATCAACTATCCCCACTGGCCATTCTCACATGACCCCTCTTATTGTGAGCTGGACTTTCATCCTTGGGTACATGCAGCCTCACCCATGCAAACATACCATCTGTATGGGTGTCAACCTCACCTTTTCACATAAAAGGTACTAACCCTTTTTGGACCATGGTTTGATCACATCCAGTATCTATTTATTGCCCAGACCACATGCCCTGCCACTTAAACCAACAGTGATGGCTTAGCCTGCCATTGTCCCTCTGCTACTCTCTGCAGACTACAGTCCATCATCTCCACCGGGGGTTGTTCCCATGCAACTGTGGACTCATTCTTCCCTTCATGCCACATATATATTTCTGAACTATACAGGTGCAGGCTATTTGGATAATCCCTAGCCATGTGCCCTTTCTTTCCGCATCGAAGCAGGTGACTCCTGTCACCGTTGGCCAGTGGAGTCCCTTACTATCGCGCTCTCCCCAGCGTTCTCCCATCTTCCCACTTATACTATGATTGGGCCTGTCCAATTTTTCATGAGCCCTTTCCCCCTGTGCACACTCAAAATCCTCTACCAACCGCACAACCTCTCTAGATATCTTAGGATGATGGCACTTGACCCACCTCTGTGTGCCTTCCTCTAAATCAGTAAGGAACTGTTCTAATACGATCATATCAATCACTTCCTCCAAGGATGTGACTGTTGGCTTTAGCCACCTATTTAATAAGTCTGTTAATCTTTGTAACAGGGCCTTAGGTGTCTTCTCCTCCTTCTTCTTCTATGCCCTGAACATCTGCCTATATCTTTCAGAGGTAATGTCAAGCAGGTAATGCCTGCTCCTGCCTCTCGAGGCCCTCTTTATGCCTCATTTGCTTACTCTTACAATGAGTGACTCCAACATGTACTAGCAGTGATAATCACAAAATATAATTGCTGCATGCCAGGGATGTAAGATTATTTATATATAGCTTGTAGGTCTGTGTGAAGCTTAGGTAGAGGATTCAATTTGGCAGAGATTTGGCTTGATTCGGTGGCCAGATCTCCAAACCTGAATCGATCAGGAGACCCTTTAATCTCTGAATTGAATTGGAACCCTTCAAATAGATTCGGAGAGATTCGGAAAGGTTTGACAGTTTGGCCATAGACAGCTTTAAATGCTTGTTCTACAGACCTCAATGTACCAGGCGGTTTGTGAAAGCTGAGATGCTGGGACAGGTGGAGCATCCCACAGGAGCATGGGTGTGGGGGAGGGGTCCTCAGCATGTTTGGCTGCAGACCTGAAAGTGGACCAGAAGCGCTTCCAGTCCACTTCCGGGTCTGCCAGGGAGTGTGCAGGGGGACCCTCCCATGCCCTGCCATGCCCCTCCAGCTTGGCAACTGGTGCCTCCTGGGTCTGCGGGAGGGCACCTGGGATCCCCCTGCAGCCAATCACTGAGCCAGGGGGGGCCCCTGGTGCACTCAGTGGCAGACCGCCAAGCATGCAGGGAGCCCCCGCCCCCACACTCCTGTGGCACACTCTATCCGACCACTGAGCCGGGGGGCCCCCCTGGTGTGCTCGGTGACAGACCACCAAGCATGCTGGGAGCCCCCCGCCCCACTCCTGTGGCACACTCTATCTGCCCCACCATCACAGCATTCATGAGCCATGCCTGGTTCCTCGAGGTATGTAGAAAAAAAAATAAAGCTGTGTCTATGGCCCAATCGCTGACTCTCCAAATCAACACTGAATCTTCAGATTCAGCCAGATCGAATTGGGGACAGTAATTCAAATCAACAAATCGAATCACTGTCCCCAATTCAGGCTGAATCTGAATCCAAATCGAATATGGCCAGTTTTGCACATCCCTATAGCTTGCTTTTCAGAACTTCTTGTGTCTTTTGGCCTCATTTTGTGGGACTAAAATTATCAAAATGATGTTCCCAGAATAAGCACATCAGTAAAAATAATCAGTCTTTCAAAGTAGCTGAGATATTGTTGAAGACTACCTCACTCCTGTGGCTGCTAAGGAATGCAGAGGGCCTCAGGAGGTCTGCAGGCAAGGACAATGTCCCTCGCTACACTCACTTGCTCCATTCCCAAGATGGTAGATACACTGCTCTAATGATACTCAAAAATGCTCCTGTTATATAGTTCCCTCTAACCCCCATTTTAGTACTAGTGTTAAACAGCTTACAGCCCTCTCAGAGTCTAATTGGGGAATATCTTGCCCCAGGCTACTCACAGACGATAGTTACCCAGAGTTTCCTGCCCTACAATGATGATCTTGATTGATCCAAGAAGCTTATTTGGCTCCTGCCTCTGTATCCAGGCTCTTCAGTCTCATATAGAACCTTTAACTTCACTTATTTTGAAGACTTAATTTTGGTTTGTGGCTGTTCTGATGCAAAGAGTTTACTTTAACTGGCCAGCTTCAGCAGTCAATGCAGTATCTCAGGAGCTGCCAGTGAGCCTAAATTAGGTTGTCAGAGCCAACGTGCCATTCCAGTAAGCCTATTAAAATCTTAATAACTTTTAAAATTGGACTCTAGGTAACAAAACATTGTCCCTGTTTGCTAGATCTTGAGTAGATAAAACATTTGTAACAGATTTATTTCTTTTCTTGTCTCGCTCTCTCTTGCTAGGGAATGCCAACCCTCTCCTCCCCCCCTCCCGGAAACTGATGTACACCTCTAATTTTGGGATGTCATCAATTGAGAATTATCAATCTCTGAATTACAGATGGCATGTATAAATGACTTCATCTTTGGTAGTAAAATTCCCCTTTCCATTGGTGATCCTTTCTAGTGATTGTGTTTTGAGCCTCCCTAGCAACTTCGTTTTGTCTCTATTCTTTATGCAGGAGAGATTGCTTTAAAAAAAAAGGAAGGTCTCTTGTAGTTTGTTGTGGCTTTGCTAAAGGAGCAGCCAATAACTTCTAAAATTGGATTTAAATGAATCAAGCTTTAGATCTATTCACTAGAGCTGGGGTGGAGTGAGATATGAGCAAAAAAACATTAATTCCATTCCTCTTTTCTATATTATTGCTTACAAAAAGTTGACAAATAATTAAACAAAAGGAACATTTATAACTTGACACTATAAACTCAGGAATACTTGTTGAATTTTCTCTAACTTTGATAGAACATTCCACTTTGTCCACAGCTCTTATGTACTGGTTACAGAGTCCCTGCCTGTTTTGGATTTTGAGAAAGGGTCAACATTGAGTGTTTTATGGGAACTGCATTGCAAACTTTACCAGAAAAAAAACTATGGTTTTCATAAAAGAAATCAACTAAACGTTGAAAGTTTGATTTTGACGGGCAGAGAAACATCTGTCATCATCATTATGCATGAGACCAAATCCATTTGTAAACAAGTAGTGAGTGATTACTCATCTCTAAGTAGGATGACTTTTATGAGAAACTCCTAGTAATTATCTCTCTTTTTTAGAATGGTAATTAGTGGTCTTTTAGATATTTCAGCCAGTTTTAACACTTGGAGAACAGCAAATAAAAACAAGTGTGGACAGATAAATACAGCAATATCTGTTATAGGCCTCGTTCTCTGCTGCCTTGACTGTTTATTGTCATTTACATCTATGTAAAATGTGGGTGAAATGCTGCCATTCTGTTTTTATGCACAGCAATAAATGACTATTGAAGGTGCAGGCAAATAAGGAATGTGACCCAATATGCATATATTACTGTCCATACAATAGACTTGGAATGCAGTTGTCAGCAATTCTGTACTGCTGTCTGAACATGTGCTGAACTCTTTGAAATGGGCTATAAACACTTATGAACACGAATGTTTCACTAAGCCAAAATATGCCAAATATATATTCCTGGGCTAAAGGAGCATCATTAAAGATGATGAGGCAAATCGATCTCTGTGAAAAGAGTAGTTTGTCCTTCTTTGAGTAAGGATAGCCAACTGAGCTGAGAGGTTAGAGTGTATCTACTGCTGGTTTCACTTAATCTCATTCAGTACATTAATCTCAATCAGGATAGCAGGTTCAACTTGGGTTGGGGATCCACATGCAAATAGAAGTTTTATTTGCTAAGCCATCCAAATGCCAACACTTTTGTAATACTGAAGTCCAATCATCAGGAAATCTTGATCAGAAGATATTAACAGTGCCATATTTTGATATCTAGACTGAGCATTCTATTAGAAGCTGGACTGCAAGAAGCAGCGATAAAGACAATTAGTTCTGCTAAATGTAGCCTGTGGTAGCTTATCTATGGATTTTCTCCTTGGATGTTTAAATATTCCCTCTGCAATTTAGGTTTCATCAAACAAAGGAGATCTGATTTAAGATAATTCTCCTTGTAAGAACGCAGTCGGTGCTTTAGTCTGCCATTCATCTAGATCCATTGATCCCAGGATAAAGATTCATTTATCAGGGAATTCAAAATAAAGCACAACATGCACCCTCTCATTTGCAATAAATTGGTAGGCAGAATTCTTATATTCACAAGCACATCCCATTCAAGTGGTTGTATTGCAAAAAAGGTGTGTGCTACTGTAAAACGCACTATCACCCCAGATGTATCCAAAAGAATGACTGCTGTGCTAATGACTGCTCCCCAAAACTCAATGAACACTACATTGTGTGTATTCTCTCTCTAGCTCTCTTACTGAGATGTGCTCATAGAAACTGTCATCTTTAGAAACAACTCTGTCCAGTTTCCTTATTATTAGGTATTTTTTGAATCCTCATTGTGCTAGGTGCTATGGAAATACAGAACAGAAATAATGTCACTATTCCCAAGGCTGGGTTAATAAATCAATGTTGGTTTCTAAAATAGAATACAGGTAGATGTAAGATTATTCTCCTTTTAAAGCTACTAAGTCTAGAATTGAAATTTCTAACCAATTTCTATTAATCTGTCATTAGATAACAAACCAGAGCATGGACTGGAGCCCAAAATTCCCTTTCCTGAGTGCATGCCTCATTTCTGGGTTTGCAGAGTCATGTTCTCTCTGTCTTTGGCTCTATGAATCTTGCATTCCTTTCTGACTCCACCCCCATCTAGGTGATGGTTTGGGCACTGTCATTTGAGACATGGGCTTAAACCCTATTGGGCCCAGGAGGTTCACTGAACCTAGGTCTCCCACTTTTTGGGCAAGTGCTAGGCTTCTGTGAAGGAAAGGAGGTGAGGCCACCACTTTTTAGTGTCCAGTGCTCATTTCCTTGAAAAATCTACCCTCAGACGAGGACACCAGATTCTGGTTCCAAAGTGGAAAAAAAAGTCAAGCTCCTAAACTGTGGAAATACACTGCTGTGTTTATCATTTCCAGTAGGATAGCTATGAGTGGCTGCCTGCTCATGTACAGATTTTTTTGGATTGCCCTTCTGAACAGCTTATAACTTTCTCCATGCATTGTACAGAGAAGCTAAGCACCTAATCCTGAGGTCAGACACCTAGAAGTTAGGTTCTGCAGTGTTTTATTTCTAAGGAACTGACTCTTATTTGATCAAGCCTAACTGTGAAGAAGAGACAGCAAGTGGCTTTAGAGAGATAGGTGTGGGAGCACAAGGCAGCAATGAAACAATATTGGTCAGCATGATAGCAGTGGTCTCAGCACTCTGTCTGTCTGTCTGTTGTCAAAGTTTATTTGCAGACATCAGCAAATTAGTCATTCAGGAACAGACTGAAGAGTCCCAGGGAAGTTTGCTTTTCATGAAAATGTGATTAGAGTGAACATGGGATATAAGAAATCAAACAGAACTAAACTGGTCTGAAAACTTTCATGCATGCTCAGAAACAAAGCCTCTTAACAGTGTGAAGTAGTAAGAATGATGATAATTAATCAGTGGATTTCAAAGCAGCTTGCAAATATTCACTAATTACACCCACCAATTAGCTGACATAGCGGGATAGAGATGATGGATCAGTTTACTCACATTGGAATGGAAAAATGGTAGTTGTTCAACAGATTGGAACAATGCCTCATTGTGATTTAAGGTAAGAAGTGAGGAAGTTTGGCTGAAACTTCAATAGCAAATTAAATTGAATGTATTCAAGTGGACTGAAGTTTAGCCCAGATTCAGTGTTTAAATATCCTAATTTTACAAAATATGTCACAATCTTTAATATGGTGAAGGGTTCAGTATCTCTGCTTTATATTTCATCTGAAGACAACACTTCAAGATGCCTAAAATCATTTTGACATTCTATCCCAAACCATTTTAGGGAACAGCGAACACCTTGTCTAGCTTCTCTTGAACCAGATGAAACATTTCCATTAACTTAATTTAAATCAACCACTTTGTGGGGAGACTGCAACTTGTCAAGTCCACTGTTCCTTATCATTTCTTGCCACTCAAATATGTTCCTGGTATACTATCAGCCAAGTACTAACAACACTGCTTTATTGGTGAAACTTATGGGGCCTAAGTCAGTCATATAGTTGTGTTTATCCACATAGTGTTAACCAGTTATATGGGTTATGCAGCTGGAGTACCTCATTTACACTAACTTCCTGTCTCCTTACGTCTTAAATTTCACTTCTTCCAATATTTTAGCTGCTGAATTAGTTCTGACTTCCAAATGGGGAGCCAGAATTTATGGCCTGTGTTGTAATATAATGATTAATCTGTTGTTAACAGCCTAAGCATCTGAAATTATCATAAGGTTCCATTTTGCTCTTAATGACTCTAATGGGAGGAATGATTAGGTTCAGATCTTTGGCTGCTGTTAAAATTAATTCAGAGGAGTTACCCTGGTTCACACCAGCTGAGGATCTGGTCTGTAATCTCTATATTATTAGTGCATGATGCTTAAGACTACAGTACATTATTGCGATGCACAGAGTAGTAGAAGAAAGCTTTATTTTATTAAGCCTCCATTTTTCCAGTAGATTACTTCTCCAGAACTCTTGTTTTCTCTAATCATTTAAATCAGTTGCAAGCTGGTATAATTGATACAGAATGTAGTTTCAGTAGGCAGGTCTGACATTATACTACAGCATTTTAAAAAACCCATGTCAGTATTATTATTTTAAATTGTTTTTCACATTCATAAGCATTTTCAGCACTTGTGGTTTTAGTTGTTTTCTCTCTGTGTGAGAGAACCATTAATACTTTTCTACCTTTTTAAATGATAACACCTCTTTCTATTCCCAACATACCTACACCATTGGGAGTGACAAAATCGCAATCTGGGACAAAGAAGCTGACAAGTATTTAGCACCAGAAGGTTTATTTAATTGGAATGAACACTCTTCTTAGCTGTCCCTTTTTCCAATTAAAGAATGCGGTTAGACAATATAAGTATATGAGGGAAACATTTTTTTTTCAAACTCTATAGGCATAATGGACTATAGTTCCCTTTAAGCAGTTCCATATTTTTGGCACTTAGAAATACAACAGATCTTTGTGGTTTTTTGTTCTCCAGAACACTTCTCTGTCTCCCTTTCCCCCTTCAGATTTGATTACAAGTGTGCTGCATTGTAGAGATAAAATGATGTACGTTTATTACCTCTAACCACAGGGGAAAATCCCATGCCTGACACTGGTCTTTGAAGGTAGGTAGTTTTGTTGTTGTTGCAGTCATTTTGTTTCTGAAATACTGGAAGAAGCAACAATGTGTGAAACATTTCAAGAAAGGAAGGAAAACGGAGAAAAAAAATAAAGCACATACCATAAGTGCTAAATGGATAAAGGATAAAAATGATGGATGATACACGATGGCCAATACTGTGTTTCATAGACTTAAAGAACTGTTCAAAGGCTTGAAACTACCCTTCTGCCTCCAATCTCATTGCTCTGGCTCATTGAAATCCAGTGATTGTAGCTCCACCATATCAGTAAAATCAGGGTACCATAGCTCTCTGTCAGCTTACAACAGGCATTTGTATGTTCTTTATCTACTGAGTAATTCCGAGTTTCATCCACTTAAGCATACTGTATAGAAAATTTTATTCCTTGTTAGTGTTACACGTGTGGATTAAGCAGGATTTCTAGTAAATCCATCTGGACTCCCCAGTAAAAGTGACCTGCTGAGCCATTTTGTTTTAACTAATAATATGGCAAATGGGGCCTGCAGTGAACTGAAAGGAAAAAATATATATATATTTGAGGCCCTAATTCAGTTGCTGGCCACTTGGTGCCACTCTAGCTTAATGAATTGTACAGTATCACCCAGATATACACGAATATCTCTCTTCCACTAGGTTTGCTGTGTGCTGTCAAAGAAGCAACACTCAAATCAACCTTCTTTTAGCTTTGCTGATCTGATACAAAGGGGGTTGGCATATGAGGTTTTATTTCTTACTAGCATTCAGCAGCAAAAGATGTGGCATCAGAGTGTGGATTTTAAACTGTAGAGAGTGAGGACACATTCCTACATTTATTTCATGACACTGTCAATTAAACTCAGAGATTGGACTAAACTATATTAATGGCAGTTTTGAGAACAGTGCTTTTCTATATCATTTGCCTTGACTTGAAGAGAGACTGCCATTAAATGTGTTTAAAAGTGTTTGCACAAGACAACGTAGAAAAATGAGTGCGTGAAAAGGAATTGACACATTTCTTGGTATGCTTCTTTTTTTTCCTAACCATGACTATTTAATACTTGTCCTATGCTTGGACTGTCTTCCTGCTAAAATGTTGTTCCCTGTATACAATTCTATATTCCCAGAGATTTTATTCAAGATATGTCTGTCTATATAGCTGTGAAAATCTACCCAAATTTGCCCTAGTTACATGCCTTTGAAAAAATCTCAGTATGCATATACCCAGTAAAGTCTGTTTTTAATTGATCAGGTACCAACTCAGAAGATTACAATCTCCTTGAGCATGTTTCACACCCTCACAACTCCTGGACTGTGCATGGGCCACTCTCAGGGTACTGTGAAACTGAGAGTAGGAATCTATCTTTCCCATGGTCTCAGTGAGTCTCCCAACTGTTGTCCAGGCTTCATGGAGAAGGAAACCATTTTACTTGAATTTAGAGGATAGGAGGAATTCATGGGGAAGTTTCGGTAGGCAGCAGTAGATTGAGGAGTAGATTGAGTTGCAAGACTGGAAGGTGGGGAAACTGTCATAAGGAGCTGGGGTGGTGAGGCTGAGGAGGTGAAACTGGTACTGCTTAGACAATATATGTGACTCTCGGCCATGTTGAGAGGCAGAATGGGAGTGACTAAACAAGGAGGCTGTGGTTGGGAACAGATGAGGAAAATAGGTGAGGGTGGCACTGGGCATCAACTACTAAGCTGCCAAGGGGAGTGGGGAAGAACACTGATAGAACAGATATGAGTAAGGGGAAGAGTAGGAATTAGCATAGAGGAAGGGGAGACAAATGTATTTAAGGAGTTAGGATTTGTGAGGACTGAATAGGTAAAGCTGAATCAGGAGGCAGATGGTATAGGAGACCAAGACTAGTCTGGGAAGAGAAAATTGAAGCTAATTAGTGCTAAACAAGGGCAGGAGACACCGGAGAGAGGTGAATTACAAGCCAGGAAGGAGAGGAGAAAGGCAGATGAGATGAAAAGACAAAATATTGGAAGTGAAAATGGTTGGACAAGGAGCTGGAGCGGGGGATCTGGGAGTGGCTGAACAAGATGCCCATGGCCAGGAATGGGAAACAGACTAAGAGTCAGAAAGGAGACTAAAAATGAAATGGATTGGAGATTGGAATTCAGTAGACAAGTAGATGAAAAGGCTGGGATGAGTAGCCAAGATGAGAAGATGTAGGACTGGGACATGGATAAATTGGACGAGGTGGGGCAGGAAGGGCCAGACCTGGAGGGAACATTGAGAAGGGCCTAATTACTGGATAACACTTGTTTTCAGAGGCTTGAATAGAACCCAAGATTCCTAAATGCCTTTGTTCCTCTGGAGTGAGCAAACATCTCTGAAAACTTCCTAGTTAATTGTGGGTATGCCACACTGTAGACTGGAGAATAGTATAGGGGTACCTGAGCTTGCCTTAACCCAGCCAGTTTAGATATGGGTGGCAATCTAGACAGGGCAGCAGTGTGGGCTAATTTGCCCTGCTTCTCAGCAGGATGAATTTTTGTATCTAGTAGATATATAATATAAAATATGGATTATTTCACATTTAAAATCATTACCATACTGTAGATAGTGCAGAGCAAACTTGCCCCCACAGAGGAGTCTTTAGGAAGGGGATAAGAGAGTATTGTAGCTATTTGACTCTGCAAAGAAAATATCTGTAGGTGGAAAGTATTATTTAATTTGGAAATTAGTGTATATATTTACTCATAAAAACAACACCAGATATTCAGTGTCATAAGCAGTCAGGTCAGGGCACCAGAGAGAGCCAAAGTAAGTAATCAAAATGGAGGAAGATACTTCCAAAAATCTGTGCTTTACAACAATCCCTTTTCCTATTCTTTTTAAAATTTGTATGATATAGTCATGGTAATTTCTTCCTCTCCCTCTCCTCTATCTTTTCTTTCTCTTTCCTATCCTGTGCTAAGCAGCTGAGGGAAGCATACTAAGCCAGGCCACGATACTCTGAAAAGCTTCAGGAGGCCAGCTCTGCCAATGTCCTCTAACTCTTCTGAGTCTTGGTTTGGGCATGTACCACATTTAAATTTGGTCACCTTGCAGCAGAATGTGGACTACTTTGTGTCATGCTGGGCCATCAAGGGGGCACTGTGCAAGGTGAAAGACAGACATTGAGCTGGTTCTAAATGTGTAACCCCATGAAGGGTATTGCAGAAGGGGATTCAGTCTTTGATGTGGTGGTGCTGTTGTTGACAGGTGCTTCATGCTCAGCCTCTGGGAGGGTTACACATTTTTGCATTTTTATCTTGTGTTTTTAATATTTCTATCATAAAAACTTAAAAATGAAACAAGTCTCTCTCTCTCTCCCCTCCCCCCCCCTCTCCCTCTCTCCTTCTGTCTTTTACGTCCACTCACTTAAAATAAGACGATTCATGATGCATAATTTTTACTGTGGCCATTACTTTTAATTTCCTGTAACTTCAGTTGGATATGTTATTCCAGTATTTTTCACTTATTGTCCTAAAGTGCTATGTAATATTACGCTACAGTGATATACATCATCAGCATATCGCTTCAGAAGGGAGTGAATTTCAATTGTGGGTAAAGTGACTTCTGTTATTTTATTTGCGATTTGTTATGCAGAGACCTATACTCTCAGTTGCTTGCACCTGGTACATAAAATTATTTATAAAAATCAGATAAAATTAATGAGGGGGCAGACCTGGTTGAAACAAAAAGGTCCATTGATACTCCTGGGACTGTGTAAAGATCATGTCTGGTAAACAAAATTGGTGTGTCAGAAATCCAGCCAAATTTGTAAACAGAATAACAGAAAACGCTATTTCACTCAACAGACTTTAT
>NW_005841843.1:1069923-1086530 GCF_000455745.1 Alligator sinensis
CAATTTGGGTATGTGCAGACATTCTACTTGTATCTACCTAACTAGGCTCAATGTAAGTGTACTGAAAAAGGCTGGCCCAATCTAACTTAATTCACCTAAGGTAGTGCACTATATAGATAGGGCTAACACATGCCTGATTTAATCAAACGCGTGTATACGTATTTGGAATTCAGCTTGGGGTTTAGAAAGCCCAATCTCTTACCCTATCCCTGGGGTTGCACTTTTCCTATCTCCCCACCCTGACTGGTTTTCATTATTATCTGATCCTGCAAGTGCCCTGACTAGGGTAGGATCAAATGGCTTTAACAAGAAGCTGCAGCATTAGGACAGTTAAGGTTTTTGGCTATGGCAGCAGTGGCATGAGTTCATCCCCATTCTGGATTTCTGCTAAATAAAAGCTCTAGTTGACTTGGCTGTTAATCTGTTTGGAAGTCAAGGACAACGTGTGAAGCTACCGCATCACTCCCTTTTGTGCTTTGGTAGCAAAGCTGGTACGCTTCAATCTTGCTAGCCATATAAGCAGTTATACTTGTGAGAACTTCAGGCTGGTGTCGGCTAAGTCCCAAACACCACACTGAATCTCAGACTTGCAACACTGTTGAATAAATAACTCCACTGTACAATAGTACTTGGGTCTGGCAGTACTATCCTATGGAGAAATTAATTAGTCTATCCTAAAAACACTGTGTGTGTAGACACCGCTTTACAGCAGAGCTAATTAGGCAACTCCACAGTAAACATCTTGTGTAGATGCGCCCACACACTTACAACCTCTTCCTGGAACAGCCCAACCCTAGTGCATATTTGCTAGGTCTCAGAGTGGCTGATAAGGTGAGGTTCTGTGCCTATCTTTCTCTTGTAGTGAAACTGAATAACAATCAACAACAGAAACAAAGCTGAATTTTCTATCGTTGCTACTATTTTTTTCTCCCTGTCTCTGTAAGTGTTTCTTGATTTGTATCTAAGAAAGCAGGATTATTCTCCAACAGCTGTAAAAAACAAGCTTCATATTCTTAAGTAACTTACTTTATTTTTCCCATCAAGGAAAGTTAATATTACCTAAAAGACTATAGATTGTCATATAGCTTCTTTTTTTTTTTTACCCTGTAAAAATGTTCTACAGCTAAACAGATAGGGAAGAAAGGTTTATTGATACTCGAATGCTGTACTGAATACTTTACATTGTCTTTCAATGTTTTTTTTTTCCTTTTTCTTGTAATTTTAATCAAAAGGCTAAAATGATTTTTAGTGGTGGCTGTTGCTATAGTAGTGTGCAGAGGTTTTGGACTTAGAATACTGACTCCTGTTTCACTGTTGGGTGTTATGCAGTGACAAGGTCATGTTAACACTGCTAATTCTTTGGGTCCATTTATTCCATTAAAATGAATAAATCAGTTCATCCCTATGGAAGTTATTATATAAATCTAAATTATATTGCTTGAGCTATTCCTTGTTTTAAATGTCATTTGCTTTACTAATTCACAAGAATGTTTATTAATAAAGTTCATAGAAACATGTTTATACACCAGAATGCAGCGTAACATAGAAATATTTTAACTACAGGGTTGCCAATCAAGAGTTGGGGGGTTTTTTACAGACAATCTGCAAACTTTTTGCTGACAACCATTCTTTTTACTGTTTTGACTGACATATGTTTTATATTATATAAATGTAACTTCTGCCATGCCCCAGTATCAGTAGCTTCTGCCACTCCAGGGATTCCCTACTTACCCCACACTCTGATGCCCCTGACTGCATCAGCACTGCATCCCCCTCCAGCCCACCCTCCAACCTTACCCCCACTCTCCTCAGTGCTTCCCCTCCCAGCATGGAACCTCAACCTGGTCGTGGCCTGGCAGTTCTGTCTCGGCTTCACCACCCTCTCGTTGTCCCACCTGGGGTGCCATGACCCTGCCTACCTGTGAGATGAACAGTGTTACAGGCAAGACTATGGAGGTTCCTGTGGGCCACACAGCTCTAAAGGAGACGTCTCTATAGGGGGCTGGGCTGCACTTCCATTCAGACACCAGTTGGTGCTGCTCAGCTCTATCTGACCTTCAGCATCCAGTCTTATTCAGGTGATGGATATTCAATCAAGTTCAAGGTTACTTAATTTGATTATGGACAGCTCCATTTTTTTAATAGGCTGTCCATAAATTTATGGATAATGGGCTAGCTACTGCTAGTAGTCTAGCCACAGGAAAAAAATGGAGCTTCACAGAGGATAACTTGCACTGAATTTTGTATGACCATAGTTGAACTGCTCCTGGTGTCCAGGTTAGCTGTTTTAAAGCTAGCTTGGGTATCTCCACAATATGTTGCACCCTGCAGTGCAGACATACCTAATACTCATTCTTGCTCATTCTTTTTTTAATTGTGCATTCAACTTTTAGTGAAGAACAGAAGTCAGGGGTAAAGGGGTGTATCTTTAATGAAATTAGATTCATATTAAGGGCCTTCAAATAGGATGAACATAAGACTGAAGCTTATGATAAACCTTTCATTATACCTTAGTGTGACCATAGTGCTATTTATAATTTAAGCTAAGGTTTTTAAATATCAAACAACCATGCTGGTTGAGAGCCCTGTTTGAGTTTTCCATTGCCATGTTAACAATTATAAATTTGCTGTCTTCAGCAAGAGCTCATTTCTTACTTAAGGGAAAAAAAAAACACTTTTCTCTTGATGTGTTTGCTGTTGTTGTTGAAGACACATGGCACAATTCTAAAGGGACTCATGTAAAGTCTGCTGTTTAGTTTGAAAGTATGTGCTGATGTGATGCATAAGATAGCAACTAAACCTTGTCTCTAGAGGTAACATTCGTAACTAGTAAAAAAGAGCGCATATACTGTTTAATAGAGGACAATGTGAGGATTTTATGATCTGAAAACATTGCTATTGAACTGGTATTATAATGTATAATAACCTAGGATTTTCTTTTGAGCAAGTGACCCACTGTATTTTAAGATTATGTAAAATATCCTATCTATAGATTTCTCTGCATTTTTAGATATTTTACTCCTTCTCAGCCACGTTTTTCAAAAATTCCTGTTTCAGACATCCTTTTTCTTCCACTAGTTGTCTCATATGTACAACTCTGAGTGTCAGGAAATACTGGTAATGGACAAGCAGGTTTTTTTTTTTTAAATTTAAGAATTTGCCTGCCTGACCTACAAGTCAAAATTTTAATTGATTTAAATGCGGCTTTTCATATCAGGCCTGCCATTTTCATTAAAAAAAATACTTTCAGCTTTTCAGCAGGTAAAAGAATTAAACAGGCAAACAAAACTAACACCAAATTGACAACTTGCTGTTTATTTACTCATTTGAGCTTGAAACAGGTTCTTTACAAGTATAACCTGGGCCACATGATATCAGTCTTCCTATGTTCTCTCATGAGAGCATTTCAACCCTGACAGCAGTGGTGAGGCCTACTCAAGAAGAAGTCAGTTTGCTCTTCATGCATTCTTTATTGTGTTTGCCATAATAAATGTTTATAGACATTAGCAGCATCCATTACTTTGTGATAGGAACACAAATTTATTAGGAAGTAGACTGAGATTAGCTAACACCTTTCATACACACAGCAACCAACTGACAGACAATATGTCTCTTAATAGCTTGAACTGGTCTGAATGAGTGGTCTTAGGGCATGTGTAGATGAAATGGGGTCCCTAAATTGAAGCAGTGTGTTTTACAAAACACTGCATCAATTTGGGGCCAATTAAACCCCCATGTCGTGCACACACCATGCTGACTTACCTGCCTCTTTAGCGGGGAGGGGAAGGTAAGCTGCTGGCAGGCAGAGCAGTCCCTGGGCTGGGGGGCGTGGGAGCTGGCATTTCCCCCCACGGCAGTAGCAGGCCCCCCCCCGGTGCCAGCCAGTGTGGGCAGTCCCAGGGGGCACCGCAGCTGTGGAGGGAAGCACCAGGCCCCCCGCGCAGCTCAGGCAGACAGGCAGGCTCTGGGGGCGGGGATCAGGCTCGCTGCTTCTCTTGGGCGGAGCCTGCTTTCCCAGGCTGCTGCCAGGCTGCCTGCAGGGCTTCCTGTGAAGCTGTGGAGCTGCATGAAGCCCAGTGCTTTGCTCTGCGGCTATAGTGGCAGCAAACTAAAAGGAACTTCTGCCACTCAAAGGAGTTTCAGTTTGCTGTGCCTCCAGTCATTTAAGGTGCATTATGCCACCAAATTTCTTACAGTGGCTGGAATTAATGCACAATATGCTGCTGAGGTGTGCAAACACCGACGCCATTAAAGCAGTGCAAAAACATTTAGCCCACTTTAAAGTGTTGTGCACACACACCTCTTGCTTCATCTACACACGGCCTTAGATGAAAAGTTTGTTATCATGTTGCAGGTGACCCAACCATTCTTCAGTGCATGCAATTTATACAGAGACAAATGCCTCCACCAAATGTCCTCTGCTCCAGGGCCTCCTTTAGGTAATAAGTAGCCTCCTGAGGTGCAGTCAGCAGCACCAAATTAATTTAGAACAAAGTGTAGTGCTTCCAGAACATGAACATGAGGGAAATAGTGAAGCTCAAGATGTGTTGTGCACATATTGTCCTGTAGCCTTGCTGCCTTTATAATTTTCTTTCTTCCTAATGAAGTCCCATATCAGCTTTACCATTAATGGCTAGGCCCTTAAACAAATAGTTACAGTATTTGGTTACATTGTAATAGGAATACTAATGTTTGCTCAACATCAAAAATGTATTAGTAATCTGTTGACTTATTGATTAATGGGAAACGTGTAAATTTGGATGTAGAAACACATTGCTGCCACATTGACTTAAAGTATTATACCATAAAGGTCAGAAAGGAATAATATTACAGAATTATAAATAGAATATTTTCTCAGGATTTAACTGTGTGTGTTCTAGAGAAAGGAAATTGATTTGGCAAATGGCAACTAATCAGCAGACATTTGGTTTATACCAAGTGTTCTGCTTCAAACAGCAGTTTTGTTAGTGTTTGAAAAAATTACCAGACCAATAGCAGGTCAGTAGACAAGCTAGAAGCTATACATAAGTTAACTATTCATAGAATCTGTGTATATTATAGAGGTGGGAACAGATTCATTCAAGGAGCTAGAGCAGCAGTGGGAATTTTTTTCGGGCAGAAGGCCGCTTATCCATTTTGGCAAGCTGTGGAGGGCCGCATGGGTAGCCCTACCCCTTGACAGGTGCCCTGCCCCCTGGTCACCATCTTGAGACCAATGTCCCAATGTCTTGGGACCAATGTCCCAGGGCCAGCACCAGTGGGGCCTAGAGCGGGGCACGGGCTGGCAGGGGTCTGTGGAGCTGAGCTGGGCTGCACCAGCAGGGAGACAGGGGAGCTGGCCCAGCTCATAGAGCTCCTGCTGGCCAGGACCCTGCTTCCCTGCTCTGGGCTCCACTGGCATTGGCCCTGGGACATTGGTGTGGGTCCTGTGCTCCTACTGGCTCCCATGCCTACTGACTCCCAGTGCCTCCCTCATCTCCGTGGTACAGGTGGGAGGCAGCACACAGCCCTGACTCCATGCTTGCTGGCAGGGAACGAGCTGGTGCTGAGTGCGGGGAAAAGTGGCCCTTCCCCTGCCACATGACTGGTGCTTCCTGCTGCAGTCACTCACAGCCTGCACAGGGCTGTCCTGAGCAGGCACAGGAAGCCCCATGTGGGCTGTGAGCAGGAAGCCCCATGGGGCAGGGAAGGGGCCACTTTTCCCCGCACTCAGCACCAGCTTGTAATCCACCCCCGCTGCCAGCCTGGGTCCCATGCCGGCTCCGAGCTCACCTGTTGTGGTTGTGGCGTGGTGGCAGCAGCTGCTCAATGCAGAGAAAAGTGGCCCCCCTGCTTGCCACGCTGGGCAGTGTTTGCTGCTGCTGCTGCCTACCTTGAGCTTCCTGTGCCTGGTCAGGACAGCCCTGTGTGGGTTGTGAGCAGCTGCAGCAGGGAGTGCCAGCCATAGGGTGGGGGAGGGGCTGCTTTTCCCCGTGCTCAGCACCAGCTCATTCCCTGCCCACGGTCCTTCCCTGCCCTTCCCCCCGTACTTCTTACCTGAGTTTCCTGTGCTGGTGCAGCCATGAGGAGTCACATGGTCCCAGGCCAGAAGCCCCTGATGGGCAGGGGCTTCCAGCTAGGGGGGCAGGGCTGGCTGGGTCCCACTTTTGCAGAAGCCCACTGGGGCTTCCCCTAGGTCCTACTGCCCCTGGCTCCTGTCATCTTTGACCGGAACCAGGGATAGATAAATATTAATTTTCTAAATATTTTTAGGGGTCCTGTGGGCCAGACCGAATGGCCTAGTGGGCCGGATCTGACCCATGGGGCGTATTTTGCCCACCCCTGAGCTAGAGCTTGCAGCCATCACCTGATAATAATAATATCATAATAATAGTGCTTTGCACTTATCTACCTCATTTAATGTATTGCTCTCAAAGCTTTTTAGAAATATTACATAAATTAGACCATATAATAATCTGGAGGCTGACAAAATATGATCACTATCCTGAGGAAAGCTAAAACTGAGGTAAAAAGTGGTTTAATGAATTGGTTAAGTGTTAACCTTTTACATTGCCTGTTTGGTTGTGGAAGCGGCTGGGCTTTCTGTCTTGTTGTATAATTACACACAGGATAGTAATAGTCATGTCCCAGAAACAAGTTCAAAACAGTGATATATAGAGTATTTTGTCCAAATGGGAAGTTAAAATGGCAGACCAGTGCCACTCAGAGAAGTGTTAGAGTAAGGAATAGCTATAACAGGAAAAAAAAATCATATGGGGAATTAAAACATGGGTTGGCATGAAACATATGGATGGCAGAAAATGAGGGATTTTACCTTTATAAGGGAGGGAGGGACATGTTGAACAAGGGGAAAATAATGGGTCAAAGTTTGTACAGGAAGAAAAGTTCTCTCCAGGGAGGGGAGGGGTGCACAAGGAAGAGTTGGTGTGGGAGTCTTGTGCTAATAAAGATATAGTCATCTTTTTCAAACATACTTGCTACATGTTTAAAACTTTTGCTTTTGTTTTCCCTTCCCTTAAAAATGTAGCATAGTCAAGAAATCAGTTAAGGAGCTGGGAGCTGAACTGAGTATTTGGGCTATGCGAAGCTTCGGTTGCTGATTTGATTCGGCAGAGATTTGGCCCAATTCGGTGGCCGAATCTCCAAATCTGAATGGAATGAGGAGACCCTTTAATCTCTCTGAATCGAATTGGAATCCTTCAAATTGATTTGGAGAGATTCAGAAAGATTTGACAATTCGGACATAGACACAGCTTTAAAAGTTTTTTCTACATACCTCAAGGTACCAGGCGGCTTGTGAATGCTGAGATGATGGGGTGGATGGAGTGTTCCACAGGACCACAGTGGGTAATAGTCCCTAGTGCACTCAGCAGCAGACCCAGAAGTAGACCAGAAGCACTTCCACTTCACTTCCGGGTCTTCTGGGAAGCGCACAGCCCCTACCCCCCCCAGCTCCCTTGGCTCAGTGACTGCTACCTCCTGGGTCTGGGGGGGGCACCTGGGGTCCCCCCACAGCTGATTGACAAGCCAGAGTGGGGGATGCAGGGGGCTGTGTGCTCAGTGGCAGACTCAGAATTGGACCGGAAGTACTTCTGGTCCACTTCTGGGTTTGTCGCCAAGCATAAGGGGGCCCTCCCTGAGCTCCTGTGGGATGCTTCATCCGCCCCACCATTGCAACATTCATGAGCTGTGCCTGGTACATTGAGGTATGTAGAAAAAACATTTAAAGCTGTGTCTATGGCCTAATCGCTGATTCTCCAAATCAGTATTGAATCTTCAGATTCAGATTCAACCGAATCAAATTGGGACAGTGATCCAAATCAGCTAATTGAATCACTGTCCCCAGTTCAGGCTGAATCCAAATTGAAGATGGCCTGTTTCGCACACCTCTCCTGATTATAGTAAAATCCTGACTCAAGGAATCATTAGGATAACATTTTCATAGCTAATTCCATTTTTTTTCTTTTCCTTTTTGTTCTTTCTTTGTCTCTGTCTCTCTCATTTCAAGAAGACCCCATTTTCCTTCCTCTTAATAATAAAGAAAGGAATCAACAAAGTCCTTGTTTTCTTTAAATGAGCAAGAAATTGAAATAAGAGACATAACCTGAATTTGCTACGTGACAATCCAGAATTTCTAGACCCCCAAATTTATATTTATTTGGATTAGTATTACTAAGACAATAGAGTAAAACTGATCAGCTAAAAAGTTATGACTTTTCTTTATTCACAGAAATAACACTGTATGCTAACACTGTCTCTTTAAACAGATCTAAAATTCTGTGCTGCTATGGTTGCCAACTTCAGGGTGATTTACAAGGTTACTTGTAACATCTAACCATTGGTTGATAGATTGAATGCTGTACATGAACATAAAGATCCCATTTAGTTTCAACTACCCATTATATCAAATTGACCAGGCATTGTTTACAGAAACAAAGCATTTATTTTAACTGGCACTACAATTAAGTATATAGGAAGCTGTTCATTGCCAACAATTAAATACAGAAACAAAGATTCTAGAAACCAAGACAATAATAGGATGGCTTAATTCCCCTACTTTCACCTGTTGTTCAGTACTACCTGCTAAATTCAAACTAATCTAAAAAAGCTAAATAAACCAAACTAATAAAAACAAAGTAAGGGGATTATATATCAGCCAACTGATTAGTTCTAACGTTTAGCCACCATAGTGCACTTAGTGAGCATTGTAGGTAAGCCAGCTACCACTTCAGTATACTTTTCTGCCTTTTTTATCATTTTGAGATCATCAAACAAAGGCAATATATATACTGGCCACATCTACACATGTGCTTTACTGTGAAGTAGACTAATTAGCTGCAGAGTAAAGCATTACCATCTAAAGTGCAATGGTATTAGGCAGCAGTAAACTAATTAACATCAGCATAAGATACTACTGTCAGGGACAGTACTATCTTATGCTGGGGTAATTAACTGTGATTAAATGCACATGTAGACACTGACTGTGAGTATAAATTGTGCCTGGTCAGCTCAGCTCCCTGCCTGCTGCCTAGTCACATGGCTCCACACTTCCAGCACTCTCATGCCCCAGCCAGCCCATCCACCACTCAATGCTGCCACCTGGAACCCAGGACTGAACCCCCTCGCCCCCCAAGCCGCTTGCCAGCCTGGGCCTGGTCTGCATCAGCTCAAACTGCTGGTGTTTCAGGTGTACATGTAGATGCTGTACATGGAAGTAGTATACTCCTGCTCAAACTGCTCTGGAGTTTATTGCTTCCTATTAATTGCGCATGTAGGTGCACCAACATGGGCTTAATATGTTAAAATTATCAGTTAAAGAAATTTCCTAAGGGAATTTTCGCAAGGGAGCAAAGCAAGACAGTGGCATAGTTCAGAAGCATGCACCAGGAGTCTCTATTAGACTGTGCTTCCTCTCCTTAGTTTATATCAAACATTACTGCCAGTAGTAATGCCAGTAGTAATGCCAGTAGAGAGACGTAAGCAAGTACTCTTCATTTGACCAAGTTTGACATCATTAGATGTACTTTTACATCAGTCATATCTTTATCTTTTTATATCCTGGGAATCCTTTAATTAAGAAGGTTGAAAATGTTTTAGTGAAGACACAATACATAAATATGGGTTTGTATTATAGGCTAGGCACAGAAATTGCACATAAACTGGTATCAGTGATCAGAAATTGTTTCAAATCTGTATCACAACAGAAGTTCAGTGCACTTTTCAGTGCAAACCATTTTCATAATGGCCAAAACTGGCTTAAGGTAAACCTAGATTGATGTAGTATCAGACTTCACTGATTTAGGTTAAATCGGTTTATTGATCTTCTGTCTCAGATCCCTTCCAGATTCAACTTAACTCACAGTCCTCCAATATCCAGGATGCTTTGCGCCTCCCTGCAGGCCCACCCCTCTCAGTGTGGGCAGGCTAGCCTTGGCTCAAGCTGTCTGCTCCAACAGAGCAGGGATGTGCTCTAGTGCCCCCTGCAATGGTACCCAAGGCTGGAGTGGCCTGGCCTGACAGGGCAGTGAGTGCCCCCACCCTCCCTGCCATTCTGAGCATTCCCATGTACTTCCAGGACTGATCTGAAATCTCTTTGGGTCCCTCTGCCTATGCTGGAAACGGCCAGCAGCCAGGGGTAGTGACCTAGAAGGTGGGCGGAGCCATGGCAGCAGCTCTGGATAGCTTGGCCCCTCTTCCCTCCAGCACTGCTGCTTTCTGGAGGATGTTCCAGTGGGTGCCTTCTTGGCTTCTTGGACCATGGGTCAGGGGATCCCATGCACCAGATCTCCCTTACAGCATCTCCCAGTCAATGCATGGTGTAGAATCTTCCCCCAGGGTCACCATTCAGAGTCACACCCAGTAGAGCTTTTGGGCATGTTACCCCAGGGAGGAGTCCTTAGAGCAGGCCTCTCCATGCTGGGGATGGTAAGCAGCAGCTTGCCCTACCACTCCTGCTTGGGAGGGCAATAGTCTCCCTGCAGAAGGCAGGACTGATGCCATTTATGGGTGTTGTAGCTGGATCCTAAATGGTCTTTGATCCTGTGTATAAACTCTTTATCCTGGCACCATGACTTTCAGCTCCATAACGGTAAGGGTGGCTTCCCTCAGACAGCAAGTAGCCATCTGAAGATCTTGTTCTTGGACTTTCACAGTGCATTCCTGGGCCTGGGCTCCTCATTCAAGTGCCAGGGCACTGGGGGAACAAGCATTTGCCAACCTTTCCATCCCAACCACCCACATTGAGGGTCCCTTTTGGCCCCCATTTCATTGGCATCCTCTGTGCATGCATGTGGCTGACCACATTGCATCCATCATTTTAGGCTCCACAACCTGACCTTCTGTGCACAAGTGCAGAGCCTGCAAACAGGGGAGACACCAAGACACCTATAGTGAATCTGCTGTCTAGACCCTTTCTCCTTCCTGGGGCTGGAAACTGCACAGTGCTTATAAACTGGCATTGACCACACCATGAAATGCCTGCATTCTGCCTCCCAGCTGGGAAAACCCAGACACCTGGGGTCCATCTCTCTGCTGTGGGAGCTGGGAGAGCTGGGAATTAAAGCATCCAGCTGAGAGGGAGGAGCCTTCTCTGGTTCTCTGGGATGAGGGGGAAGGAAGGGAGTTGGGTGAGTTCTTTCTAGGAAGAATTCCCATTTTCCGCTGTGCCTTACGTTCAGCAGTGCTCATAAATAAACTGTTCTGCCAAATGGTGCCTGGAGATGAATCAGCAGAACCCTGCAGTTGTGACAATTGGTTACAGCTTGGTTGCGGGGCTTAAAAAAGTGTTCAGTGTCTTTTGGGGTCTGTTTGGGTACGGTTTTGCTTAAAGTGGTTCTGCATCAACATTCTGACATCTCTCAGGAAAGCGAGGTGATCTTGAGGGTGGGGTGGCCAGTTGTTAACCAGCTTTATGGTCCCATTCAATGTAACACAGGCTGATAAGCTCCCAATGACAATGTGGGGGACCAGCCCTGCCACGTCTGCCTCATTCTAGGCCAGTGGCATGGGGGTTGGTGAGGTGTTTGAGAGTCACAAGGTCAGTGGGGAGCATTAATAAATTAATATCATCACTCTTCCACCTGGACAATTTTTGAGAAAAAGCATGCTGAATATCAGAGTAAGCAATCACAGCCTTCCCCATCAGCATACCCCATTTGCCAAGGAGTCACATTAGACTGTTCCTTCACCTATACATACCACATTCAGAAGGCTAGCAGTAAAGTCTCTGTATAGGTAGCTGCCTTAAGCTGTTTATCCAGCATGACATGGTGTGCCAACCTCAAAGTGCTCAGAACCACTATACTTGAAATGGTATATGCTCCAGAAGATTACTGTGCTCCTGTATAGTCTAGAAGTTGTCACACTAAAAAGCTTGACACTGTACATAAGAATGTGTAGAGCCTCATAACAGGATGCATAACTTGCAAATGCACAGATATATTCTCTGCACTCTTGGATATTAGGCCAAGTGACATAAGAAAACAAACCCTAATCATTACCCTGCTGCCACATTTTCAGGCTCGTGGAGAGCCCCACAGGCCAGGTTTTGTGGCCTTGTGTGTTGCACTAAATTTAAATACAGGGTGGAATGGAAATTAAATGATCATGCAGAGTAATCCAGTCTGAAGTCTGTTCCTATGGTGTTTTATACCAACCCCAAAGGAGTCTTCCATTGGGCACTACCTTGACAGTCTGACAAGCTGAACAGACTGAGATCTGAATATGGACACTTCAAAACAACACTGTACAAGATGAGTATCTTGGACAGCTTCCTGTGTGAATGCAAGGCTGATCAAAAGATGGAATCTGCACACGAAGTACCAGGCAGTGGCTCATAGCTGGCTGGAAAGAAGAAGAGTTGGGGTAGAGGGGTGGAAACAGGGGTTATGCCACCTCAGGTCACGGAGAGCCTGGGGTGGGGATGGCTCAACACCCTGGAAGACCACATGAGCTGAAGCTAGAGCATCGCCCTGGGATGGAGGTGGCAGGGTGAGTGGGGTGCTGCAAAGCCCCATGGGTTGGCAGCAGAATGTAACTGTAACAGGTGCTCAGGTAGGAGCCCTGTTGCTAGGATAGCCATGGGGGTGGGTAGCCATAGTGGACACCCTACACAGGTGAAGGGAGTTGCTCACTGGGGGAAGATTAGGGTAATTAGCTTGCCGCGGCCAGTATAAGCTGGTCAGCGAGGGAACACACGTTGCCTTTGGACACCCGAGGAAGAAGGAGTGGACCACGGTGAAGAGAGAGAGAGAGAGAGAGAGAGAGGGAGGGAGAGAAAACATGATCAATAGCCAGCAGAGCCTGGGACTATGGACCGGGAGAGGCTGCGGCTGACTGGTAAGAAGGCGAAGTACCCACCCGGGGCCCGTGGCTGAGATGGATAGCCCAAGGAAGAGCCAGGACACTGAGGGATCATCGCGCCAAGAAGAACCCCAAGGTAAAGGGTGCTGGAGTGGTGCACAGACTGTGAGAGTAGCATGGGGCCGGGCAGCTGGGGGCAGAGCTGGGTGCCTGATTGGACGCAGGGAGATAGCAGCAGAGGCATCTCCCTGCTCGACACCAGCAGAGATGTTGGCAGTGTGCCCTACTAATGAGTTAATTAGTGGGGAGAACACAGCTGGGTCCCCAGTCAGACACAGGGGGTGGGAAGCAGCCGAGGCATCTCCTTGCTTGACCGGCGGAGATGCTGGCAACCCACCCTGCTAATGAGTTAATTAGTAGGGAAACCACAACCGGACTGGGATAGCTGGGAAGCATTCGGGCCACTCCCCAACTCCAAGAGATTATCTCATCAGCTGGGTGGTTTCCTTCACTAATGTAATTAGCAAGGCAAAGGCAGCTATGTAACTCCCTGTTAAGAATAAAGTCAGCACCGTGCAAGTTTACCATCTGGGTGGTCTGTGATGGTCCCTCACCCCAAAACTAACACTGAACATTTCTTTCTTCTCATCAAAGTTGTGGCAGGTGAGTTCAGAAGGAGACCGAGATAGACCCAGCCACCCCTCCCACAGTGATCTAACATAAATTGTAATGGGATCTGGTACAAATGTTTGCTATGGCTCTCTAACCTACAGCACTGAAGTCTGATACCTCATGCATCCAAAGTTATGTTAAAGCAGGATGTGCTCCAAGCTCTGTGTGCCCTGACTGTCTGTTTGGTTATGGCTATAGAGTGCTTTCTGTGTACTTGTCATGCAATAAGTGTAATTTCCATACCTGGCCTTTTACAACAGTGTGTTACCACCATGTGAGAGAGCATTCTCAAGTGGGTGTTGCTAAATCCCTTCTAGTGAGGCTGCTCTATTTTGTGTTGACATTACATAAACATTTGGGACAAATCCAGACATGTAGGCACATGTGGTTTGTGGCTGCAAACCTCTTTGCAATATCGCAAACCTCATGCCTGACAATGTGCTACTGGGAATATTTGCTACTGGAAAATCCTGGTAGCAAAAAAACCACACCAAAAAAACCCAGCATGCCACACACTCTAGGAGCATGCACTGGCCAGTACGGAGACTCAGTTCTCCCAGGAAATGCTCCAGATGCTGGCCAGAGTGTCTCCCCTCCTTTAGTTGCCCCTGGCTCCTCCAGGACCCCAGGAACTAGGAGGAACAGAGAAATGGTAGTTTTCCTGAAGCTGGGCATTTTGTTTCACACCAAAGCCCATGTGTAGGGGTGTGCACAGTGGCAAAAAGTAGTGGCACAAATCTGTGCTGCTACTTTTTTCCGTACTGCAAAATCACACCCCTGTATGTGAGGACATGCCCTTGTACAGTAAAGCAGGGAATGGGTCTTTTAATCTGTGGTTAGGAGGTTCACTCAGGGTATAAGATGCTGCTCCAGTGAGTGTTATAAAATTATTTATGCAATGTTGAACAGCATCAAGAGGGGACAAGAAGAACATCTAACCATGTGTGGTTTCATGCATTCTCAAGAGAGTTTTGAGTTCAATCATCTTTAGACAGAAAAGTCTCCTCCATCCTGGGTGAGTGCCCTAACTGCTGAACTGTCGGACAGAAGGGGAATGCTGACACCTAGTTAGATTTGGATTCTTCAGTTTGGTTGCTGAACCAAAACCAGTTATCCTCGCAGCTCTAATTATTCTTTTTAAATACATTTTAAAGAAATAATAATGTCTCTTTTGTGTAATTGCATATATCAGAAAATAAATATTATTCCTCATGGCAAGTCTTTAAGGTTATTGATTACACAGACTTACTGAGTAGGACAATAACTGACTGACTGCCTCATGCCCTCAGCACTTACCTCTTTTGCTGGCTCAGGCAATTTAATGTAATTAATTTTAATAGCTGTATTTATCTTTTGCGGTTTGGGGCTTACTCTTTGATGTCATGATGTCCTTAATGTAGAGACTTCAGGATTACTGTACCCATTAGAATCAACTTGATGTAATTGTTTAAACTGAGCACCTTAAAGCTGACCTAGGCTGAAAGCTGATAGCCAAACCACAGCATCTTCAGCAAAAAAAAAAGATCTTGAATGATGACCTGTAATCAATCAACAGGCACGGTTTAAAAGCTGAGTCATCTGCTAAGGCGTATGCAGGGCTACCATAAATAAGAGTTAAAGAGGAAGCAAAAGCACAGAAGCAAAATATTATATAACCCTGTCAATGAGGATTTGTTTAGATAGGATTTACCAGGTTTAGGTAAAAGTGATTCTGTAAAAGGTAATCCTCAGAATCCAGTTAATAGCCACCCTGAAATATTTAGTATGGATCAGGCAGCCTGTAGGATTATTTTACCACACTTCTTTTAAACTCACTGCCTGTTGCTTTTGGCTGCTAGAAACAAAATGGAACGCAAGTACTGTAGACAAATTATGGACACATTTCTTCTCTAGTAAGCCTATAGGTAACCTGCTGGAGGGGGTGGGGAACAAAATTGAGATCAACAAAACAGGAAGAAGAAAATAGTACCCAGCCCACTAGCTTAATAATATACTGTGGAATACAGACATTAAAGTTACCCCTCTTACTTCTGAGATACCATTGGAAGATTCAGTTTGTTGCCTTGTCCATTATAATGGACAGAAAAAGATGAAGATTGCATATACAGGCAGTCCTCAAACTTACAACACAATTGGTTCCTGTAAGTTGCATCTTAAGTTGAAACATCGTAACTTGGAACCAATTTTCCTATGGGAACTGTTGTCCTGTGGGGCCCTGTGAACTCTCAGGATCTGAATATCATGCTGTTAGACAGGATGGCATGGTGTACAATTGCACATGCACACACACAAAACCAATCAGGTGCATATACACACACTCTACCAACTCAGGCATATACACATCCAATACACATACACGGATCACTCATTCATATATCATGCACACAATGAGATACACACACACACACACACACACACACACACACACACAAACGCATGCATGCATGCCAGTTCATGCATGTACCACCCACCTACACATACACACAGGTGAGTTCCTAACTCGGGTGGTGTGGTGTGTATGTGTGTGCTTAGGGTACTTGGGATACTTAGGGTGCTTGGTGATGGGTGGGGGGAAAGGAATCAAGGGGCAAAGATCTCCAGAAGGAGGGGAAGGAGGGAGATGGATAGGGGTTAAAATGAGAGTGTGAAAGTGCCAGGAGTGAAAGTTGATGGGGCCAGGATTAGAGCCAGCAGACTGGAGGGGAAGCTGGGATTACTTAAGGTCAAGTAGCCCCAGGGTTACTAGTGCAAGGGAAAAAGCCCAGTGGCAACGAGGATACATCCAGGAAAGAGGGAGAGGCAGAAAGCTGGGAGATCAGGGCAGGAAACTGAGGCAGAAAGCTGGGAGATCAGGGGGTAGATAAGTGGTGGTAAGAAGGAAACAGTTGTGAAACAGACAACTCGGGGTTTCAAAATAAGAGGTTTATTAAACAGACAGCACACTATACAACACCATGAAGTTAGGGGTTCCTATACATACACGCAAGCACTCACAATGGCAGCAGGAGAAAGAGACTCAGTGGAAGGGTTGGAGTCCAGGTAGGGTAGAGAAACAGAGTCCAAGTCCTTGGTTGAAGAGAGGGTGGGGGTGATACCTACCTATCCAGGCTGGAAGGGGATCTTCAATGGCCAGT
>NW_005841843.1:1086552-1090254 GCF_000455745.1 Alligator sinensis
AGAGGGGGTCACTGGCAGGGCCTCTGGGTGGATAGGTGGTGTGGCGTGGTGCTGGTCCAGATGGAGAGGGCATCCCAAGGAGTCAGTCTTCACTATTGATTTTTATGGGGTAGACTATCTATGATCTATGGGAAAGGCATGTCCAGGCAAGGTCAGCCCTGTTCCAGAGGGTTTCAGATGTTTATACTCAGCATGTGCAGCCTTGGCACTATGGTGGGTTGCCTCATCTTTTGTTTCTTGAATGTGAAGGGTGGTTTCAATGGCTGGGTCATTGGTTCAGGTATTGGTTTTGATGGTGGAGTGATTTAGTGGGGGGTCCCGCTATCATTGTGAGCTTCAGCCTCCTTCCCCTTCCCCCCCACTCCCATCCCCCACAGCCCCAGCCTGCCCCTATTGGATTCACTAGCCCTTCTGTGTTTTTTATTTTTCTTTTTTGGTTTCCCTCTGCCTTATGTGAAGCAATGGCAGGGCAGGAGCCTTCTGGGGGGACAGACACCCACACAGAACTTCCTTCAGCCCAACTTGTGGGGACAGATTCCAGTCAGGCCCCCAAAGGGGTGCATATCCCAACAACCCCTACACTGGGGGCAAAGTCCAACCAACCCCCTCTGGGGGAGACAAGAATGTAACCCCTGCTGTGCGGGCAAGCGGGACTCTAACGGGGAGCCAGGGGGTCTTCCATAGCCAGCCAGCCCTGCCCCCCGAGGGGCTCCCAAGTGCCCCATCACCATCAAGGACTGAGAGCACAGGCAGTGGGAAGGGCTCCTCTTCAGCCTCCTCCACAGCTGGGGGTGGGAATGGCAAGGGCCTGGCTCCCAGCCTAGACCACTGGCACCTGAGGGGACCATGTGCAATATACCAGCCACTACACCCACTCAGCCTGTTCCTGGCCCTAGCCCTGGCCCCACAAAGGCAGCCTCCCAGTGGGGGAACCACAGCTATGCACAGGCAGCTGTGGGGCAACACTGGCACACATGCTGCTCGAGTGCGCCAGACTTCAGCCCCTCCACCTCCACCTCTGGAACCTCCTCCTGAGGTTCTGGATGAACTTTACCCTGCACCTTTTTATTTTGGGGCACCCCATCCACGGCCCCACACAAGGGCTGGGGAGACTCAAGCTGGCCAAGTGGGCCCTGTACATGACCAGAAAGGAGACTCTGGCCAGGAAGGTGCCCGGGGACCGTGAGGCCACATTCCTCTCACTGGTCTGCACACGTTTCTGGGCAGAGCACCACTGGGTGGCATCCACTGGCTCCTTAAACATCTTTGAGGACTGGTGGACACGGCCCAGCGGGCTCTGCTTGGTGTTCTCCCCAGGAGCACTTATTTTCACGTTTTGACCCATTGAACCTCACATCACTCCTGTACTGTTTTTTTGCCTTTGTTGTCCCAAGAGTTTTGTTGTATCATTAATCCATTATCCCCATACAGCAGGGGCTACTAGTTAGCTGGGTGGGCCTCAGGGCCCATAGTACTTGGATGACACAAATAGACAGGAGCTTCTAGGACTCGGCCAATTGGTATCTGGGGACACTACTGAAGCAGCATTCCAAATTCATTTTTTAAAATACTCCCAAATCTATGTTCTTCCAAATTAGAACAAAAGACCTAAGACCTATGGTCTTTTGTTTTAATTGTCTTTTATGGTCTTGTCTAATATGGTCTTTCTTTTGTTCTAATGGAGAGAGAGAGAGAGAGAGAGAGAGAGAGAGATGGATCAATCAGTTAGGCAATGTTTTATTGCTATATTTACAGTGTTAAAGCAATTTTGAAGCCTACCAGGGTCTCTATCATCATAATAAAATTAATTCTAAATATATGTTTTGATATTTGTTTTCTGTTTTCCTATCACACAAAGGGTGTGTGATAGGGGGATGTGGGGTTTGCAGGGGCAGGGTGGGAAAGCGTGTGGGGGGATGTGTATGGGTGGGTCTGGAGGGATGTGGGTCAGTGTATGGGGAAGCATGGTGGGTTTATGGGGGAACTGTGGGTGTGGGGGAGCTGTTGGGGGGCTGCTCAGGAGGGGTGGGTCTCCTGCTCCCCAGAGGGCACAGCCCCCCAAAGCACATGGAATGCCCCTTCTGCAGGGCCCCAGATTCACCTGCAGGGTCTCAGCCCCCCTGTAGGGCCGCAGCCCCCCACAGCACCCTAACCATCCTCCCCCACAGCTGCTCCCCCTACAAGGCCCCAGCCCCCCTGTGCAGGGGCCACAATTCACCCCCAGAGCAGCAGTGGCCATGGGTTGCTCAGATCCTGCTGCTGCCAGCGCCCCCCCCCCCCCCCCCCCCCCCCCCCCCCCCCCGCCCCCCCCGGTCCCCATAATGCAGAGCTGATTGGCTCAGATCTGGTGCTGCTTAAGTCGCTCATAGTGGGACTGGCCCGGCTTGCTGCAGCACCACACAGGGCCATGCTGATTCAGGCAGCCCTGGGGCTGCTTGTGCTGTCACCAGGGGCTGGTGCTGCTCACAGGGACTGTGTGTCATGTACCCTGGGGGGAGTGGGAAGAGGGTGGTCAGGCAGTGGGTACCATGCGCATGCGCATGCACATACATACACATGGCTGCCAGGCAGGTTTCAGAGCAACTCCCACAGCTCCCTGAGGTAAGTCTGGCAGGGGGGAAGTGGGGATTAAGGAGGAAGGGATGGAGGGAGAGAGTTGGGCAGGGCTGGGGCTGCTGATGCCCAGCCAGGCCGGTGCATGGGGCTTGAGGCCAGGGTCAGAATGCATGGCTTTAGGGCCCAGGCAATGAGTGGGACAGAGTTGAGGGTGGGTCATTAGAGGCGGGTGAAAAACAGTATCCCTGGTTATGATTGTCCTTAGATGAAGAACCATAAAGCTGATATAAGGATGTAGTAAAGAAAAGTAGGATGAAAGAAAATGCATTTTTCAAATCAGAAACTTAGGTGTATAGTTATCATCTCAACTGTAAGAAAATCATAAATTAGGTTTTATTAGAGGGAATTGCTGTTGCTATGTATCTTAATGGCCACTGAACAGGAACTTCTTTATGCTGAGTAACTTTCAGTTTGAATTTTCTTTTAAGACTTATGCATTAAGAATATTTTTAAGCTGTTTAACTGAACAGTTCTCTGCATCTATGGGATATTACCAATGTTCAAGTCTGTGAAGAAGATTTTCAGTTTTAAGATCAGGTCATGCATGTATGCTCAGACCTTACATTTTATGTTGTAGACAGGGACCTTATAGTTGATATTTGCTATGCTTCACAACTTAATACTAACATTTCTAACACAAAGTACTCTTATTTAAAGTCAGTGGAATAAATCTTTAATTCTTACTCAGGAAAAATTCTTGTTGACTGATAAAATATGATTGAGGACTGGAGTATAATTCTCCTTATTGTAAAGGATTAAGGGCTTTGGATGGGTTGTAATGACACTGGCAAAACACAAGGAAAACACATCTCTAAACATCTCTGCATGAGGTATATTTCTGATGGAAACAGTGGGCGAACACATGTTGGCTTGGCCCTATCTTATCAAGTAGAAGTCCTTCTTAGTCCTGGTGGACTAATGTTATAATATGCAGAAAGCAGAAGTACAGGGATGAATCCTGTAGATTTTATTCAGGAGAAATTCCCACTCAGACATAGAATCATAGAATCATAGAAGTAGGGTCGGAAGGGACCTTGTAGATCTTCAAGTCCGACCCCCTGCCTGGGCAGGAGGGAAACTGGGCTC
>NW_005841843.1:1090400-1107785 GCF_000455745.1 Alligator sinensis
TTCTCTTGTGAAGGCTGAACAGGTTCAGGTCCCGTAGCCTCTCATTGTAGGGTCTGCCTTGCTGTCCCCGGATCATGTGGGTGGCCCTCCTCTGGACCCTCTCAATGTTGTCCACATCTCTCTTGAAGTGGGGTGGCCAGAACTGGACACAGTATTCCAGCTGTGGCCTGACCAGTGTCGCGTAGAGGGGGAGGATCACCTCCTTGGCCCTACTCGAGATGCACCTGTGGATGCACGATGGGGTCCGGTTAGCCCTGCTGACCGTGACCTCGCATTGTCGGCCCATGTTCATCTTGGAGTCAATGATGACTCCAAGATCCCTTTCTGCCTCCGTGCTCTCAAGAAGGGAGTTTCCCATCTTATAAGTGTGTTGCCGGTTAATACCACCCAAGTGCAGCACCCTGCACTTGTCCGTATTGAAATGCATCCTGTTTTTGTTAGCCCACCCTTGCAACCTATCCAGGTCTTTCTGCAGTCTCTCCCTCCCTGCTAATGTGCCCACCTCTCCCCATATTTTGGTATCATCAGCGAATTTGAACAGGTTGCTTTTCACCCCATCGTCCAAATCGCTGATAAAGAAATTGAACAGCGCGGGCCCAAGGACCAAGCCCTGGGGGACTCCGCTGCCCACTTCCCCCCAGGTCGAATATGACCCGTCCACCTCCACCCTCTGAGTACAACCCTTCAGCCAATTAGCAATCCATCTGATCATGTAGGCATCGATGCCACAGTCGCCTAGTTTTTTAATGAGGATGGGGTGAGAGACAGTGTCAAAGGCCTTGCTGAAGTCCATTTTGCTTATGAAAGAACCATAGGATTAGGCCCTTTCAGTTTTATTGCCAGGTGGGACATCCATCCAGCTGGTTATAAGTAGCTTCAAGTTGAATAGTATAACTGTGTGTTATTGTCAGTATTCTAGTCCTGAGGCCTTTTTGAATGGTCTTTGTTTGTACTATTCTTAATGATATTGTTATCATCAGTGAAGATACCATTTAATGTCTATCATTTCATATACCTGAAGAGGGGCTTTGATTAAGTTGGCACAAATATATAAAGGATTCTAGGGAACATAAATGGAGGTTGGTTTAAAAAATGAAGTTTTCTCCAGCAGAGACATTCCAGGTGGCTCCCTATATCATTTGTACCATAAAAACATCTATAGGAAGGGACATACAAGTCAATCCTCCTAAATTCATATTTAGCACACCTGTATTTACCATGAAACTAAGCTAGATGCAATCAGTCTCATCCCCAGAAATGCACTTAGAAATGTATTCCTTTCAACTTGCACAAATCTTTTCCTTTGGTGTTTACTTGATGACGTCTGGAAAAATAATACTGTTACTTGTCCAGTACATAATTTTCAGACTCTTTAATTTGATCAAACAAAATAAATTATCTCTGGAACAAAAACAAGAGTGTATCTATATCTATATCTATAAAACCCCACAAAAAACCAAAACCAGAACCATTATTTCCCCAATTTGGCAAAAGAAATTCATGTTTAAGCAAAGAACAAGGATGGAGAATGCCAGCACCAAAAGTGAAAGTTTCAGAAATGTACAGTGTTAAAAAGCAATTGAATACAAAAGTTAGAATGGAAGCAATTATGCAACCTTGAGTATATCTGTTGCTACAGCTTCTTCTATCATAAGGATATATCTAATTTAATAAGTGGATTTTCCTGTTGACTCTATCATTTTATTTCCTTCTTTTGTTGGAAGCCAAAATAATTCAATTTTTTTGCAATTACTTTGAGTGCAGAATAGAGATACAGGCATATTGTTATAAAATTTGAGTTCTCTAAAACACATTTGGCAAATTGAATCTTCTTTTTAAAATTTGCAGACTTGACAGTTCAGCTTGATAAAGCTCCGGCCCGATTAGGATGAATCCACAATTCAACTTGTTGAAATAAGCCTTAAGTAGACACATCCTAACCAGAAGCTTCAGGGAATGGCATTGAGAATCCTTTTGCTATCAAGCTTATTTTAAATGATTCAAACTGAAAGAGTTAGGACAAAGTTTTATATATTATTACAGTATAGTTTGTTTCTCTGGCATTGGCTAGGTCAGTGGCTAGGACATGTAAGTAAATATGTAGGCTTACTGGGAAAAGTAGTGTTAGGAAATCATTCAATGTAGCATTTGATTTCTTTAATGTGAATTAGAAGATAAGATAAGTAGTAGTATAATAAGAGTCATTTGGAGCCTTCTTACTTGGTTTGTGTTTATGTGGTTCTATGTGATTACAGGGAACTTGGTTTTCCTTGTTTAAAAACCCAAAATTCTGATACCCCCCCCCAAATTCTCTGCTTTCAAAACCCCAAAATCTGAATTTTTCTGTGATTAAAGTGAAACGCCCCTAGAAATATAGGTATCAGTAGAAAACAATGCTTTATTGATATATTTACAATTTTTAAGCTATTTGAAAGCCTATCAGGGCCTCAACCTTTATAATAAAATCATTTCTAAATACCTATATACTTTGGCATTTGATTTTGGTTTATCATAGAAAATCAGACCCCACCTGCCCCCATCACTCACCATGATGTGGGTCCAGCTGCAGCTGTCCTATCTGCTGCTTTGTGGTGCTGAGCAGCCCTGATATGCTGGTGTCCCACATTCCCAAGCCACAGCCCTGCTGGTGCCCCTCACTCCCAATCTGTAGCCCCTCAGCGTTGAAGCTGCCCATCACTCCTGACCTGCTACCCCTGCTGGTCCCAGCCCCACAGTATGTGGGGTGGGGGCCAAAGGGGTGCCCAACCATAAGCAGTGATATAGGCAATGCATCGAGGGCATGGGGGGGTATGTGCCCCCCAGACATGTGCTTCTACAGTGGGGCATGGGGCTGCACTAGACCTGCACCAGGCAGGAGTCACCTCTACAGCTGAGTGGGTAGGACTTGGCACAGGAGAGTGGAGTGGGTCAGTGAAACTCATTGCTGCCACTGCTGCTGCCAAAACCCCTGTGCCAGCCACACCACCATGGAGTAATGCCATGCCACTAGCATTACAAGGAGTAACAGACCGGGAGGGGATGTACTGCTTTGCCTTCTCCTGCTGACAGCTGCTTGTGCACTGAGCTATGGTTTTATTCTGCTGCCATGGCCCGACCACCACCACCATCACCACTCCCTTCAAGCTGCCTGTGCTGCCCCCTATCCCACCTCCCCTCCAGGGTAGATCTGTGGCTAGGTGTGTGAGCAGCTGGCAGGAGGAGGTGAGGGCTGCACAGCATTGCCCCCACACCATACCATTACTTGTCATGCTGCTGGCAGCACAGTGTTACTCCACAATGGTGCAGCTGGCACAGGGGTCTCAGTAGTGACAGCAGCAGCAATGAGTCTCACTACCCAGCTCCGCCTTGTCGCACCAGGTCCCATCTGCTGGGCCATGAAAACAGCTCCTGCCCAGTGTGGATTGAGCCAGACTGCAGCCTCATGCCACGCTGTGGCTGCACAAATCTGGGAGGGGCACATACCCCCAGACCCCACCAACACATCACCTATGGCACCCGACCCCTCTCTCGGAGTGCAGGCAGCAGTGGAAGCTGCTGCCCCAAGATAAGCTGCCCATGGCTGTGTCTGGCTCCCCAGCCACGCCCCATGGCTGTGCATCCCCACCCTGATTCCAGGCCCCCGGCTGGGCAGCAGCCCTAGCTCCAGCTGCCAACCCTGCTTCACTCCCTCCCTCACCATGGGGGGCTCAGTGTGAGCTGCCACCTCAGTCTGCCCCCCTGGCCTCCCACACATCACCTATGACCCTCCTGATTGAGTTACCTGAAGGCAGCTGGGTGAGCTGCTCTGTACCACACTACCTGGCTATATTGCTGGCCATGTGTACATGTGCATGTGCACTCGTGTATGTGGCTCTCCCTGTGTCCAGTCGGCCTCCTTCCACTCCCCCCAGCCCACAGCAGGCCCTTGCAAGCTGGAGCTCTGCCAGCCTGGAAAGGGAAACCTGACATTTCCCATGTTTTTCTCTTTTAAAGGAGAAAATCGATCATTTTCTCCTTTTAAGGAGAACATTGGTATTTTTCCTCCTTTTTCTATGGCAGTTGGAAAACCTGGATCCCTGGTGATTAGTCAGTTCTCTGAACAATTGCATGTTCCACAGATTGAGAACCAGTGTAAGCCCTCAGTGCCTTAAGGTATTGGATAAACTGATGCCGTGTGAGTAAAGGTTGCAGAAATAGTCCTTTAGTGTGTGATCAAAAACTTATTGAAGACCATGGGAAAAGTCCTATTGACATCATCAGACTTTGGATCAGTCTTCTAGTTTGTAGCATGTGCTATAAATGCAGCTTATTGAAAGCTTTTCATTTAAATAATTTTTTTAAACTTCTAAAAATATATATGGCATAGTATATACATAATACTCACAGGTGTAGAAACAAATTGTAGTCTTCTGTATGATCCAAGAAACAGTTTTTGATCTTGCAACGTATTGGCACAATGGGCCAGTGTATATTAATGTTGATATGTACTAGATTTAGATTGTTTAGCTTCAGAATTATCTGTGGAGTAGTTGTATGGATATCAATATCTATCTGGTTGACCATAACAAATATTTCCCCATGGCAGACAAAAGGCCATATACCAGCTGAAGCTCAGAATCTAAACATATTAAGAAATGACTTGGGCTCTTAACATCAGTTTTTGAGTGATCAAGAAATGATGCAGAATCCTCAGGGTACAAGAAGTTTGAATACTTCTGTAACAGGGTATTCCTGCTGCTATTACTGGTGAGGCTAGAGAGGGCAGACAATTAAAGTAACAGATCAGGTAGGCTGAGCCTGGCACTGATGAAGGTAATGGATTAATGAGTGGCTGGCCACACCCGACTGCAAGGTGCAGCAGGCCTAGCAAGGTGACCAAAATTATTTGGATTAGGGGTGTGTGTAAGCCACCCAGAGGAGCTGGGAGAAGAAATCTCCTAGGCAGGTAAGGCTGCTTTGACCTAGGGAGATGCTTGTATATTTCTTTTGCAGAGCAGACAGCTTGTACCTTTTGGTTTACTTTTTCTGATTTGGACTTGTTAACCAGAGGGCTGAGTTGTAGCTACAGGGGCTGCAGGGGCTGGGTTGTAGCTACAGAGATTGTGTATAGGGGGCCTGCCCCCCACCCCGCTTTCCTATAGGAGCTAAAGGAAAACCCCAAGACAAGGGGCAGACCCCAGCACATGGATACTGAACTCTAAAAAGGTGCAAAACAGCCATTGAGGCCAGACCTAAAACCCAGAAGCTGAGGTCTTTACCAGTGAGCCGAGGCGGGTGTGGCTGGAGATTAAAAGGGCCTAGACTTTAGTAGCTGGAGCCCTGACAAGCCCTCAGAAACCCATAAGGACAACTCCATGAAAGGGGGGAGCCTATGTGAGTGTACAGGGGCAGAAAGACCCAAATAGGGTGTCAGGTCTGGTGGAGCTGGGTAGGCAGCCTGCAGAACTGATATGAGTCCTAGGACTTCCTTCCCTTTTCTCAGTATCCAATAACATCAAAGTGTTGGCAGGTGAGTAGTGAAAGTCTAGGTAGGCCAGGAGAAGGTAGGGGCAGAGAAGTCTGGCTCCTATATATCGTTACAACTTCTCACACTTCACCTGAGTTTGAGTTTCTCTGGCAAGTTCTATTTAGCAAAAAACATTTCTTGTTGATTCCATCATTCTGTTTCTTTCTTTCTTTTTTTTTTTTTTTTGATGAAAATTGACTAAATTTGCTTTTCATGCAATTCTTATGAGCCAGGAATAGCACACTTAAATCAGGGCTCAGCAGTAAAAAGGTACAATGGTACACAGAAAAGCTTTGTAGTAGTCTGGACGTTGCAATATAGGAATATGACTTGACATGCAGAAAAACCCAGTTGGGACACGATTTATGAATTGCCAACCATCGCATGCCAGCTTCTCAGGTAGCAGATATAAAAACTCTGCTGCAGTGAATGGCAAGACTTCCACTCTCCAGTCTAAATATTTCATGACTTTCTATTATCTGTCAGGTCTTTTGGTATATGCTTTCAGAAATAGATAAGAACCAGAGGAAACGAATATCTTTTTTTCACTAAACAAAGATTAGAAACATTTTTTTTTGCTTTTTTAATTGTGCATTCTCTACTAAAATTAAAGTTTAGAAAGGTGCCAAAGTAGTAATTTAAATTTAATGAACTATATCTTATATCTAAACTCAGATCTGTTGACAGTAAAAATTGATGAAATCCCACTGAAGTCCAGCTGGTGCATGAAGTTAGAGTCAAAATACAAAAAGATCCTAAAATGTATATAGTATCTTTTGTCTCTCATAATACCAAAGCACTTTATTAAGCTATGGCCAAAATTTCAAATTCAAGAATAATAAATATGTCTGCAAAAATGGTTGCAGACTTATTACATGTCCAGTCATCTACTTGGTGGAGTTCCTGCAGCTTAGAATAGCTTTTCAGAGATCAGTCTAATGCAGGGGTGTTAAAGTCATGAGGGGCATGGGTCTGTTCTGCAGGCTGGATTGGGTCCACAGACTGGCCCCATGTACAGGAATCGGCACATAGGGTCAGTCTGGCATGGGCACTGTATGCACTGTATGTCCCAGCATATGTTGGCTCACTGTATGCAGTGAACTGTGTAGCATGTGTTGGCTCTGGTCTGGGGCTTCGATGTGGAGCTAGCATGGAATGGGTGCTGCATGAGGTGCCCATACTGGACTGGATCTGTACGCTGGCTCCAGTGCATAGGGATGATTTGTGAGTCCAATTTGGACTACAGACATTGCCCAGGGCCAATCTGGTGGGGCTCTACATGGAATGTACACCCTGGACCTGTCTTTTGTACTATGTAGAGCACTCAAGGCACCAGGTCCAGGCCCACATTTGGCATGTGGGGTGTGCCAAGACTGGCTCCATAAACCACATTTATGCAGGGTCATCCTATGAACCAGACCATACAGCTACTTGAGCTGGATCCTGGTCATGGGCTGTATCTTTGACACCCTTGGCCTAGTGCATGACTAGCTCCAGGAACTGCAAAGCCAGGAAATAGGACTTTTCCTAAATTGGATTTACAGCAAGTATCAGAAGGGGGAATTGGTGCCAAGGGGCACTTCTACATATGATGGGGGTTTAGTCCTTCAGGGTTGCATTCTATGTACCCTAAATTGAAACAGTGAGTTTTTAATTGAAATGGTGGTTTTTATTTTTCTGCCACTGTATATATGTCATTGCCCTGGTGGCTATAGGTGCCTGCTGAGGGCAGAAATGGTGAGGGGCCCAATCCTTTTCTTTTTTTTGGCAGAGCCTGCCTGCCTCTGCAGCTGGCAGGATGAGCTGCCAGTGGGCTGAGCAGCCCCTGTGCTGTGGGAGGGGGCCCGGTCCTTTCCTCTGTGGTGGCAGCACCCCACTGCAGCTGGCCAGGTGGGCTGCAAGCTGGCTGGGTGCTGCCCCAGCTCGGAGACACCCGATCCAACTCTTCCCCAAGCCTGCCTGGATTTCCAGTACCCCATGCACCATCTCCACTGCATTCTTCAGACACCAGCACACCCAGTTGCCCTCCTGCCACCTCCCCGCACTGCCCCAGGGGCAAGCCTGCCCATTCCCAGATGACCTCAGGCACCCTGGCAGCCACAGGCACCTACTGAAGGCAAAAGCGGAGAGGGGCCAGATCCTTTTTTTTCAGCAGCTCCTGCCCACCTCTCCCATGGCCAGGGACTGAGCTGACAGATGAATAGCTGCAATGTTCCAAGTTGCAACATTGCAAACTAACCAACATTAGGATGTGGTTTAGTTTGTGATGATGCAAACTCATTTAAAACCCCCAAAACTCACGTATGTGTAAAGTGTGACGCCATTAAGCTACACAAAGGGAAATTTTCATCATGTGTACATGATAACGTTGTTATGTGTACAAGCATCCTAGATTTCTACCTATGATGTGACAAATACGTGGTTTTTTGGGTACGTCTCTATCACTTGTGTGGATCTCCTGAGAGAATTACTTGTTGCCACCTGCTCCCACTCCATGGGTGTCAAACCTAGAAATGAGGTGATGAAGATGCTCTAGAGATATCCCCTACCAAGCATGCCAGCAATGTAGATCTTGAAAGCAGCACTGGGGGAGACAGTGTCCCCGTAGAAGCTTCACTGCCTTAGTTTGAGTTTTGGCATATGCAGGTAGGGAGTGGGTATGTTGGCTACAAATGTCCAACTCAGGATCCTTAAAATTCTAGTTTATTAGGCTGATTGAAACACTGTAATGAGTTAAATCATAAACCTTGGGGCTGGTCCCCACACACACACACACACACACACATGCACACACATACACACACATACAGTAGCAAGCTACAGAGTCAGGTATACCTATCCTACAAGCGCTGGAGTCTGCCGTCGATGGCCAGTTGAGGCTTCTTTCAGCATGGTGTTATCATCCAGAAGGGGGTCGCCGGCTGGTCCTTCTGGCTGGACAGGTTGGGTGCTGGTCAAGTTGGAGATCAAGAGGGTGCCCCTGAGGGTCACTTTTCATTGCCTTTTATCTGTCCTTGGCAGACTTTGGTGACTCCCCAGTTTTCAGGTTTGCCCAATCCAGGGGTCATTGACCCTCGTGGGACTTCCCCCCCGCCTCGGTGGCTACTGGATGTCATCTGTCAGCCCCAGGGGTCATCCGCATGAACCTGCAGGTTTGGAAGTCCGTTGATGAATTTTGAATAGGGCTCTGGGAGTGGTCGATCTGGAGATATTCAGCCCAAAAGTTGGTCCCCGGCGTCGATTAACTCAGGCCAGGCTTCTAGCCCTTGATCAGTGACGTTTAGAGATTTCCCGGTTGTTACATTGTCTTCTATTGAGTTCTTCCGTTGGTTGATCTGCAGTGTCCCAGGTGTTAATTACTGTCTGCTACCATGTTACACATTCAATCACTGATTCACTCGCTCTTTCAGGGGCCAGCCTGATACAGGGAAGGACAGTTTGATTCCTGCCCTTGTTAACATTGTTAAAATGTATAACTTACTTATGAAACTAAATACATTCAGCTGAAAGATGAAAGGTGAGGAGTATACAATATAAGCTACCAATGCCATGGCACACAAATAGATAAAAATACCAAACTACAAGGGGAGATACAAAATGTACACATACAAATTTTAAAACACAATTCCTTATCTTAAAGTGAAAGAGAGAGGAAGGAAGAAAAGGTAGAAAAAGAGAAACATATCCAAAGAGGGGAGAGCAAATGCAGGCAAGAGGAAAAGGGGGCTTTCTGCTACAGGTAGAGAGAATGTGCGTTTCAGCGGTACTCTTAAGACTGCCATGTAAATGGTATAGACTTAGCCTTTGTGTCCTTTAACAGCGCCTCTGTTCTCGGACAGTTCTTACAATAATAGTCCCTCTCAGAGATTAACCATGGAAATATTTTTCCTCTTGTTCTTAAAGTTTAGGTCAAACTAATTAGGATCAAATGCTTATTTCTTGTAATTTAATTCCACAGTTTAACTATCTCATCTTTTGACTAATAGGTATAATTAGATCTTTTGCATAATTTATTAACTCTCCTATTAAGCTGTGTACGGATTAGTGTGGCACCAGACACACAGGCAGAAAAGGCTTCGCAATTAGAAGATGATAGATTAGTTTGTTGTCTCTGATAAACTGTCTTTGTTCTATTTGAAATGGAACTTCAAGGAGTTATTTTTTTATTTCAATGCCTTGATATTACTAGGCTGATCAATATCTGACACTTTCTTTTCATGAACATTCTTTGCCACCCATCTCTTTTGACAATTAATACTTAGATGATAATATTTTTACACTTAGAGAGCCTTTTACCCAAAGATCTCAATGGCCTTGACAAACATTTATCTTCTGACTTTCAGAGCCAGATTTCCCTAGCGTGATGTTGCTGGCTGTTGAAACAGTGTCTTACAAAGTGTTACTGCTGAAATTGGTTATCCTTATGTATTCTTGTGCCAGAATGCAGTCATTTTTAGTAGAATTTGAGTTTATGCCAGCCAAGTTTAAACTGCTTCTACAAAGGGTGCAAAGTTTATACTGGCAGAACCCCACTGGTGCAGTACCTTTGGAGATGCTGCATTCCTTATATCAGGACTGACTTCTTCAGCCAGAATCTCACAATACCCAAATACCTGGAGCAGTGATGACTTGGGTCACACGTTTGACTCCTGCTGTCTAGGAGTCACAGTGATAAGAAGCAACTCTCTCCCCTTTTAAAGTCACAGCATGTTTTTCAAAGGCATCTTCCTGATGTCCCTCCTTAATAAGCACATAGACATAGCTCTCAGTAAAACAGCAGCTAATTTTCCCTGCTACCAGATTCAGGAGATGCCTGTAGCATCTGAAGATTCTTTTCATTCATTGCCTGCATGCTCCCCTCCTCAGTTTTCTCACTTTTACTGCTGTACTACCTGCCACTAGACATATAAAGTTCTACCTCTAATGTGGAAGAATCTGACACCCTGTTTGAAAGCAAATGCAGGTGCTGACTTGATTGATTTCAATGCTTTGGCCAGCCAGATTGGGAAGTGGAATGAGAAAGAGCAAATTACGGGATGTAGTGAAAGAAATGCAGGAATTAAAAAAAACTTGTTACAAAAAGAAAAGAGTAAAGGTTGAAGAAGGGCTTGTCCCCCATTGCACCTTGCAGTTTTGTCCCAAAGTGCAATGTGCTGGGAGTACTGGAATGCATATGCATATTGCAGTAAGCATTTTGCTGATACTTCTCACTCTAAGGATGTGCTGACCTAGCAAAGGCAGCCAAGTGTGCACTTTCACAAGACTACCTGCAACATTAGCAGCTATATGCCAGCAAAAAATGCTACCAGTAACATTTTCCAGTGGAGATATGCTTCTAAAGTCACTGGTGTCAAGGATGTAATGAATCCCTGCAAGTCACCTGGAAGGGAAGTAGGCGTAACTTACTTCCTTTATACCGGGGGTAAATTACTGCCTCAAGTCCAACAGTGAACTTGTGAGAGCTACCATTAAAACCTAGAGTGTTGAATACTGCCCCTGTATTCTAACTACTAGACAGAATAATTTATATTTTTTTTCTTTTCCAGAAAACTGATTGATTTTTTCTCCTACACAAGATGTGCTCAAAGTGATACTTTAGCATTAACAACAAAAGCAATTTTATGAAAAATCTCTGTAAATAACTTCTTTAATAACCGATATTGTGTATTAAGTGTAGTGATACATGCATATCTATACTCTACACTTCAGATGATTTTCTACTTTGACTTTGCTGTATTGGTATTTCCCAAGTATATGAAATCTTTCCAGAAGTGTAAGTCAGCCCCACAAATACATTCATACTAAATTGGCCCCAGTGACTCAATTCCCTCCATTCTTTTCCTGGACTTTGCACCATTTCAGTTCCTCATGTGCCAGGGAGATGCTAAATCCTGTTTGCTAGTTTGAAATGAGTAACTTTTAACCCGTTATTGAAAAATCCTAATCTTGGAGCAGCCATCATATCATCTAACTGCCAGCGGTAACATTTTCTTCTGTAAAGTCCTTTTAGAAGGAGAAGGCTCAGTTGGTGGGTCAGACTGTTCATCCTTTCTTTGATTTATTAAAACCTTCCAAGATTTCCAATCTTTTTGTCCTGCCAGTGACTTACTACATGGAAGTGAATCTGGCTTCCTGAGATAATTTATCTTTCTGGTATTTCACTTGACTCAGTAACTGTGTCATTTCCCTTCAAGGGTTTTATTTACTTTGGAGGTGTATATACAGTAGGCAACTTTCTTTGCTTTCATTCACATCTATCAGATCAGTTTTCACTGAGCCCACAAGAATGACTTTTCCTGTGACCTTATAATGATGAAGGGTTACTGTTTCAGCCAGTAGTTCTGGTACATCTGTGTCCCCAAGGAATTTTTTTGTAAATGAATGAACTTCCAGTAGTTCTGCTAACATATAATACCCATCTCTAGAAAGTATTCTTGAAAGAAAAGAAGCCTCTACTCCTACTACTTCTTTCTCTCTTCCAAGGAGGTAGTCAGAGTCATGCCCACTCTACCTGCTGAATGCTAAGATAGCAGATAATCAAGGCTGCAGGTGGATAATGAAGAGTCATGTAAAGCAATTTAGAACACCTTAGGGCTAGTTTTTCCCTTTCTTTTTGTCCCTGCAACCTCTCTGCAGAAGCTGTGAGTGCTGCTGTTAAAACACCCCCTAGCCTTGGCCTGCTTGGTAAATAGAGGGTGGGAAGTCAGAACGTGTGAGAGAAAAAGGCTAGTTTAGTGGTAAAGGGAGGTGCTACTGGTCTTCCTCATGAACTGCCAGTAGGTAGTGTGAACCTGTTCCTAACAAATTAGTTTCAGCAGTGAGCTTTCAAATGAGCTCATTGGGTAAACCAAAGCCCTGCCTATCTTTACTTAGGTGCTCACATCACACCATTATTAGAATCCCTAAGCTTGCTCTTTGTCCAAAATGGACAAAATATTTTAAGCCCCTACATAACTTGAAGTTCCAGTTTGTAGCCTTCACTCTTCCGTTATCTGGGACAGGATTCTGTTTCAAGTCCACTGTAGCCAGAGTCCTTATTGCCATCTCTTCTCTTTGTCTCTGTAATCTCTGAATGGCATTTCCCAGTTTATATATTTCTTGCTGAGTAGTTACCATGGCAACAGTCATCTGCTTAGTTATTTGACTGTTGTTCTGTCTCATTTTTATACTGTGCCCACCCATCACCATGGTATCTGAGCTCCTTAGCATTTTAGCATTTGTTTTGTTTTTTGTTTTCTTTTGTTTTGTTTTTCCTCCCAGGAATCAGTTGACTTTTGGCCTAGGATAGTGGTGCCCAGACTTCTTACTCTTGGGTGTGGATGGGTGGTGGCAGTTCTATCTTTGGGTCTGATCCAATGGACTGAACTTGGTCTGGCCATGCAGGGCTTGGAAATTTGGCAGCAGGGGAGGGGTGGCAGTGTTAATTGGCACCATTCCCCTCTTTACCAAATTTTCTGACCTGTGGGGAGCCCTGAGGGCCAGATGCTATGGCTTTATAGACCAGACTTGTTCTGCTGACCAAAGGTTGAGCACCCCTGGCCTAGGAAGTTGTTGCCATGACTTTGAAGATCCAGTGCACGAGAGGATACTTTCTCTTTATTAAAGATCTCCCATTAGTGATGACCTTTCTGCAATCTTCTCTCCTTAAACTTTCCTTCTCTCCTCAAACTTTCCTTCTTCTCTTCTCAATAATAACATTTTATTGGTTTTTTTTCCAGAAATTTATTCAACTTATGAACCCCAACCTGGTGAAGGGGCAGTTGTTTTCTCCATTGACTCAAATTGTTTGGAACAGTTTTTCTTTGATTTGAGACCACTTTCCCAAAGGTAAGTACTGAAATTATATGCATTACATATCAAATGTGAAGATACTAAGTGTCAATTGTGTATATGCAGGGAGGATAGTCCACCAGTTGTATCACCGGTACAGGATTTGAGAGACCTTGAGTCAAGTGCCTGGTCTGCCACAGAATCCTGTATGAGGTTGAACAAGTTACTGAGTGTTCATGTGTAGAAGGTAGACCAAGCTGAACAAGTTACTCAGCCTCCCTATCTGTAAAACTGAGACTTTAGCACTTCCCTACCTCACTGGGTCATTGAAGAATGAGTTGCTCATGTAATGGAGACTATACAAGTAATTAAAAAAAGTTATACGCTTTGGGAGTTTATTAAATAAGATTTTCCTGTGAATCTAATCACATAAGTAAATGTGTCCTTTTGATAAAACAAACACGACAGAACTTCTGAGAGTAGAAGTAGAACAGAAACAGATCAGAACTAATTACTTAAAATGACCAAATATTTTACAAAGTCCAAGAGCATAAGCTCATGCTCTAGAGAGTATTCATTTTGATGATATTAACATCATCTATTAATGATCATGGAAACTATTTCCATCCACCTAATTAAATAATTAGATGCAGTCTGTAACAGGAAACCTAATTTAACTGGAATTGGGCTGACAAAGTAGACTCTAGCCACACTCCTAAATATTTAATGCCCCCACAGCTGCCATAGACCTGCTGTTCAAGGGGCTACTTCACCAAAACATATTTCAAAGGTAATAGGGCAGGTGTTTTATAAAAATAAAGGGGAGTAGAAGATACGATAAGCTGCAGATCAGCTAACACACACTTATTTAACATCATTTCCTCCTTTATTTGTTTTCCAAGAATGGAATTCTGTTCTTTGGAGTTGCCTCTGGTGGTGATATTTCAAGACACTTGAAGCTCATATGCTTGTCATTTTCCTTACACTGCTTTATGAAACAATTATACTAGTCATTATTAAACCTGCAACAGTTCCTAAAGAACCTCTCCAGGCTCTCTCATACTACTGGCTAGGTGTACATAGTCCTAGCCCCAACAACTTATAGTCCTAATAGGCAGCACAGACAAAAAGAAAAGAAATGAAGTACTCTGCAGAGCTTGAGACTACTGCACAGTAGCGTCTCATGGCAGAAACCATGTTGTGATGCTACTGCACAGTAGTCTCAACCAGAAAAAAGCCATTCTTTGGCACTACTGCAAAGTGGGTTACTGTGCAGTCATTTAGTACTTGTATAAAGTACTAAATGACTGAGACTACTGTGCAATAGCATCACATCACAGTTTCTGCCAGTGTTCAGGTACTGCGCAGTCAGCATCTTGAGTAAACACAGTCCCTGTGGATCATTTGCAAACTTTACTTATGCTTTCACCCAGCTGAAGCTTAAGCAGCAGAAACTGCTGTCTCCACATTTTCTCACTTACAATGCAACAGCAGAGCAAGCCTATCCAGCTTGGCACACCCTGTACAAGCTCCTGATTACCAAGAGAACTAGAAACCTCCATTGGTGGCTTCTGCATGGGGCATAGAGCTATGGTATAACTGTAGTTGTATAAACAAGTACTAAATGGCTTTACAGTAATGACTGTGCAGCTAGTGCCTTGTATCGATGTGGCCAGGGAGTAGAACAATGAGCAGACTCAGGTTCCTAGCTGCTGCCATGCAGTTACTTACTACAAGATCTTTTTTCTTCATTCTGCCTTTCAAAAACAAGGTACATATCTTTTTTTGGATGTATTATATGAAAAAAAATACAACATTTTTTTTCTAGATCCTATTTAAGCCATACTTCAGAGGTACAGCTCCTTCAAGATGTCAGTAATTCATTTCATTAGACATATTTGGGAACTGTGAACTGGTGCAAATATTACATGTACAGCTCTTAGGGTGTGTCATGGCCACAAAGAAGTAAAATTGTTGATTTCTATCATGGTTTCTTGGCAGCTTTCTAATAAAAATAGTTGTTCTTGCATAGCCAAGAGTCCATCCTTTTAAAAATAAGCAGTCCCCTATCTAGCTTTTTCAGTAGTGTAGTTCCCTAGGTTGCATGCAGAGATAATTTATATATGTATAAACTCACTTGCAGTTGCATCTTCAGGAGTGCAGTCAGTGTCAGAAAGTTTGGTTCTTGATAGAATTTGGTTCTCTACCTCTAATTAGCATTGTGATGATAAACATACTAGAAACTGTAATATTGTAACAGTAGGGAATCACACAAATGCTTGAAAAATGAAAGAATCATAGTCTTTAAAAACAGTCATCCAACTTCCAGCTACCATTTTGAATGTAATAAACTCTTTGGTTTCTCCTAACAGGAACTGTACAGTTACATCAGTTATCAATGACTTAGGCATGGGCTTTGGTACTTACTAGCAGACTTTTTCATCTGTTACATTTGAAGAAACCCAGAAAGTCAAATATTTGATCACTGATCAGCAAGTAAGATTTGCACACAAATGAGAGTGTCCAGATATAGGTCACCAGCTACTTTTATGGGTAATTTTTATAATTGTTGCATTTATTTATTTTCTAGTTTCATCCTCCCTCTTTTTTGATGAAATTTCATTTCCTCTGCTCCAGGCCAGCCTGACAAGCTCTAAATCATTAACCCTGTGCTCCAGGGAACTTAACCTTGTGGCAGCATCTTTGATATTAGATTGGTTCCCTTCCGGGCAGAATTTAATTGACTGGATTTCTATGGGGGATAGTTGGTTCCCTCAGCCTCTCACTGCTACATCAGGCCATGATTGCTTCAGCAGTTGATTTAGAAGCCAAGTTTCTGCCATTATGAGATAGCAGGGGGAGCACAGGCAGTGAATCAGAGGACACAGGCTGTGCTTTGAAGCATCCGTTGATAGATTTCTCCATTTATGGATGTATTTGCTATAAGTGAACTGGCACCTGGTAAGCATTTGTACCAAAAAAGAGCAGTGCAGAGTGGGTGAATACAATTTTATAGTGCTTGACTGAAGATTACAATGAAGGCTGGAGGTCTGTCCACAGTAAATCAGAAACTTCTCCAAGTATGGTCTTGCATTAAGCCGATGAGCAATGTCATTGGAGATGATATCTGTGGCAGATTCAGCTGTGGTGCCAAGGTTAGAGATGAAACAAAAGATCTTGATTCTATAACATTGCTGACATAAGAGAGTATTAATCAGGCAAGTAGTCCCATTGAACTTGATAGGACTTACTGGGTGCAGCTACATGTGAAATTAAGGTGACTGAATAAATTCCAGTGCAGTTCATGCTGCAATGAATTTCTCTTGGGCACAGCATCTACATGTGCACCTGAGACAGCAGAACTTTGAGCCAGGGCATGCTGGCAGCAGCCTTGGGAAGGGAGGTCAGCCTTGGGCTCTGGGTGGTGGTATAGGAAAGGGTGGCTGGGGCATAAGGGAGGTGAATCTGCAGAGCCATTTGGCTAGGTGGCAGGCAGGAGTCTGGTCCCTGCTGCCTGGGTTGACCGGGTGTGATTTATGCCCAGGTCAGTGTTTACACATGTGTTTCACTACCGTTCATAACTCTGCTGTAAAACAGTATTATCCTGGACATTACTATCTTATGGCAGAGTTAATTAATTTACTGCACCCTAATACTGGGGCTCGTGTAGACTGTGACACTTTACTGCAGCGCTAATTTGTTAACTCTGCAGCGAAGTGCTCATGTAGATGACTATGACTAAGTTTGCTAAATCAGACACATTTGTCTATCAGTAGCCATGTCTAAATGAGACACTGACTGAGCAGCTGTTACTGTGCAGACATTTAATGCTTGCATACCCAAGTACTAAATGACTGCACAGTAATGCCGCTTACTGTGCAGTAGCATCCCCGCATGGCTTCCTGGTGATGCCACACAGTGCTACTGCACAGTTGTAACACACTACTGTGCAGTAAGCATCTCATGTAGACACAGCCAGTGTTTCCTTAACACTTCCTGAATATACAGATACTTCTTCATACAGTGTGCGTGTCTGGGAGGAGGTACATGTGTGTATGCACGGTTTGGGGGTAGGAGGGGGAAAGATTTAAGGGGGAGTGGGGGAAAGA
>NW_005841843.1:1107816-1123417 GCF_000455745.1 Alligator sinensis
GACTGACCAAAGAAATATGAACCCAGATGATTTTAATGAGGGAACCAACAAATTACATAATTTGGCTGATGTTTTTATCAACCGAAGTCTTATCATCTTCTCTTTCTGAATGTTTCAAGTTTTCAAATAAAATGATATATAAATACTCTTGTAGTGGGGATCTCAACTGCAAATTCAGATATCAGAAATATTTGCTTCTAGGGTCAAAATTTGTTTTAAGTATTTATGATCACTTGCAAAATAGTTATTAATCTTTCAAACTACAAAGTAATAAAAAAAAATCTATTTTGTCACTTTGGTCCAAGGGAACTCTTATTCAATACTTTATTTTGGTTTTTGTAAGTTATGTGGAAGCAAGCACATTTAAATCATGTTTGAAAATCTGGTATTCTGTTTACTAATCAAAATTAAACTGGATTTTTAAAAAACTTTTCAGCTAATTTTTTCTACAGTTTTAGCCAGAATCCTTTCAAAACACCTGGGTGTGATTGTTAATGTTTAAAATTTCCCTTGAAAGCCTCTTTAGCTTGCCTTATATAACTATTTTAGCCAATATTAAAACTTAATTGTGATTGACAAGAGACTGCCAGTCCTGCAAAAAACATCCATGCAATTTGATGCTTGAGTGTTTTGGATCTGATTTTATAAATAAGGTCTACAGTGGGGATACAGGTTATAAAACTAGGGTGCCTGAATTAGAGATGAGCAATCTGAGATGGAGCCTCCCATGGGTTTCTGGGCATTCTGATCTAATTGATGTGCTTCATTAGGACCAAAAATAGAAAAATCTGGCATCTGAAAAGCATGAATCAAATATCTTCAGTGTAGAAAAAGGCAAAATTTAGAAAAGGTCTTTATGTTTTGAACTTACATTTTCAGCTCAAATTAATATGGCTCACTAATCAGTGCATGCTATGAACAGTTGAACCTATGAAACACCTCGTAGAGGTTTTTAGAGATGATTGGATTTTTCTCCCCCTTCCTTTTCAATCTGGGGCAGTTTTACCACAGACTGAAAGCAGTTTTCATTAGGGAAAAATGCCTTTATATTATTTTCTCAGACAGTAATATGTGCATTCAAGTAAATGTGGACTTGAAAGTCAAAGTTGAGATAGAACTGGCTGCATCACTTGATCTCTATCTGAATGTTACTCACATGATTATCAGAGTGCACTGGCTCAGCGGGGGAGAGAGGATGTGCAGCCATCAGAAAGAAATTACATTTGCTAAGAAAAAGGGTGAAAATTTTCTCAGCAATTACCGTGGGTTGCTACTACATATTGCTGAACACAGCAAATGTGATACTATAAAGTTTTTTTTATGTTGGAGAGTGGGCTGGGTTGTGGGAGGGGAAGTATAGGGAGGAGAGAATATCAGGGAGAAAATGAGAACACAGATATATTGGTTAAAGGAGGTCGAGATGTGGGGGAAGCACCTGAGGAAGACAGCAGGCAGCAGTCACCAAACTTTCCTTTGGGAAAAGAAGAGCTTAACAGGTGAAGGCAAGAGGGTAATTTTTTTTCTCATATGGTCTGTTTCTTACCCTTTCTTACCCTGTCCCTGCAATGGTTACTACCATAGAAGTAAGTGATGGGGTGAAGTGGAGCAGCAAGGCAGACTTTATTCTGCTCAAGGATAACTTACTGGCAGTAATGAAATTACTTCTGGGTAGCCAGTATCAGTGTATGACAGTACCTGTCCACAGGTCCATAAGAAATCCCTTTATATGGAGACTACCCTGATTCTGTATTTTTGTAGGTCCTCCCTGTAGCAGGTCCAGGGCTCCAACCCTAGGCATATGACCTCTGGCAGTAAGGTCCGCTTGCTCTGGTCTCTGTATTTCCTTCCATTTTCCCTCCTGCCATGCCTTTAGTGTTGTACAATTTTTATAAATTTGGGAGGCTGCCTTTAGAAGGTAGTGTAGCCTTTTAGGTACTTTCCCCCTCAGGAGATCATTGGCTCCAGCCCCCCTGCCATAGGCAGGAAATCAGCTGGGATCAAGTGACCCCAGCAAGAAATAAATCCAGCTGTTTTGTGAAGGAATCCAGACTAGGTGCTTGCACCACCTTTGGGGGGGAGTTTGTTCCAGACCCTGGACACATGTACCATAAATAACTTTTTTCTAATATCCAGTCTAAATCAGCCTTCCTGGAGTTTATGGCCGTTAGACCTGGTTATCCCTTGGGGAGCTCTGGTGAACAGATGTTCTCCCAGGTCCTGATGTACGCCTCTTATGAAGTTGTAGGCTGCCACCAAGTCCCCCCTGAGCCTTCTCTCCTCCAGACTGAAGAGTCCCAAGTCCCTCAGCCTTTTATTACCCTCCTAGTGAGGAAATTCTTCCTAATATCTAACCTAAACTTCCCTTGCTAAAACTTGAGACCATTGCTCCTAGTTCTGTCACCTGCTACCACTGAGAACAGTCTAGCCTCTTTTGAACCCCCCTTCAGGTAGTCAAAGGCTGCTATTAAATCCCAGTTTACTGAAGAGTTCCCTGCTATGCCAAGCTTGTCTTCTGCCATACTTGCTAGTCTTCCTGCATATCAGGATAGTTTGTTCCTGCTCCCTCCTCCTCCCTCCCCCACTTTTTATCCATCTCACTTTCAACATTTCTGGGTTTCTTGCTCATTGACTAGTGCCAGCTGAGCAGCCTCAGTTCCCTCTAAGATCATCCTTCACTCCCGGGGACTTCTTCTCCAAGGCTGACCCTGACAGCTTTGCCATATTTTCCAGGCAGCTCCTTTCTCCCTTGTGTTCTGAGTCTAAATGCTTTCTCCAGCCTAGGAGAAAAAGCTGTGAACTCCATGCCACTATTTCTGCTTACATGTTCTCTCTCTAGCTCTCTTAGTTGGGCCCAGTAGTTTTTCATTAGCTCTGTCACAGCCACCACTTGAATATATGCTTGGAGTGTAGAACACTGTCCTATTCCTGCTTGCTCCATCTAAGTGTCTCACAGCTTGATACTGCCTTGGAGTGATGACTCCTAACTCCCTTCAGCTCCCTCTCACTTCGCAGCTGGCACTAGTTCAGCTGCCAGCTAAACTGCAGCCACACAATGCTGCCTTCATTTCCTTTTAAAGTAACAAGGTTTAGGGACCCTTATTATACTCACCTTTTAATTTTTTAACTTCCTTTATGGATTTTCTAGGCTCCCTTTCAGTTTTTCTTTAACATGTGCAGAGGGGAAATGTTGTGCTTTCTTCCTTTTTTTGTTGTTGTCATTTAGCTGTTATACTGTCTCTGAGATTGTTATTGTAGGTCCCCCTTGTCCTATGAGAGAAAAGCAGGACACCCTGTGTAAGAACATCATTTGTTTATCTAAACAAGGCACATGTAGCCATGTCTCAATTTTATTGATAAAATAAAAAGGCGATAAATCATTTAATTGCTAAAACAGCAACTTTCCTCCTTGAGGAAACTGGAAAAAAAATGCTTCTTACTGAGGAGTCAGAATTGTTACCCTGGTCTAAAGGGGTGCTATTGTCAAATTATTTATTTTTGTGTCCACATGGCTGCAAAAAGAAATGCATGGCTTTAACCAGAACATCCTGAATGAGTGTGAAAGCTCAAATGAGAGGGCTCAAACTTAGAGAGATTTGAGGCTTCATTGGCATTCTGAAACTCTTTGTAATGCCCTGAATATCTTGTGGAAAATTTTAGATACGTTCCTTGAATGACTCCGACTTCATAAACTAAGTTCTGCTATACTTCTCCTTCACCCCTACATGCCTTATAGACATTTCTAAGCATATTGCCTTAAGGTCTATGACCTAAAATGTTCTAAAAGATTCTCAATGATAAGTTTAGAGATTTCTCATCTCTGCCATGACTTGTGCCTGAATCCCATCATCTTAAATAAACACCCATTCCCAAGCCTCTTTCATAGTAATATTTCTTACTCCACAACAACTACATGGTTCATGGTGAGAGATGGTGTCTCACACTGAACAAACCAAGCAAGGCACTTAATATTTCATGAATTTAGATCCTTAGGATTAATTTGCCTTGTTTTTTAAATTTCTATTTAGGAAAACAAGTGGAGTCATTCATATTGCCTAATGTTTAGCTGCTGCATCTGATATATTTCCCCTTTCCCTGTTTTTCAGAATATGAACACGTTACGCACAGCACACATGCAGCTTTTTACAGCCGTGCTTACCATAAATAACAGCTGATGTGCAACTTGTATTTCTTTCTTTAAAAATACATATTAAAGATAAATCTGATCCCCATTCAGCATGGATTTTCAGTGTTTTCTCTTCTACACAATCTCAGTAGTTTTTAAATCAAATCACTATGTTCAAAATCAGGCAGTAGGACTTTGTTTACTCCATTTCTGTTGTCACCATTAGGCTTCCAATATGGATTCTCATAATTTCCACTCTGGATTATTGCAGTCTCCTCTTAAACTCCTATCCATCCAACATCATCTTTCAGTATAAACAAAATGCAGCAGCTAATATAATCTTTCTGACCTGTGAGTTCTTAACTGAAACAAGTCCCCCCCTGCTGTGCTGCACTTACTTTTTGCTTTGTGTTCTTTCTAGGGTGCCTACTGCCACATACCCAGAACACAGGACATCCCCTTGGTGAGGGGTGGGACTAGGGTTACCAACTCTGTTTGAATCTATTCCAGGAGGTTTCATTGCATGCTGAATTACAGTGCATAGACTTTGTGTCAGGAAGGCAAATGCACATTACTATTACATTTTAAAAACCCACTAGACTACTGTATCCATTGGATTCAACATTTAATATTTATTTAAATGAATGCCCTATCATTGATCTCCCTGGTGACTCTTAGCAGTCTCCTGGAGATTTATGTCTAATTTCTGGAGACTCCAGGGCAATTCTGGAGGGCTGGCAACCATAGGTGGAACCATTAGCCTCCTTGGTCAATTAGCAGCGAGGGGCAGGGCCGCCACCTCCTTGGCCAATCAGCAGTGAGGGATGGGGCCACTACAGAAAGATTGCTATTGGGTCTATGAACCCCACACTGATGAACTCATAGCAGCCTGTGAAATGAGGGAGAGTAAGTGCTAGGATCAGCAGTATGTTTGTGAGCCTCTGCAGTTCAGCTAGCGGGGAGCCTCACTTCACTCCCCCTGCATCATGGTTTTATGCATCCCACAGCTCTGCTATTCTCTCCAGGCAGTTCAGCCTTGAGAGAATGTGGCATAGCAGGTGTGAGGCTCAAGCACCCCCACCCCCAATAGGGATCTGGTCTTACTCCAGCCTAGCTCCATACTTGGGAGCCAGGGGCACACACTGCACAGGAACCTCATCATACCCCGCTCCCCATCAGCATCCAAATCAGCATTCAGCACAGATGCTGGGCACCCGGGAATCTGTCTTAGCCACATTCTGGTCAGAGCTGAGCTGAGTGGGATGTTAGATGCCTGTGGCTGTATAGCCATCTGCCCGGTAGGAACTTTCCTTCATTCCCCAGGAGACAGACAAGTTTGCCTGTCCTGGAGAAAAATAATGGCTTAATGAGCTGACCCAGCTGCTCAGGAGCCTAGAGGTCCCTCTCCCTGCACAGCAGGACACCCCAGGGAGTCACTGGGTTGCTCTGCAGGTAAAAAGGCAGTGACAAGAGCCTCCTCCCAGACCCACTGATGTTCCAGCCGATACAAATGCAGTGCTCTACCTGCCTGCTCTCAAAGTCATTACCTTGTGTTGAGGCATAGCATGGGGGTGTATGTGCAGACCAGTTGCCCCCAGGGCCCAGGCCCACCTGTGCACACCCAGCCCAGGGTTAGGGATCTCAGGCACAAAGCAGTCTTGGCTCTTGCTGTGCCTTCATGTGCACTCCAGCCAAGGCTCCTCTGGGATCCTACACCTCCCTCCCTTCTTTCCTCCCTTACTGGCTGGTTTGGAACCCTGCATCTCCTGGCTGTGCACCACCCTACCTCTAGGCACAGCCAATAGAATCACAAGGACCAATGGTTGACATGCATTTCTGTTAGGTCCTGACTCTATGCGGCGCCCAACGACTAGGGAGACAACGGTTCAATTGCTCGGGATCCAGTTGCTCAGGGAGCAAACACCATCAAACATTGCTAGCCAACAGCTTTATCCAGAATGGAGACCGCTTTGGGTGAGCTCCCAAAAAAACCAGGCAGCAGCCGTGAACATTAGTTCTTTTCACATTTCTACACCTTGGTTCATACTCATTAACATTTACTCCACCTTTGTCCCTCCTTTGTTCCACCCATATTCCCTCCTATCTCAAGCTCTGCCTCTGTTTACTATTTGTTTCATTAGTATGGAAATACCTATGCATTTCACCTATTTACAGATCTTTTTGCTATAAGCGCATGCGTAAGACCGTGAACCTGGCTTCCTTTGGTCACTTGCCATTTCTTGCTGACTCCTCCTTCATCTCCAAGGTCTTACTTCTGCTTTATCTCCTGATGATAGCTGGTGGGCTGCATCTGTTCTCCTTACATGATGAGTCATATATCCTGCACACTACCACATTGTTAGGAAAATGCTTGCCTAAGCATTTTGCAATATAACTTTTAATATATCATTCTGCCTTGTGGTTAGCAGCTCTGCTAGGCCACAGAGTAAAGCCTTTATTCAGCTGCAGATCCAGAGCTCCCCAAGATCCAAATATTGTCACCCTAACAATTTCCACCAATGAACTGAAAAACAGGACTTTCTGCACTCTGGTCCTCATTAGAAAATTGACAGGGGACAAAGGGTTTAAAAACAGGATGGTCTGGTATAAAACAGGACCAGTGGCCACCCTAGTTTGTTCCCTTCCATGCTCTGTATGTGACTCCATCTTTCTTCTTCATCTGATGCATAGGCCCTTGCCTCCTCTATGCTGCTGATGGCAGTTTTCATACTTTTCTCCATACTGCCTTTTAGGACAGTTCACCATGCTGCTTGTCTTATATAATTCAAAACTTTCAGATCTTTTGAATTTTTCCATAAAATTAGCCAATTACTATCTATTTGCCAAGTAGCCAATTGCCATCCGCACACACACATAGTTAGCCAATTGCCATCTGCACCCTCCACCCCTGCTTTATTGAAATAGTAAACAAAATATGTGCCAGGTATCAATAGTCAAACTAATAAGAACTGAAAGAATACAGGTCCTGGTCTGCTTCTTGCAATAGGGATCATGTCTCTTATCTACATTGTGTAGCACATACTAAGCTACCAGCATAGAAGCTAACATAGAAGATGCAGTTCCTAAATACAAGCATAGTTAAGCTCTTGTGACAGTATACAAAATATAGTATACAGAAAATGGAATGATGTAGAAACAGGATTTATATCTGCTTCTGTGTACTCTGGATCTGTGACATAAGATTTTTGTAGAATATTATAGAAGTATATAACTCATTTGAAAATGGAAGAGAGGGGCATGGGGGGAGCGACATTTAAGTCCAATCATTTGTCCTAAGCTACATAGAAAATGATACCAGTCCAGGATTATCTTTGGAAAAATTGATAGTTGCATATTACACTCTGTTAGGACAAGTACTTGTGACTCTCTCACCACAAATGTACAGGTCTGCCCTCAGGTAGCACTTATCTGTAAACTTTACAGCTCCACAGTTTCTTCTGCTTGGCTGTGAAATTGGTGTTTATGTGCTGTTGTGGTGATGCTGCTACTGCCAAGACTGTTGAGTTGGCTTCCATGGAGATGGGATGTGAAAGAATGCATTTCTCACTTATTACATATTTTAAATTCAATTAGTGCTCCTTATACCATGGGTGGCCACAGCAATATCTGAAGTGGAAAAGAAACATCCCAATAGCCCTTTCTTGTTCATGCCTTAGTATTTTCTTAGAGAGAGCACCCACTCTGAATTTAAATTCTATTCACAGCAAGTGTCATAAATCAGCAGTTGTTAGAATGCATTATGAAGAAATAAACATTTATCAAATTGCCTTTTGAGAAGGTGAATAATTTAGCTAGAAAAATTCCAACAACAACAAAACCATGCTGCTGACTGACAATGTACTTTATGCCTCTGAGATGTGAGGAATTGTTGCATGCTGAGTGAATATTGATTAGCAGTAAACAGATAAATGAAATTCCATTTATAATTCTTGGGTTGCTTACTTGTCACCAATTAAAACTGAAGAGCATGGTCACGCACACGAAATATTAATTAACACTCCTGGGTTGTTGATTATCTGGTGACCCAAGAGACGGTGGACTTCGTTGATACAACCAAGTCTTGCTTTCCTTTAATATGAAACTCCTCTTCTGACTCTGGTACTGTTGTGGGAATCACACCTTCCTGGCCTTTGAGTACAGAAGCCATTACCTTTTCCCTACATCCCTCTTTCCATAAGGTCACCTATTCATCAGTCAGTTTGCTTCTCCCGCAGGCACCTTATAGCCACTGTCCCCAGCTTGAATCTACCCAGACAGTCCCAGTTATCTTAATTAAAAGCAATATTTTTCTTGCCATGGGGGAGAAAATGAAGAGCAAAATCTCTAACCAAATAAAATGGACTTTTTAAATAAGGGATTTGTTCTGTGGATTAACAGCCTCAGAAAAATCACAGGAGTCCTATCTGGGAAAAATGATTGATTACCAGTGACCTGGCTAATATTTACAGGAAGAAGAGGAAATGGATGAAGGAATGGAAGCTAATCAATAAGATCAGTAGCTACCTAGAAATTAATGGGAACAGTCATCTAATCAGAATACCAGCTGTGGGATGAATCTGCTCTTTTGATAATGCACCATTACTGCAGAAACTTTAACAGACTGCATGGAAGCTGGCGAGAGGAGAATTAAGAAGGCATAACAGCTGTCCTCATAAAATTCAGGGTCTTTTGGCTTTTTGCCTTCCCTCAGGATTGTAAGGTTCTGTAAAAGACTCCTCACAAGGCAGGAGAGTAAATAAAGAGGGTGTCAAACCAAGACTTTTAGGGTCATATTCTGGTATCTTTTACACTGGCATAAATCCAGAGTAATTCTGCTGAAGTACATTTGCAGCAGTGCAACTGAGATCAGAATCTAGACCTTGATTTGGAAATGACACTTCAGTGATTTGGCAGCATTAAAAATTCTGACATTTCCAGTAGCTTTAGGCCATAAAAATATTGATTCAGCAGCAAAACTGTTTTTCATAAGGCAGCAACAGTTGGCTGGTTTCTGAACTATAGTCTGTTGCTCCAGGCTCTACAGCATTTTACTAACAAGGAAGGAGTAAAGCCATTGAAAGCAATATGCATTAGTGGGGCACATTACTGAAGAAATCAAATGCATTGCTTAACACTTGCTAGGTGTTGTTGTGGCTTCTTGACTATGCCTTCCACTGCCAGAGGTCTTGGCAAGAAACCAGTGTTGCTAAAATAAGGTTGGTACCATAAGTTATACTAATACCTGGCTGGGGGGTGGGGGGGAGGGAGCCCCCTGATTTTTCTCAACATGAGAAAAAATAGATTTTATCAATTACCTGAACATCTGTTAACTGCAAATCTTTGGTGCACCAAATGGGGAAGTATAATGAAATTCAGAGCATTTGAACAAATTAAAATCATAAAATAGCTCTAGGCAGAATAGCCCTGCATCTCACTGCGCTGTAATTTTTACGTGAAGTCTGAGCCATGGAAAAAAAGCCAAGGCACTTTCTGTTATTTACAGCATATATACAATGTAGTTATGCTTTCATTAGGAAGAGAACAGTGGAAAAAGTCTGAAAAAATGTGCCTAGTTAACAAAGTACTTCCAGAAAGAGCATGTTAAACAATCTCTGCTATGCTCCAGCAAATGCTATAGATCATGGCAAGACTATAGGGACACTCTGAGAGTTGGCATGCTTTTACATGCAGGTATATCAGGGAAAGCAGCTGTGGTCCAGTGGGGGCTCAGTCACTCTAGTAGGGAAAGTTTGCTTCTGATGTTCTTATACAAAGAGATGATGGGGTGAGTTGGAAATGTAGCAATGAGGCTGACATTCATGCTGAGTGCTGACAGGGATAAGCTTGTGTCTAATATTTGGCATATGGCCATATACAAAATCAGGTTTCTGCCTTTCCTTATTTGTGTTGTGTGGTATGCTTACTGCTAACTTGTCTCTTGGATTCCTTTCTGCCCTCCTCACACCTCTTGGCCCTGCTCTCATCCTCCTTCCTCTCTACTGTGATCAAGATGGAGTGGGTACTTCTTACCTCAGGAACTAAAGTCAATATGGGATGGCTCTTCACTCCTCCCATCTAGAGAATCCATGGTTTGTCTTTGTTCCCCAGAACAAGTTAAAGGGGTCTTAATTCACTGTACCTGAATGAGGGTCAAGGAAGGGGTGGGATATTTTCTTCTTTTCTTCTTCAGCCCTAATCTACAATTTTACTGGAGTTAGATAGAAATAGAGCCCCAATGGCTCTGGCTGCTATGATAAAGGACAGAAGTCAAGAATAAGGCAGTGCATACCCACCACAAGACCTGATCCAAAGCCAACTGAATTCAGTGCGAGTCTTTCCATTAACTTTAATGGGCTCTGAACTGGGCCCAGAGTCACCAAGAGTAGTTACCTGACTCCATTCTCTGAAAATAGGTATTAGTTCTGCTTTTCATATTATTCATCCAAACACGAACCTTGCTAATATCCATTATGTGTGGGGAGTGGAGGGGGTGATTTAGCTTAATTCCCTATGGTAATAGCTAATCCTCCTGAACATGATTGTTCCCATACCAGTAATTTAAAACTTGATGAGCCATCAATGAGACTGCCTTGTAAGTAGCACACAAATCAGAACTCAAAGCCAAAGATATTAATGATTATGTGTCTTCCCTTTAAAAGTTACTGTTACTTTGAGGTGATGCTCTTTTCACTCCTCCACTGTATGCAGACAACTGAAACTTTTGTTCTTTCATTGCACTATGCAAAACTAAAACCACAAGAACCTTTTAACTAAATAAAACAATTCATGGCTTTTAATTTTTTTTTTCAAGAAATTTGAAAGAGACCTAAAAATGTTAAGGGAAGCCAAGCAGATGCCACCTTGGGATGGAAAGTTTACCCTATTGCACTCAAATAGGTTAAAAAAGAAAGAAAGTGTTAAGTTTGGGGAATGGGACATTTCAGAACATTTTGTGTAAAGAAGCATGTTTCCCATGACATTTTTGCAGGGTAACCCACTTCTGTGTCCATGTAATAAAGCCATGTCTGGGCTGATAAGGGTCTGTTACAACCATAGCAAGGGAACATTAAAACTCTTTCTCAGCTTATGGTAGCTTGTATCTTTGTCTTTTTAATTCTGGAAGTCTCTGATTCAAACCTGACATGTCAGCCAAAATACCTTCCATCACATTTACTAGGCCAGACTCGCATTCTGCCTGCAAAAACTATTCTGGTGACATTGAGGGGCCATTGCAACTTAATGCCGAAAAGACAGGTATTTGATTTCAAACTCTTCACGGTCTGATCCTAGTTAGTGTTTTGGGGAGGTAATAATGTTGATTTGGGGGTGCAAGTTTGTACATATCTAAGATAAAGCCTTACTAAGCTAGGAGCTTGAACAGGCCTGGATATTGTACATGTATAAGGTGACAGAGCTGCATACAACATCGTAGGAGATGTAGATTTATAGGGCATCTTCCTCTGTCACCAGGGGTATGAGTTTGAGTCCCTCTCTGGACTGTTGCTGAAGGGTGCCTACAGTTCACCTGGCTGTAAATGGTACCTGGTCATTTAGGCTGGGGACTCAAAGATGGTTGGATGTGATGCCAGTAAAATCACTCGTGTATGCAATTAACTACCGAAAGTAGTCTATGGAGCCTGCCCCAATGTGGAAGAGAGGAGTGTGAGGCACCCGTACTGCAATTCTTGTAAGGCAGTATAACACCATAGGTAGGTAATGACTTCAGTTGAACTGAGTCTCAGTGGAAGATGGTAGTAGTGTTTTTGCCTCTCCATATTTAGACCCTGCTGGAAAAATGGAGGGACAATTTGGAAGCCATGTAAAAATAAAAATAAGCCAAAAAAACCCTACAACTTTTCAAATCCAAAGGGAATCTCAGACACTGTGGTGGTGGGGAATGACATGTACTTGTGCTACTAGAATTGAGTTATACTTTGTTAGAGAACACATATGAGAAAACATGGGTCCATTGTTTCATTGAGCCACCAGTGCTTGCAGGGGCTGATGCTGGGAATATCCAAAAGCAACAACTCCTCGCTGAGAAGCTTCATGTTTCATAGTTTCATAGTTTTAGGGTCGGAAGGGACCTAATAGATCTTCTAGCCCGACCCCCCGCCAGGGCGGGAGAACAACAAAAAACCCTAAAAACAAAAACGGGACTCAAATGAGTCCAGCCAGGTAGGCATCCAGCCTCTTCTTAAAGACCCCCAGGGTAGGGGCCAGCACCACCTCCCTTGGAAGTTGGTTCCAGCTCCTAGCCGCCCTAACTGTGAAGTAGTTTTTTCGGATGTCCAATCTGTACCTCCTCTCCATCAACTTGTGCCCATTACTCCTTGTTATGCTAGCGGGGGCTAGGGGAAACAGCGTCTCCCCCAAACCCTTCTGGTTCCCCCTAGTGAGTTTATAGACGGTCACCAGGTCCCCCCTCAGCCTTCTCTTGTGGAGGCTGAATAGGTTCAGGTCCCGCAGTCTCTCACTGTAGGGTCTGCCCTGTTGTCCCCGGATCATGCGGGTGGCCCTCCTCTGGACCCTCTCCATGTTGTCCACATCCCTCCTGAAATGGGGCGCACAGAACTGGACACAATACTCCAGCTGCGGCCTGACCAGCGTTGCATAGAGGGGGAGGATCACCTCCCTGGCTCTACTCGAGATGCACCTGTGGATGCACGACAAGGTCCTGTTAGCCCTGCCAACCATGACCTCACATTGTCGGCCCATGTTCATCTTGGAGTCAATAATGACACCAAGATCCCTTTCCGCCTCCGTGCTCTCAAGTAGGGAGTTCCCCATCGTATAAGTGTGCTGCTGGTTCCTACTACCCAAGTGCAGCACCCTGCACTTGTCCGTATTGAAACACATCCTGTTCCTGTTTGCCCACCCCTGTAACCTATCCAGATCCTTCTGCAATCTCTCTCTCCCTGCTAGCGTGCTCACCTCCCCCCAAATTTTGGTGTCATCAGCGAATTTAAACAGGTTGCTTTCCACCCCAGCATCAAGATCGCTGATGAAGAAATTGAACAGCGCAGGCCCCAGGACCGAGCCCTGGGGGACTCCACTACCCACCTCCCCCCAAGTCGAGTATGTTCAGCCCAGATAGGGCCCCATATACGACAGGGCATGGCCTTCTATCTCATTCAATGGACAAAGACAGAGGACTGTCTCTTTACTGTCACATTTGGGTCACCAGGCCTCTAGACAGCAGTTCCTACACTTGTTGAGTGAGGTGACTGGCTGGGCAGGTTATGCGCAGAGAACCGTAAGCCAGCTTAATGCTTCTTCCACTCCTACGCACATACAGAAGGGCCTGCCACTGTCTGCCCTTCCAGGGCCAAATTTACAAATATTTGCACGAATGGTGTATAGCCATATTTATCTCATTAAGACCCGAGGAAATGTTTGCAGGAATAGCCCTTTCCATTTAAACCTGGCAAGCTTCTATTCCACATAACTGAGTACATTTCCAGTAAGCGAATCTGTGAGCTGCTTGATAAGAGTGTGGTGTGAACCTCAAAAAGCACATTTCTCCTTGAAGGAGTTAGTCTGGAGTTATGCAAATAAAACTGAGCTGAGACTTTAGACCCTATTCCTTCTCTGCCTTGTTGTAGCTCAGATTGGAAATGTATATTAGAGATTGAAGGGAAAGCTTTTTTAGAAACATGACTGCATTTATACCAGATGTTTTAGAAGTGGGAGCAGAAATATACCATGGAACTGAAATTTTTCAAAGTGCCTCTTAAATCTTCTCTGCAATTACTGTAATTCAGAATAATAGAGCCACTGCTATTTTTAAAAGCTTTTGAAGGTTGCAAGTAGCATCCATAAATTGCACATTGTGGACATTCTATAGAACCATAGCTTCTCAGGGCTTTTATTTGAGAGAATAAGAGCAAAAGATAAAGATAGTTAGGATATAACATGAGAGTATGCTTTGTGCTAGGGAATACAGCAAATAGAAATAAATGTTTAAGGGCCATTTATTATTTATTTAAAACAAGTTCTTCTATGTTTGATGAGGTTCTATAAGTTTAGGGTAAGCATCATTCAAGTTAATGGGACACTTTATAGTGGGGGGTTAAAATGGCAGGGCATCTAGAAGTGCTCTATAAAGTACTAGAGAATGTGAAGGCAAATCAATAGCAACCAGAGGAACCTGACCACATTCATTTCTTCTGAAGCAGACAAAAGCACCTTTTAGATACTATGGGGTTAGGCAGCAGGCTCTGGGCAGTCTCAATTCCCCCTCTTCCAACTTCCCTCTCTCCCCCCAAGCACAGGCACAGATGAAGACTACACTTTAAAATTCATGCATACTGGAATGCATGGTGAGGTGATGGAATCAAATTTTTGGTTAGCTTAACATTTGCATGTTGGATGTAAAATGTGCACTGAAGAGGTGAAATAAATACATGCAGTGATAATCCGGTGTTGTCCCACTAGCGTACTGAACCCAAAGTTCAACAATGATACCTAAACAAACCAACCCCATAGTGTTAAAAAATGTTCAGAGAAACCTTAATAGGCTCACAATAAAAAAACTGTCCTTTTAGCTGCTACTCTGTCAGTAAGGAAAGTTGGGCTACTAATTTTAATACAGCTAGTGGCCATATACAATATGGTATTATAACACTGTCTTGGTTCTGAGCAGTCAAAAGAGACTTTGAACACTTACTGGGGAAAAATAGTCTTTCTCAGTTTATTTTGCTTACACTGGGCTATGTTCTCAATTGGTCTAAATTGAACTCAGGGGAGCTATTTTGACTACCTCCATTGAGAATCTTTCCTTTTGATCTGGGTCTTTGATCGCCCCACTGTTTGATATCTGAGTAGTTAATCCCAGCCTCTGAGTGAGAAGACAGAACTGACCAAGGAGGTTTACAATAAAAACTAGTTGTGAGGGGAATCTGTTTGTGGGCAAACAGGAGAGCAAACACAGGCATTTCAGAGGGAATGTAGAGAGCTACTATGAAAAACTCCCCCCTCCCCTTTCCTCCCCTCCCCTCCCGCCCGTACCATTAGTGTAAGTAGAGTGGGGTGAGGGGAGCTCCCACCCCAGGTGCTGACTATGAAGGGGTGCCAGGATTCCCCCCACCAGAAGACATTGCCATGGTAAAGGAAGTGCTGCACTGCCCATGCCTGGCTATAGGATACACAGTCGGTGTATCTGCGTGGTTGGGGGACAAGTGGAGTGAGGAAAATAGTGTTCTCCTCACTGCCTCCCACATTGGGTGTGAACAGATGGGTCATAGGTGGCTTTGCCTAATGATCTGGCCACTAAGGAGTGGCTGAGGGGAGAGAGGCTAGGACAGAGCCCAGCAGTTGAATTATTAAGTCAAGAGGGAAATCACAATGCATATCTGCAATGCAGGCCAGGACCAGGATCCAGAAGGTCAGAAATGAAGCTACTAAGTTTGAGAGTAATCCACAGATGGATGTCCAGATGCCAAGCTGGGGGCCCAGAACCACAATACGTATCTGTAG
>NW_005841843.1:1123448-1132238 GCF_000455745.1 Alligator sinensis
CAAGAAAGAGCTGAAAACCTGGGTCAGGAACCAGGAAAACCTAAGAGCGCAAGAGTTAGGAGGCTTGCCACAGTAGATTAAGTCAGAACTATTGACTGGCCTGGGAACCTGTAACTGCAGCTGAACCTAAATGAATAGGTGGTGCTCACAGCAGCCAATCAGGATGCTCAGAGTTCCTAAACTGGAGCAGAGTTCTTAGCCAGAGACTCAAGACAATGTAGCTGCATAGGTAATTACCTAAAATAGTTTGCCTTATCAGGGTCCCTGACACTGGGAGCTTTTGCAGTGACAGGGGAAACCCTGTGCTGCCTCTGCCTGGCCACAGGAGGTGGGTAGCACAGTGCTGCACTAAGCAGTGTACATAGTGGGATGGGGGTAAGCAGATTAGTACCCCCTACCCTACTCCACATGCTCAGTGAGTGCCCTATATTCCACTGCTAAGTACCATTCTGTACTTAGCATTCATGATGGCCAGTGATGGAAGACTAATTTTGGCATGCAGTGGATGTGTCTTCCTGCCTGCAGCAGAAAGGGACTTGTTAGACATGGAACATACGAGTGGCTGAGGAGTTCTTGGACAACCAGATTTGAGGAGGAAAGGAACTGGCCATAGAGAAAATAGAAAGAGAGGAAACTGGAAAGCAGACTTGGCACTGTATACCAACCAAAGTTAACAGCACTGAATTTTTGTTCTACAGACCTAGGAACAAACAAGGATGGACAAGCTATTATTTGAGAGAGAAAAGGACTTGGGAGGATTTCCATGAAGCTATAAGTTTCCAATCATTCTTCATCATGGAAACTGCAGATTTCTGAAGATTCAGTTGGCCAGACAGAAAGCAGAGAGAGAGAGAGAGAGACTTGTGGATGGCTGTTCAGTCCATCCTCTAAGGAATTAAGTATACCCACAGAAACTGCATTTGGGATTGTGTTCAGGGATAGGATAGTGAGCTGTGTTCCCTATCATGAGGCATGACTAGGATTAGATAGACCTCTAAAGGTGGCATGCAATGATGCACTGATGACAGCACATATTGGCAATGCTGACATTGCTTTGTAGATATTTCAGAACTAATAGGGGCCTTCAGGGAATTTGGATAGTCTCTTTCAACACCTTTCCAAGTGCTGTTGTCTGAGATCCTTCCTCTCCTATCAGTGAGGACAGACATAAGAAGTGAGTAGATTAGTAGATAAAAGATTTTTTTTTACTTTGTGGCTCAATAGTCTAATGCCTGTGGGGACAGAAGGATGAAGAACTTGGATGGCTTCCATCTCAGTAAACAAGAAACAAATAGATGAGATGCAGACCAGGCACTTGCCTGATAATAAAAGGAAAAGGTGAAAAGAAGAATAAATAATTTCTCATATATCTCAAAATCAAGGTAATGAGAATGAAATTAATCAAGACATCAAAGTAGAAATTCCCAATTCCTGCAGAAACTTTGCTTCTGGGCTTCTGACTTCACTTCTAGTCAAACCTGATTGCTATAACTGAGTTTCAGTGGTTCTTAAAATTCCACTCATTCAGTGCTACAATCACATTTGGGGTCACAAATCCTAGTTTCAGAAACAGTACCCCAAAGGATAATTAAAAAAAAATGACCTAATGTTAGAATCCTGAGAAATAGACAAAAAATAAATGGATTTGTTTGTTTATTAGCATAACATCAATATAATTAGTATTACTGAAACCTGGTAGGAAAAATCGCATGATTGGACTGTAGGAATTAACAGTTATAAGCTATTTAGGAAATATAACTGGGAAAAAAGGGAAGGAGAGTTGCAATATGTTAAAAATGCCATTATTTGTTTCTAAGATGCTGACACCTTGGAAGGAAACATCTTGCAAGCCTACCAATTAATGTTTGAACAAAAAAAGCACAAGATGGAGTATACTAGTTGTTGTCTGACACAGACCATCAAATCACACTAGAAAAAAGGATGATGAACCTCTTAAGCATGTGATACAGATAAAACACTCAATATTGGTTTATGAAAAACACATTTTGTGCAACTTTACTTGGCATTTTTCTTGATGAGGCTGATGAAGTTAGTGTAATATAAATGTAATTAATAATAGGTTTCAGTAATCATTTACCATGGCATATCTGCCATTTCCAGTAGGAAACTAGAACCATACACAGTCAGGGCACCACATGTTAAATGGATTAAAATTAAACAAATGAAATGTCCCAGAAAATAATTTTAAATGGGGTGTCACCACGTGATATCTTCTACTGGAACATACATGGATCAGCTCTTGTCTCCATGCTATTTAACATTTTCAGGAATGATCTGGAAGAAAGCATAAAGTCATCACTAAGAAGCTTACATTAGCTTCATTATAAATGCGTTTATAACATTACACAAAGATTGGGAGAGTGACAAGGTGGAATACTCCTAAGAGAGTGAGTAGGATACTTGGATCAAGTGGTCACAAATAGACTGCAACGTTATTTGGGGAAATAGCGTGTCTGAAAAAAACATGGGGGTGAAAGTGGATATCAAATGAACCTAAGCTCTCAGTATAATGATGTAACCACATAGGAGATGTAATCTTTAGATACATAAAGAGGAGAATATTGAGTATGAATAGACAGGTTATATTACTTCAGTATTTGGCACTAGTAAAACTGCCACTGGTATGTGGGGTCCACTTCTTGTGTCCACAGTTCAAGAAGAATATTGACAAGTTGCAGAAAATTTAGAGAAGACCCCTTAGAATGATATCTGTACTCTATAATGAAAGACTTGGGGAAAATAATCTATGCAGTTTATCAAAGAAGTAACTTGGTCACAATGTATATAGTAATTATCTGGGAAAAGTAAATTCACAATAGAGGATGCTTCAGTCTAGTTAAAAAAGGCATAGTAAGGTAAGAGGCTGCACAATACAGGAATAGGAACAGGCATCACAGCTGGTCTTGGGGCCTATATAAATTCTAGGGAAGCTTCCCACCCTTGGCAGTCCCTGAGCCATTGTTCTACATTTCTAGCAGGAAAGTACACAGGCACAGTTTTTTTCTCACTGGTGAGGCAACATCCCTCAAGTCAAGCATCCAGTGTCTGGAAGTTGAAGCTGGATAAATGTAGTTTATCAAGTGCAAAATTTTAACAGCAAGGAAAATTAGTCATTGCAACAAGTTACCCAGGAACATGGCAGATTTGCCATCAGTGGAAATCCTTAAATCTAAAAGATATAAATCTAAAAGGGTTTTAAACTAGGTTTGCCAGGGGATGCAGACCAAACCCTTGAGGTAAGGGGGAAGTGGGTGATTTGGAAGAAAAGCAAGCAGGAGGTCCAGGGAGGTGATCCTTCTCCTCTATGCAGAGTTGGTCAGGCCACAATTGGAGTACTGCACCTAGTTCTGGGAGCCACACTTCAAGAAGGATGTGGCTAGCATTGAGAGAGTCCAGAGGAGGGCCACTCACATGTTCAAGGAACAGCGGGGCAGGGACTATGAAGAGAGGCTGAAGGGCCTGAATCTATTCAGCCTCCACAAGAGAAGGTTGAGAGGGGATCTGGTGGCTGTTTACAAATGCACCAGGGGGGACCAGTGGGAATTGGTGGAGGCTCTGTTCTCCCAGGCACCACTGGGAGTTACTAGGAATAACAGCCACAAATTGTTAGGGAGAAGGTTCAGGCTGGACATCAGGAGACATTACTTTACAGTTAGGACTGCCAGGCTCTGGAATGGACTCCCAAAGGAGGTGGTGCTCTCTCCTACCTTGGGGGTCTTCAAGAGGAGGCTGAACAGATATTTGGCTGGGGTGTTATGACCCCAGTACTCGTTCCTGCCCAGAGCAGGGGGTTGGACCTGATGATCTGTTTAGGTCCCTTCTGACCCTAAGCCAGGGGTGGGCAATTATTTTGGGAGGAGGGCTGCTTACAGAGTTTTGGCAAGCCATTGAGGGCCACATGATAGGCAGCCAAGGGCAGATAAATATTAATTTTCTAAATTTTTTAGGGGCCCCTCCATCCAGATAGAATGGCTTGGCAGGCCGCATCCGGCCCTCAGGGAGCATTTTGCCCACCTCTGCCCTAAGCACTATGAAACTATGAGGTGGCAGCAGAGGAGATGTTCTCATTCTTCCTGAGAAATCAGGACAATCGACTAGTTATCTTAGGTGCCTGTACATGAAAGCATGGAGCCTGGGAAACAAGCAAGAAGGATTGAAAGTCCTTGCACACATAGATGGCAGAAGGAGAGGGGTCTACTGGGCCAAATGCAGGGCAGCAGGTATGGCTGCAAAGCAATGCAGCCACAGGCTCTGGGATGCTGCAGCATGGGAGGGAGAGGCATGCACACTCAGATACGCAGCCAGAATCTCAGTCAGCCGGGACTGCAGTCCTGGTGTGTGGCTGCCCAGCATGGTGGGCAAGTTTTAGTCTACATTCTTTGTGAAGGGGAAGGGCCTGGGGGGAGGGGCAGATCAAGACCCCCACGGTGCAGGAGGGAATGGGGCAGGGGCAGAGGTGAATGGGCCCCCAGCTGGGCTGGTTCGTGGGACGATTGGAGCCCAGTGGCATGTCTAGCGGAATGGTGCAGGTGGAGGGCTCCCACCACTGTGCGCACCATAGGGGAGACAAGAGAGGGGAACATACCTTCCTAATCTGTGCACAGGGTGAGGTCAGGCTGCTGCTGGCATCTGGGTTTTGCTCTGTCTCTGCAGCTTGCTGCTGCTGCTTCAAAGGGGCGTAACACCATGTGCATCCTGTCACTGGGTGGCCAGTTGCTGGGCTGCTTCCCGTCTAGTGGTGGGATGCACATAGCATCATGCTGCTTTTGGGGTAGTGGCAGCTACAGCAGGGAGCAAAGCACAGCATGTAGCAGCAGCTGCCTCTGCCACAGATGGGGGGGTCCATGCCTCCTGGGCCTCCACTGGGGTGTGCACAGCAGTGGGAGCCTCCTGTGCCTCTGGATGAGCCACCCAGGCTCTGATTTTCCCACCACCTGAGGCCCCATTACTCGCAGCCCCTGCCTCTGCCTCTGCCCCGCTCCCTCCTTCACCTTGGAGTCTCAATCTGCCCCCCATCCTCCCACAGCCCTTTCCCTTTCCCTCAGCTCTTCCCGTGCATGCACTCAGGCCCCCTAAATAATTTTTTATCTCTCCACCTGTGCTTGGACAGTAATGGAAGTATGACTTGATTGGAGTAACAGAGACTTGATGGGAGAGCTTTCATAACTGGAGCACTGTCATGGATGGATCCAAATTGTTCAGGAAGGACAGGCAGAGGAGAAGAGGAGAAGGAGTTGCATTGTATGATTGTTGGGAGCTCTAGTACGAGACTGAAGATAGGCCTGTTGAAAGTTAGGGTCACAGGAGAGAGCAACAAGGGTGATGTTGTGGTGGGGGTCTGCTGTAGACCATCAGACCAGAAGGATGTGGCAGATGAGGCTTTCTTCAAACAGCAGGCAGAATTTTCCTGATCACTGGCCCTGGTTCTCAAGGGAGACTTCAAGCACCCTGACATCTGCTGGGAGGGCAATACAGCACAAGCAATCCAGGAAGTTTTTGGAGAGTGTTGGTGACAACTTCCTGGTGCATGTGCTGAAGTGGCCAACTAGGGGCCATGCTTTTCTTGATCTGCTGCTCACAAACAGGGAAGAATTAGTGGGGAATATACTAGTAGTTGACAACTTGGGCAGCAGCAACCACAAGATGATTGAGTTCAGGATCCTGAGGAAAGGAAGGATGAAGTGTAGCAGAGTAAGGACCCTGGACTTCAGAAAAGCAGACTTTGACTTGCTCAGGGAACTCATGAGCAGGACCCCTGCAAAGCCAGACTGAGTGGGGGAGGAGTGCAGGAGAGCTGACTATACTTTAAAGAAACCTTACTGAGAGTACAGGAACAAATCATCCTGATGTGCAGGAAGACTAGCAAGTATGGCAGAAGACCAGCTTGGCTTAGCAGGGAACTCTTCAGTAAACTAAATCACAAAAAGGATTCTTATAACAAGTGGAATCTTGGACAAACAACTAAGGAGGAATACAAGAGTATTATTCAGGCATGGGGAATGGAATTAGGAAGGCCAAGGTACAAGTGGAGTTGCAGCTAGCAAGGGATGGGAAGGAAACTAGAAGGGTTTCTACAAGCATGTCAGCAGCAAGAGGAAGATCAGGGAAAGTGTGGGTTCCTTACTGAATGGGGGAGGCAAACTAGTGACAAAGGATGCAGTAATGCTGAAGTTCTCAATGTCTTTTTACCTCTGTCTTCATAGGCAAGGTCAACTCCCAGACTACTGCACTGGGCAGCACAGTTTAGGGAGGAGGTGAGCAGCCCTCAGTGGTGAAAGAACAGGTTAGAAACTACTTAGAAAAGCTGGATATGAACAAGCCCATGGGGCCAGATGGGATGCACCTGGGGGTGCTGAGGGAGTTGGCTGATGTGATTGCAGAGCCACTGGCCATATTCTTTGAAAACTCATGGCAATTGGGAGAGGTCCTGGATGATTGGAAAAGAGCAAATAGAGTGTCCATATTTGAGAAAGGGAAAAAGGAGGAATCAGGGAACTACAGACTGGTCAATCTCACTTCAGTCCCTGGAGAAATGGAGCAGATCATTAAGGAATCCATTTCTAAGCACTTGGAGGAGAAGGTGGTGATCAGAAACAGTCAGCATGGATTCACCAGGGGCACATACCTGACCAATCTGATTGCCTTTTATGATGAGGTGACTGGCTCTGTCAATGTGGGGAGACCAGTGGATAAGTATACCTTGATTTTAACAAGGCTTTTGATACGGTCTCCTACAACATTCTTTCAGGCAAGCTAAGGAGGTACAGGCTGGATGAATGGACTGTAAGGTAGATAGAAAACTAACTGGATCACTGGGCTCAGAGGGTAGGAATTAATGGCTTGATGTCTAGTTGGCAGTTAGTATCAAGGGAGTGCCCCAGGGGTCAGTCCTGGGGCCAGTTTTGTTCAGCAATGTGGGAGATGGCATAGAGAGCACCCTTGGCAAATTTGCAAATGACACTAAGCTGGGGAGAGTAGTAGATATACTGAAGGGTAGGGGTAGGATTCAGAGAGACTGAGACCCCAGCATTCTTTCCTGCCCATGGCAGGGGGTGGGATTTGATGATCTGCTCAGGTTCTTTCTGACTCTACCAACTATGAAACTATGAAACAAATTGCAGGATTTGGATCAAAATAAATCTCATGAGGTTCAATAAGGACAAGTGCAAAGTCCTGCACTTAGGATGGAACAATCCCATGTACCAGTACAGGGCTGGGGCTGACTGGCTGAGCAGCAGGTCTGTAGGGAAGTCCCTGACAGTTACAATGGACAATAAGTTAAATGTGAGCCAACAGCATACCCTTGTTGTGAAGAAGGATAATGGCATATGGTGCTGCATTGGTAGGAGTGTTGCCAGCAGATCAAGGGAAGTGATTATTCCTTTCTATTCAGCACTGGTGAGGCCACATTTGGAGTATTGTGTTCAGTTTTGGGTCCCCCACTACAGAAAGGAGCTGGACATATTGGAGATTCCAGTAGAGAGTAATAAAAATGGTGAGGGGGCTGGAGCACATGACTTCTGAGGAGAGGCTGAGGGAACTGGGTTTATTTAAATGTGGGAGGGCATTTAATAGCAGCCTTCAACTACTTGAAGGGTGGTTGGAAAGAGGATGGAGCTAGATTGTTCTCAGTGATGACAGATGACAAAACAAGGAGCAGTGGTCTCAGGTTGCAGGAAGGGAAGTTTATGTTAGATATTAGGAAAAACTTTCTCACTCAGGAGGGCAGTGAACCACTGGAACCAGTTACCCAGGGAGGTGGTGATATCTCCATCCTTAGAGGTTTTTAAGACCTAGTTAGAAAGCTTTGGCTGGGATGATCTAGCTGAGGATAGTCCTGCTTTGAGCAGGGGGTTAGTTGGACTAGATGACCTCCTGTGGTCCCTTCCAACCCTAATTTTCTATGATTCTATAATTCTATATGGTTTAGTTTATACATGAATGGTTTCAAAAAAGTATTATGGCATGTGTTACTCAGGTCTCATGATTGCAATGATTCCCTCTCATCTTTATACTCTGCAAACCTGTAAGTACACATTTCCATTTCACATTATAAGAGGTGGGCAGAACGACACAAACAATAGCCATGTTTCTACATATGTAGTTCCATTTTTAGAGTGTGTGGTACTTACAGATTTATGTTCAAGATATATCTCATACTTAAAACTAATTCTAACACTCACACATATCCTAACTCCCTCCCCTCAACTTTAAGTCTCATTTTATCCACTACTTAATTGTCTTCTGGTCTTAAAGCTATGCATGATTTGACTTAGGTGTTGTCTTTGTCCACCACATAAATAAATCTCGAATCATTATCTTGGTTGGCTAGAGTATCTGTTCATTGAATATTTTCCATCTGACCACAAGTGAGTGGCAACAGATGCTCACTATTTTATGGGAGAGATGTGATCTCCATTTTCTTATGTTTTGACAGTTGCTTTAGAACTGGACGTTCTCCCTAGTTGGAATTCACAAAGCTTCTATGTCCACATGAGCTGCTTTGTCAATTTGCCACAAAGCACCATGGTAAACATATAATCAATCAGTTGTTTCAGTCCTGTGTAGAGCATTGTACAGTAGCAATTCACAGAGAATAAAGAAAAACCCAGATCCAAACTTTACAGCCCTTTCCTTTTCTTTTCAATCTCTTCTCATTAGGGGGCAGAGAGATGTGCACAATATGCCCACCTCTGTCAATAGAGTGTTTTTCTTATTCATTTAAGTCCACATACACTGCTCTCCTAGTGGCTCTATAGGCCAGAGGGA
>NW_005841843.1:1132269-1169665 GCF_000455745.1 Alligator sinensis
CTTGAAAACAACAATTTAAAACCAGTTTGGAAGTTTGGAAAATTTCAGATGCGTATGTTGGCATCATGAGAGAAATCCAAGTTACTCCTTGCTTTATAAATAGAGCTCTTCAGGTAAATTTCTGATATGCCATGAGGTCCCTGATTTCTCCAGAAAAGGAGCTCTTTTCTTTGCAGTTACAATGCACACATATAGAATTTTCTTGTTTTGTTTCAAATTCACAAGGGATCACTAACCAGGGATGCATGTTGAGGTGATGAACATATAAGCAGCAAATCAGTCCTTGTACTAGCAGGTTGCAGGGTATTTTCCATTTCACCTGTGGCTTGTCCTTCTTAGTGACCTGAATTTTCAGTTCTGATCACACCATAAAAATCTCTGGTGCTCTATTTTACAAGTAACCTTGATGGGTTAAAAAATGTTCTTGGAAATAAAGTTTGAAAAAGTGCTTAGGCTTTAAAGAGAAGTTTCAGATAAGTGTAGCTTTTTAAGCTGATCTCCAATGCCTCATGGCTGAGAAAAAAGGGAGAGAATATAATCTCTGAATGTTCGAGAACATTTGGAAGCAAGAAAAACACTTGGTATTTTCCAGTATGAATGGAGTCATCAGTCAGTACCAAACACGTTCAAGAAAGTGTTTTATGCCTGGGATGTTTGTGCAGCCGCAACCATCTATGACACAGTCGTACCACCCCAGATTAAAAATAAATTAATAAATAAAACCAAAGCTATTGTCCAAAGCCTATTTCAAAGCACATAGTGATAAACAAGGTCCTTTTTGGTTATATCAATGAATTTTAGATCATGCCCTTTAAGCAGAAAAGTTATGAAAATTAACAAGTGAATCATTAACAACCTTACAGTTGATAGTACCTTTATCCTGAGGGTCTGCACATGCCTTCCACACACTAGTTAATTCAGCTTCTTACCCTTTCTTGTGAGAGACCAAAATGTTGTCTACATTTTACAGATGTGAAAACTGAGGATAGCTTGCCTCAGATTTCCTATTGAGTCAGGGAATTGACTGGGTTTAGGATCCAGTCTTCTGTACATCACAAATCCACCACTTCCTAAAAGAGTAAGACAAGAAGCACCTTGCTGGATTAGCAAGGGGGTTACAGGGGATATGCGATCTGTAGAGGAGAACTAGACACTACTACCCTGGAGAGTTTTCCACATATCAGTAGTAGATGTTTTTCAACTAAATTCAGGCACAGCAATTAAAAAACTGTGAGTTTACAATTAAACAAGCACGTATGCATTTCATTTTATTATTGATGGAAACATGTCTATTGACTTAAAGGAAAAGTTCCTTATATTAAGGAGTTTAGGAACTTGCATTTTTATTTATAAGTTCAAATAGGTCTTGTAATAATTTATACTTTATCAACATTGTGAGTAATACAGTGCTGGAGGAAACTTTCAAATGTGCTCAAGAAATTTTGTATCGCAAGTCCTATTAATATGTAATGAATGCGACTCATGCTCCTAAATCCCTAAGCACTTTAAAAAATTTGCTCTGTAATGTGCATGTTATATTCAACATCCTGATCTATAGAAACCCCAGAAGAGAGGAGAGTACAAAAATGATTGAAAACTAGCTTTTCTTCCCCTGTTCTTCCACAGTGCTTAGAGAAGCAATCACTAGCACTGTGAGTGATGGCAACATTAACAATAATGTTTGCACTCACGTAGCACCTTTCAGCTCACAGCAAGAGCACTTTATACACATTATTATTACGTATAGTAACATATAGTGATGATAAAAGCTATAGGGTAACATTTTCTAATATGCCTAATGAATTTGGGAGTCTAAATTCCATTGTCTTTTTTGTCAATGGAACTTTGGCTTCTAAATCATCTAGGTACTTTTGAAAATGGTAGTCTGAAATTATACGCTTTAACATGTTGACTATGTAGTATACGCTTTAAACTTCCCTGTTTGCTATAGCTATTTGCTATTAAGTGGCTTTCCAAAAAACCATACAGTGATTCATTGGCAAATTCAGGAATAGAACCCAGGAGTCCCCCGTGCTACCCAGAATCCTTTATTTGAAGGGATTTGAAGTTTAACTAAAAGTTCTGAATACAAGATCTTTAGAATATGATGAAAAAATTATCCTAATTTGTTTAACAGCACTTTTCAGGAAACAGCATCTATCTACATTCCTTGACTTATGCATTGTGTTAAGATTTGCCTTGTCAAAGCTGCTTCTGTCCTGTTCTCTCATATCTCAGTTGTTAATGATGCAACCCATTGTGGCCTGTTACAGCATTATCATATGTCATTCATGACATGGGATGGAGAGGAGGGAAACAGGCACAATGTGAGGAGGGAGAAATGCTCTTGAGAAAAGTTTGTGTGTAGGGAGAAACTGCTTTGTCTAAGAAAGAATTGTCAGAGATAGCTTGTTTTGCCATATTAATTTGCTGCAAATAATTGAGTGACTTGTTTAAAACAGGTCCCCACCTACTCAGATGTTGTGGTAGGTGGATGGTTGTCTCATGTTTTTTGCGGACTGAACTTCTCATCAGCCATTTGGCATTCCATTCAGTGATGTTGATATTCTGACAAGAAAATCAATTGCGTTGCTAAGTTTTTCAATTTGATTTTTTTTTTTTTAAAGTCTCTAGGGTAGCTCTCAATGTGATTATATAGACTTGCTGCTGAACTGAAAGCCTAGTCCCCCATGCATCACAGTTCCAAATGATTTATAGTAATTATTTCCATTAGACATGTACTGAAATGCTATTTCAATAATGAACAAGGTGACATGCAAATTATATAGTGGAATATGCACAGAAGCCTTAAAAATAAACAACGTAGGACTAAATTCAGACATGAAATACATGAGTACAACTTTGCTGAAGTTTACGCTCTCTGATCTTGAGTTCAGATTCCCCTATCAGCCTGGATGTTATGATTGTATGTTTTCATATGAGACCTTCTTTAGGTTCTTCAAACTTTGGTGTATGGATAATTAAGTATTTAAGTATGATCTGGGGACAACAGGGCAGACCCTACAGTGAGAGACTGCGGGACCTGAACCTGTTCAGCCTCCACAAGAGAAGGCTGAGGGGGGACCTGGTGACCGTCTATAAACTCACTAGGGGGAACCAGAAGGGTTTGGGGGAGACGCTGTTTCCCCTAGCCCTCGCTGGCATAACAAGGAGTAATGGGCACAAGTTGATGGAGAGGAGGTACAGATTGGACATCCGAAAAAACTACTTCACAGTTAGGGCGGCTAGGAGCTGGAACCAACTTCCAAGGGAGGTGGTGCTGGCCCCTACCCTGGGGATCTTTAAGAAGAGGCTGGATACCTACCTGGCTGGACTCATTTGAGTCCCGTTTTTTTGTTTTTAGGGTTCTTTTGTTGTTCTCCCGCCCTGGCGGGGGGTCGGGCTAGAAGATCTATTAGGTCCCTTCCGACCCTAAAACTATGAAACTATGAAACTATAATTAATATTTAAGTACTAATTTATATATACTTACTTATACCTATACAGACACATATACATATATCCACACAAATATATATATATATAAAATAAAATATAGACAAAAATGAGCTATTTTTAAATTGGGTTATTTTTAACCTGATCCCATTGCATCAGAAATCTTCCATGCACATTTAGCCTCATTAAAGAAAATCTTGGCTAAATATCAGGAAAACATTCTAGATGTTGAAAACTATTAGACAGTAGAATGGTCTATTATTATGTATGGTAAAAAAGCTATCTTTTAAAAATTGCAGAGGTTAGCACTTGGTTTAAAGCCCAATGAAGTCAATAGAAATACCCTCATTGGTATTTGTGGGTTAAGGATCAAGCCTGATGTAAAAATATCCACCACTTATTATCAAAGATGAGAAATTACATTTTTGAGCCTATGTGCAACTGAATAAGTAGACTGGAAATGGGGTATTCTAAGTCTTCATCTTCATACAAATTGCACCCTTTTAAACTTCCAAATATGAGTAGAAGTTTTCAGAATCACATTATCAGAACAAATATTCATATGCTGAATGGAGGAGCACAACTAACACAGAAAAGTTTCAGTGGAATATTCTTCTATTCATTCCACAATGGCACACACCACGGTGGCTAGGGTGTTTTGGAAGGTGAGGGTTTAATTCATCAAAGGCAGTGTAAGGACTGGGATTGACCCCACCCCATCCTGAGTGAGTTTCTACCCCCTGAACTATTACCTAAATTGGAGCCACTGTTGTGTTTTATGCAGAGTCCAGTAAGAGATACTTTTAGAGTACCTCCCTTATGAAGCTCCTTAAGTCACATTGGCAGGTGAACATGTGGCTTGTGAATCCTGTTAGAAGTTAGATAGCGAGTGAGGGAAGTGTTGAGTTACTCAGCAATGCCAAGACTGAAGTTCTGGACATGCCCAAAGCAGAACTTTATGGGCTTAGAGAACTTTATTCTTAAAATATATGCATCTGTAGATTTTAGGAACCTTAGGGTTAGGCATCAGTTGTGCGGTGTTTTGAAGATAAATATTTTTTATTCAGGTGCTTAAACCCTGCCTAGTCCTACTTTTCACACCTAAAACCTTTCTATGGATCTAGCTCCAAATCCTGTTTGCTTTTCTTCTGCATCCATCTGTACTGTCTCAAACACTGAAAACAAAATTAAACAGAATATAGATTAATTAAATGTTATCAGGTGCATTCCATCAAGATTACTTTGGATTTTTTGGTGAGAAGTATCTTAGTGGATGATAAGAGGTACTGTAGCCACTAGGGGTATGTGAACCAGGCCCTATTTAATTCAGATTCAGATTTGGCCTGAATCAGGGACAGTGATTTGATTCATTGATTTGGATCACTGTCCCTATTTTGATTCGGCTGAATCCGAATCTGAAGATTTGATGCTGCTTTGGAGAATTAGAGATTTGGACATAGACACAACTTTAAATGTTTTTTCTACATACCTTGAGGTACTAGGTGTGAGTTGTGAATGCTGTGATGCTGGGGCACATGGAGTGTCCCACAGGAGTGTGAGGGGGCCCTCTACATGCTTGGTGGTGCACCCGGAAGTGGACCAGAAATACTTCTGGTCCACTTCCAGGTCTGCCGGGGAGTGTGCTGGGGGCCGCCCCCCTGGTACCCCCTGGCTTAACAGTCAGCCACAGGGGACCCCGGGTGCCCCCCCCAAACCCAGGGGGCACCAGTCACCGAGTCGTAAGGGTGTGGTGGGGGAGGAGCCCAGCGACTCCCTAGTGGACCTGGAAGTGGACTGGAAGTGCTTCTGGTTCACTGCCAGGTTTGTTGCTGAGTGCACTGGGGAGCCCCCCGCGCTCCTTTGGGACACTTCATGTGCCCCAGTATCTCAGTATTCATGAGCAACCTGCTACCTAGAGGTATGTAGAAAAAACATTTAAAGCTGTGTCTATGTCCAAATCTCTGAATCTTTCTGAATTTCTCTGAATTGATTCAGAGGGTTCTGATTCAATTCAGAGAGATTAAAGGCTCCTCTGATTCAATTAAAATTTGGAGATTTGGCCACTGAATCAGGCCGAATCTCTGCCAAATTGAATCAGGGACTGAAGCTTCACACAGCTGTAGCCACCCCTGAGGTGACTACAAGTGGCTTTTAGTGTCTAAGCATTCTTGACCAGAGGGAAAATTGTGTAAAAAATGTTTGTTCCATGTCTAGATTTATAGCCCCTCCCTCTCACTGCCTTTTTCATGCAGGCATGGCCTACTGTAATCATGCATGTACATGTACTTAGCATTTAGCAGGAATTTCCTGTGCTTTGTTTTAGTCATACAAATGCTGGATTTAGCAATGCAGTTGTGTGGTTTTATACTTACACTGGTCTTTTGCTGTTAAATAGCTACCAAAATGTTCCTTTGCTTGCTTCATATGGTTCTGCCAGAAAGCGAGAATGAAAGCCATAAAAGTCTCTAGCACTGGGTTTGTATTTCAAGCCTTCATCCCACAGAGCTCCTAAACTGCTGTGGCATATAACTTTTCAGTGTAGTCTGCAACCAGCAGCAATGGATTCAGAAAATAGAGGTTTAAATATGCACATGCATTTTCAAGTCCATTTATAAACAGTGAGCAGAGCTCCTCTTCATCCTGTGAGCTTTCAGACTGTTCCACAGATCAGGTTTGCTTTTACTATGTCTGACAGAAAATTCAGTCCTAGTTTTCGGTCACCTGAAAATTTGAATTCTTTCAGTAGGTTTAGATCTTCCTCTGTAAAGCTGTTTGACTTGATCAGTCAAATACTTATGAAGCCACCATATATTTGTGTTCTACTTACTAGCAGAAACAAAGGAATATTGAGAAATGTAGACAATGGCATAGTACAACACTAAGTGGTTATTGTTGAAGCACATGAATTGCAGGAACTTTAAACATTTAATATTTTCTGTGATTTAGACTTAGAGGGCTCAATGACAAGTAATGTGTTCTATCATCAGCTTAAGTGTCTTTGCATTATAAGCAGATGCATTCAAGAGAATCTAATGTATTAACTTTTAGCCAATGGGTGATTGTAGCCAAAGGTTGAAGAGTTTCTCTATTAGGTGATTAGCATTGTTCTTTTCTAATTGCTAGCTAGGAAAAGATCTCTTAACAACTGGGTCATTTCCTTGTACCACATGTCAAGCATAGTTAGAAAATTGACACTTGTCATACTGTATAATATAAAAAAATGTCCATCTCCATGGGCTATTTATTATTTCCATGAGCTGTTCTGTGCAATTGCTGCCTCTGATGTTGAACTGTCCGTGCGATCAGCTGGCTGAACCAGTGGGGAAGCCAACAGGCAGCTGCTGGGCATCCCTCAAAATAGGAGAGGATATAGGCCACCAAGAAAAAAAAAAAGATGTGTTAAAGAAAATCTTGAGTCATACATAGAAAGCATTTCAACCACAGTAAATTACTCAGAAACTTGAAAAGAATTGTAAATGGAACAGAGAAAATCAGCAGCAATCTAATGGAAGCTGCCAATTCCCCCGTCTGCTGTTGTTCACACACAACAAAATCAGATCCTTTTTTGCATAGTCTGGAGGCAAGTGGGTGACTTTCAATTTTCTAATGTAGTTCTTTTGTTCTAAAGCAGTTAATTTAATAGTGGTAATATTTTTTAAAAAATAAGAAAATTATTATAACTTGATATAACTCACAACAAACCTGAAAGCGTTCTACTGCTGCCTTGAATTCAAATGCTGGTAAACATAATATGCACCTTTTGCGCAGAGCCAGGGCTTTGCAGGATCAACATCTGTTCAAGATACCCTGCAATTCTGTTGAGGGAAAGTGTAGATGTTGGTTCCAAGCTCTTCTTCCTCTGTCATTCTGCAAGAAATAAATATCATTGATCCCATTTGGCACATTAATATAAGTCACTGGCAAAACTCATTAGGAATTAGTAAGGTCAGGATTTCACTACAGGGTCTTCAGAGTTAGGGCTCTTGGGTGTGAGGGCTAGAAAATGCTATTAGAGGTTTGTTTTTGGGAATTGGCTTGTAGATAAAGTAGATATGCATCAGAACAATGGTTCGGGGCAACAGCAAGGGTTCATTAATTTCTAAAAGCCTGTTTCTAACAAAGTTTCTTCAAGGCCCACGGTGTCTGACACAGGTAAGGAACAAGCAGACACACAGGTTGAGAAATTGTAGACGTGTACCACACTGTTCCATAACATGAAATAAGGGACTCTGCCATGTTGGCTAAGTCACAGTGCCCTGCTAGAGAGCCCTTGGGATTTCTAGTTTCGGGGAACAGACCAAATTATGAGGACACCGGAAAGAACCAAATTAGGATGTGTGCATGTGATGAGTTTGTGAAACAAAGAAATATGCTGACAGGACAGAGCGTGGACGTGAATCATCAGGATGGGGAAAGAATACAAAAGGAGGAATTTCAGAGCAGCAAAGGGTCCCCAAGAAAGACACTTGAGGCCATCATGGACAGAGGGCACATCACCAACCCATCTCACCCACCCCACTAGGGGAGGGTGGGCCTCAGCCTCTGACCTCCGGGCTGCTGACATCTGACATTCAAGAGAGAACCTCAGAGTGAAGCTTATATACTGGCCAGATGTACCTTGACTCTGTGAACCCTGGGACTGATAGATATAGAATTGTTTGCATTATTCTTATCTGCTATCACTGAATATCAATATAATTTGTCTGTTATTGAATGAAGAGGTCTTAGTAGGTCTGAGGGTTTTGGGCCTACCTGGAACAAGGCATCTGGGTCTTAAATCCAGTGCCAACAGGGTGGGACACTAACATTGAACATGGATTTACATATAAGGGAGCAGTACTAAAGTTTCAATGCAAAGTATCGGAAAGTTAAAAAACATTATCATTAAAGTTGCTTGTTCAGCCTAAATTCAGCTGGTTTGTATATATGTATATGCCTTTAATTACACAATCACATTCTGTATTATTCTACAGGACCCCAGCATCATTCAGTGCATAGGATGGATGGTACTCAGTCCAAGGTTCTTATATGACTCACTGTAACATCCTAGTCTGCTCACAATGTTTAATTATTTTTTCCTCACAATACCCCTCTAAGATAGGTATTATCCCATTTTACAGATGAGGACCTGAGACACAGGGTCCACATCCAGATGAGTGCAGCTGTGTGGTATGTGGTGCAGCAGATCTATCTGCAGCACCATATACCACACGTTCAGGCATTTCCCATGCTGCTATCTTGCAGTAAGGTTTCTTTTTTTTTGACCCCTGGAGGTCCAGGGGTAAAAAGAAACAGCACAGAAAAAAGTGGGGCAGAGCACATTGGGGCAGCATGTGCTTCCCAGAACCAGACTCCAAGCTGCAGAAGCAATGCTGCAGCTGTAGCAATGCTGCAGCTTCCTAGGCCCTCAGGACTTCAGGTAAGGCTGTTGGGTCCAGCAACTGTGCTGACCTCAGCCTCCCCTACCCCACCTGGGGTAACCTCCAGCACGCCAGAGGGTGTGTGGCACAGGTGTTTCCTGAAAACAACTAGCAGTGACACAAGGTGTCCTGCTGCTAGCTGTCCCTGGGGAACCAAACATCTGTACTCATCTGGATGTGGCCAGGGAGGCTAAGTGACTTGCTATGAAGAAATCCACGGCAGAGCAGAGAATGTTTGAGGAGCTCTTCTCTTTTATCCTCATTGCTCTATGTCTAGTTTCAGGCCTTACTTAATGTGCATGGTTCAAAACTTTTTCTGAAGAAATGTCATTAATTTCCTCATGGATATTTTCTGCAGGATTCACCAGGATAGTATCTAAATGCAGCACAAAAATCAATTTATCTCTATAACTCTTGCTGAGGTGATGGGTATTTAATTTTGATTTTTCTTCACTTTTGAGTATCTGAATTTGCAACCATCTTTCAAAATCGTTTCTGTGAATAATTTCCATCATTTTGAACACCTCCCTCCCCGAAATTCCTCATTTGTACCTGACAGACCTGATCACTTTTCCTACTATTTCTCCATTCTGGTTACTCTCTCCTCACCCTTCCATTTCCAGACCCAATTTGATATCTCTTGCCTCTTGTTCTTTGTCCCAATATAAACAAAGTAGCAGACTCGAGATGCATATTATAACTCCTATGCACATTGCTGAGCTTCTGTATTTTATGGAACTGGAAATTTTTATTTGCATGTAAATGTATGTGTTTTTGTTTTTGTTTTTTTTAACTTCCAGCAATAATATTTGGTTTCTCAGTGAAAAAAACCCCAAAATGAAAAGTGAAATACAAGTTTTTAATTATTATTTTTTAAATATTGCACTATTTAAAATAGTTTTGGTTGAAAACTTTCAAGTGAAAAGAAAAATTTCTACCATTTTTTTTTCATTTAGAGAAAAAAAAGTCTATTTAAATAAAATACTTTTGGTAAAATATCTTTGACCAAGTAGTGAGAAGTTCCATAAACTACATAAGTTCAGCAACGTGGATAGGAGTTATAATATGCATTTCTAGTCTGGTACTGTGCTTATGTTGGAGCAGAATTTCAAAAAACAGTAGGGGGTGTACATTTTTATTTTAGGTGACAACTCAGTTAGATAATTAAGATCCTATTTTCCTGGCACTGTGGGTAACTTGGAAGTGTGGATATTACAATGCCTGCACATTTCTATTTTCTTTACCGTTTTTGAAGGTTGTACTCAACCTTTATTATATGTAAGAAAATGAGCATAGTTTGGATTTATGACAAGCCTTTTCTTCATAATAGTCTGAAGCAAAGCATAATTTTTATCTCCTCTGCCTAAAAGATTATATCTATACTACCCCACTTTTTATTTTCCCCCCACTGCCTTATAAGGAGCAAAATAACCACTGTTCTTTGTTTAGAGAAAATCCCAGACCAATTTACTCATTGGTGACATTTTTAGTACTAATGAGTGACTCAAAAACATAGGTCAAGATTTTGCTATTCTCTGACAAAGAATTGGCATTCTTGAACCACCTATAAAGTTCTCCCCTTGCTCTCTTCCGTATTATTTATATCATTAGACCTTATTTGTATGATGGCAGCATACTGCCATAAGAGAACTGAAGCCTTCTTTGTGCTAGATACTGTACAGACATACAAAATAGCATAGTTGCTTCCCCAAGCAGTTTAGTGTCTAATATCTTGATTCTACAAACTGTTCTGCATGGATTCGGAAGTGTACTCATATACCCTATCTTGCAGGGTTCGGGCCTAAGCAGTAAGAAGAATGTCTTTCCTCCCCATTCTGTTTACTGGGTTCCATTCCATTGCTTCCCCACCACCCCCATCATCCGTACCTCTTCTGTTTCTCTCTCCTGGAAGATTCTCACACTCTTGTTTGTTTTTTATTTGTCGTGCCCCTTGCAAGTAGACCCAGTCTATTCCACGTAACTTGAACTCCTTTGGACTTCTTTCTATATATATTGGACTGCTAACAGATGTTTTGTGGTATCTCTACTCTAAATTGTGCTAGGTCCAATTTGGTTCCACCCACCCTAGTAATGGGCAAAGGCAGAAAGGTGACCCCCTTTTCCTCTTTCTCCAACCCTCAGATGAATGAGGGCTCCCTCTTAGCACCATTGAAGATTGAGCCTGTTGTTTCAAATTGCAAGTTATATCACATTTGTTTAAACTGTTTAGTGCTCCTTGTCACTGGCTCCCTTTAAGATACACTTAGGTCAGGTATAGACGTTATACTTTTACTGGTCTAAGTGATTGGAAACCAGTCTAAACCTATAACAGAACAGAAGTTCAGAGAACGTAGACTGGTCCAAAAATGCAGACCCTGGTTTAAGATAGAGATGAATCAATGTACACTCAGACTTAATTGATTTAGGTTAGACTGGAGCATCAAACTTCAGTACCAGTTCCCCTATTAATTCAAGTTAGGTTACTGTCCTTCTTTGCAGACTCCTGCTAATATCCCCCCACCCCTCCACAGGGAGGCATGCTAGCACTCACCTCATGCTTGGCTGCTCTGGTCAAATGTCCAGTGCCCACAAGGTGTCACAGAATAAAGTCAACACAGACACTTCTCAGTACAGACCCTTCCTATAGCCTCACCTCCTGCCTCTAGTCAGCTGTCAGCTGCAGGCAGCTAGTGCTCGCGTGAAGGGAGGTGTCTGTGTCCCTGCACAAACCTTATCACAAAGTACCCCACGGTATACACACACACGAGACACTGAGTCCAGGAGAACCCCTATGAGCTGGTACAGCCCCATGGAGCCCAACCCTGGCTCTCACATACCCAGTGAGGGACCCCTATCCCCCTGTGAATGGGCAGAGGCCCAGGGAGCCCAACCAGCCTGCTGGGTACAGGTGATCATTCCCCCTCCCCCTGCCATGTCATCTGCTTGCAGCTGACAGGAGCCTATAGCTCACAGATGACATGGCAGGGGGAAGGGAATGTGCTCACCCATGCCTGGTAGTTCAGGAAGCCCATGGGTCATGCTGGGAGGCATGCAGGAGTGCCCCCAACCTGCTGGCCTTGGTCGGTGCAGTCAGCCTGTGTGGCACCCCACCAAAGGGCAAATGTGTGTTCTGTTCACTACCAATCTAACCTACGCTGTTTACAGAAAACCATGTAACTTAGATCAATTTCTCCTCAGGCTTTTTGAATGTCTGTACTATGCTTTAATCTCTTAAGGAGAAAGCATAGCTGTTAGTCTCAGGTGTTGGAGAGTACACTGTTTGGACTTCCTCAATATACCGACTTGAGTGACTCAGTTGGTAGCACTTTGTCTTTTGACCAGGAGCTATATTATCTCTGAGTCTAAAATATTTTTCTGACAAAAGAGACTTTTCAGTTGGTAATGTGGAATTGACATTTTAGATCAGGCAAGTGGTCTATCTGGCTCAGAATTCCATCTTAATAAAAGAGGAAATTAAATGATTAAAATGAAAGAAATATTTCGATAATGTTCTGTTGGAAAATATTGACAAAATCAATATATTCAAACAAAACATTTTTATGTCATCAATTCAGCTCAATTGCTAAACTCTTAGTGCAATATTATCAAATAGTAAGGAGTTCCATAAGTTAATTCTGCCCAACAACATTATTACAGTGCAATCCGTAAATGAAAAACCTGACTTTTAAAAGTGTTTCAGCAACATCTAGATTCCAGTGGTTTACCAAATTGAAATGAAGAGTGAATGAGTCTTTTAATTCTCCTTTTATTATGTTAGAAGGCCTTTTCTTTCCCTCTTCACATCATTTCAGCATAATTCTATAAGGCAAGGGAAGAGTTAACCAAATTTGATTGTCAGGTACCACAGTGAATGTAATAGTTTGGGTTTTACACCATTATGTGCCCATAAAGCATGTTGTACATCCCCTAACAAGGCTGCCATTCATTTTTTCAATAAATCCTGCACAGGGGTATTAGGGTCTGTGAACTGACAATTGATTTACTGCCTGGAAAATTATTCTTTATTGATTTATATTACATGGAGGCGACTGCAAATCTATAGTGGCCCTAATCGCAGAGAAAATGCTAAAGTTAGTGTCATTCTTATTTAGTCAGGCAATTACAAGTAGGAGAATTGGTTTAGTACCTCTAGGTGACATCTACATATTATTCAATTATGAATTTCAGTAATCCATGAATTATAATACATAAAAGCGAGTGAGATCAGGTTAATTAATTTTTTTGTAATATGAACGATGTCCTTTGTGCAAGCAAGTGTTTTAAATGTCATGCTAGCTTTCTACTTTTTATCCAGCACTAGAAACCAGGCTTGCTTTTAATGAAAAATCTTGGATTCTTTGTTATGTTTATATTATATTATATTATATTATATTATATTATATTATATTATATTACAGATCGGGTAGGATACAGAATCAAAAATCTACACATATCTGGATCCATGCATCAGATTTTTAAAAGCAGCTAGTAATTTTGTGTACCTCCACTTTTGAGTTCCAATTCTATCTAACTAACAAAATTCCCAATGACAAGAAGGCCAGCAGAAAAGATCAAGGATTTGGTTAGATGATGTAAAACATATATCTACACTGCATTGACTTTAGTGTAAATTAGATATACCAGGAAGCAGACTGCTCTGTTTGTTCCCATTCTGTGTCTGCACCCAAGCCTGGGTAGAGTACCATGGTAGATGTCTTGGAGAAATCCTGAGTGCATGTCCAAGCAATAGTTTTAGGGTCTGCTGAGAGAGAGACCATGAGAGCAGCACTCAGGCCCCTCTATACCATGTGTTCTGCCTAGCTGCCAGGCTTGGGCACAACTTGAGTGGGAACTAGTGGGGATGGGCTGGCAGGGATGTGACAGACATGGCCTTAGTTACTCCAAACTAGCCAGCTTGTATAGTAGTTGAAGTCTAATTTATACACTACAGAGCTCAGTGTGGGCTGATTTACCCTGCCCAGATGTTGCTGCCCATGCTGAGCTCAGTGCTCCTTTAGCTAGAGCTGGAGGTGCTAGAGCTGATTAGTTTATACTAAGGTGAGTATGTATACATATATTAATGTAGCCATACGCCAAAGATATGATTTTAGGACAGCCTAAAAAAAGCTGAGACATCTAAACTTACTAAAGAGAAAAGAAAATTAGTCAAACATATATTGAGGGTATTTGATTAGCAATTTGTTCATTCTAACACAGAGTACTTCTTCTAAAAGGGCTATGGGGGAATATATATACATCTGACTTTGATTATTTGTTAGCTGTAGATCTTTCAGGGCTAAAGACCATTCTTCATATATTGGTGAGAAGAAAATCTTCAGAGAACATGTTCGTATATGGAAAGGAAAAAAAGAAATTCAGAAAGGAAAATAATGAGATTGTAATATGATTTTGTAGTATTTTGTATTCTGTAGCAACTTCATTTTAAGGCTATCAAAGGACTTTATCATTGTGAATAAATTTGGACTCCATTCTGGTGAAGGAGGAATGATTATTACTATTATTGCTTTTTTACAGTTGGAAAACTGAAGTACCTGGGAGACTAACTGAATTGTCTTGTGTCATGGCATGTTTGTGGCAGAGACAGGAACTGAACCTGGGTGCTGTTGCTTTGTTAGACAAGGTTCTTTGGGTAAATCTGATATCTTTTATTAGACCAACTCAAATAGTTGGAAAAATTCTTCATAGCAAGCTTTTGGGCACAAATACTCTTCGTCAGGCTGAGCAAGCATCTGCAGATGGTCTGTGCTCTTCCTGGATGGAGTGGTAAAGCAGCCAGAGGCAAGTAGGTATGCAAGAAATCCAGTCAGTTAAAATGTAAATTGAGGTGGTCAATAGGTAAGAGACAGGTGTGGGAGAGGGGGAATGAATGTAGCTGTAGTCAAAGGATGGGAAACAGGAGGGTGGGATGGAAGGGAATGAGAATAGCTGGTAAAAAGTAGAGGGTTTACCTGGGGAGTCAGATGTTAGGCAGGTTATAATGTGTCATAAATCCAATGTCTATATTTAGTCCATGATTTTTGTATCTATTAGGTTGATGAAGTGAAGTTCCTAGGCTTGTCTGTGAAAGGTATTTTGTAAATTTGTTATGAAGTCACGTGATCTTCCACAGCTGCCAAGTTAAATCCATTCTGAGTTCTCAAGTGCGGGTGTGATGTTAGAGGTCTTATCGTTAGTGCCACCTGTCGGTTAGGTAGCCCCTCCCCTCGTCCCGCCTGCCACAACTTTGCTGTTATGCTATTGTGAGAGGGTTCCAGTGGAGTTCTTATCAGAGGGGTTCCCAGACCTGGGTGTACTCACAGCTGTTGACTACGGTGTTCCGCGGGGCTCCGCCACCCCTACACCCCATCCACTCGCCAACCGATCACGTGCTGGTGGGATGGTGACCTTCAGTCCTCTGCGGGCTTGACCGCCGACAGCTTCACCAATGCAGGGACTCGGAATTAGCTGTACAGTCCTGCCAGCCCGTCCTCTTGTCTCTCTGGCCCTTTGATGTCTCCTTGTGTCCTTCCTTCCTAACTTCCCTAGAAATAATATTCCTCTTGGGTAGGGAGGCTCCCAGAGCTGCCTTCCCTTGCCCAGTGGATTCCAGGGGGTTCTGCACCTGTCCCCGGCTCTATTTCTCTTCAGGGCAGCGCCAACAAACACTGGGTGCCTTGTCATTCTCCTTGCTTGCCTCCTCTAAAGGGGAGTACTGGACTCTCCCTGCTTGCTGTCTGCTGCAAGGTATGGAGTTTCCCCTTTCTCTTTTCGGCTAGTGATTTAGAGGCTTCTCCTGCCTCTTGTGCTGGCATGGCACAGCCTAACTGGTGCCTTTCCCCAGCAGGAGCCTCAGCACGCCAGACGTGCTGCCTGCTCTCCCTCTCTCTCTCTGGCTCCCCCTCCCCGCAGGTGCTGTTGGGGATTTTAAACTTTCCCACAGTGGCCATGTCGGCCGCTGCGATTGGCCCAGCTGTTTCCCTTACTGGGATCAGCTGCTTAAATAGTCGCCGTAATGCCGGCTTTCACGGCGGGTGGTGTGGCAGCTGCCACCGCAGTCTTGGCTCTGGCACTGCCGGGTCTCCCGGAGGTAAGTTACCCCCTCTGGGGTTCTGTTCCGGGGTTTTGCCTGCCCTGCAGCCTTTCCTTGCCTCCCCTTGCACCCGTGACGGCGGCACGCCGCCGTCACAGTGGGTTGGAAAGCAACTCGGGAGGTGGAGAGAACCTATCTTAATATCACTATACTAAAACATGGAATTCATCCTGCAGAATAACATATCATACAGTGAACCTTTAGTATCTACTAGCATCATTTGGCATCAGGTATTATTATCATCTTCAGCTCTTTGCTTTTTATGTCTCTCTCCTATATTCTCTTTCTGCTAACTAATTCCCACCCATCAAGCAAGTGGGCTGCAGCTTCTTTAAAGTTGCCTTAAATCTCAATGTCTCTACAGAGTGAGATTGACAATGAGGAAACAAGTAAGGATAGGAGTCAAATATGATATTTTAATTTTAGGGGATGAGAGTAATCATCAGTGATGCTAACAAGAAAGGTGAAATCTGGGGGTCCCATGAAATCACTAACAAAACTCCCAGTGACCACAAGACCAGCAGAAAAGGTTAAGGGTTTGGTTTACCTCCAAATCAAATGTAAAGTGCCAATAGTACTTTTTTACCTGTGCCAGCATGCTAAGGCCAGGTGATCAACAGATTTTGGGTCCTCAAGGTGCCAGTAGCCCTGAGAGCCCCTCAGGCAGACTACTGACTGAGGTGTCCCATGGAGAGGTGTGTCCCGCACCCTCATCACCCAGGAATTCACTCTGAACGCAATGAACACATTATTCTTTGATATACACAACCAAATTATATACAGACCCCCCCCAAATATAACAATAGTTAATAACAAAACTAACAATTTAGATAAAATTTACAACTACAACATTAGGTGAATAATTCCAGCACACTGGGTGATCCCATTGTGCTAACCAACCTAAATTCACTTTGTTATAACCCTTTAAAACAGCCCCCCCCCACCCATAACCCAATTGATTTCCTTCCAGTCACAATCCACTTCCCATTACAATAAATAGCAACACAATTATAACTATGATCCACCACTAGATGGTGGAGGCAAGGCTACTGCTGCTCCAGCAAAAATGGTCTCCTTTAATCATTCCTAGTAACACAGCAGAACAGGCTCTGAACAGCTGCTGCAGGCAGTAGGTTCCCTTTTGTTTCCTTTATTGGCAGAGTGTCCTCTTAAGCAGTTTCCTTCTGGAAATACACTTACAGCAAATACTAGTGATTAGGTATCCCTTCATACAACTATGCTGGTTTGTTTTCTTTCAGCCCACTCTCTTGGGGCTGTCTCCCCCTCCCAGCACATCCACCTGCAGACAGGGATTTCCCTTTGCATATCTCTGACTCTGTGGCTCGAGCCTTTCCAGTTCAGATTTCACCCCAGCATCTCAGTCAGACACAAGTCATAGCCCAGTCATTAACCTTTAAGGGCTCTGCTGTCTCTCCCAGCCCCAGCAAGCCCACCAGCCTTGCTTACCGGTCCCTCCCCACCGGCACCTGTGTCCCTGGTTGCACAGCTCCAAACCCGGTGGGGAATCAGCTTCTCACGGTATGACACAGGCTCTCCTTTGTCCTGATACCTGCTCCCTGGGCAAGTTTCAGCTTGGTCTTCCCTGGATCAGGCTGAGTCTGTACTCCCTCTCACCAGGGCTGGAGTCCACTTCTCTGAGCTTCTCTTCCCATTTTTTCTTCTTTTCACTTTTTCAGCTTTTGTGGCTCAGTAGCAGCTGATAAGAGCTCCCAGTTTGCAATGTGGGCTCTGGTCACAATTTAAAGGCTCCAATAAGAAAATGCATCATGCATTGCATACCCTCCTGTCTGGTAAACTTATATACCCTCTGCAAAGTTTTGCTGCCCTTTTCCTGCAGAGCTCTTAAGCACAGATCACCCACTCGGCTTACAGTCAGGTAACCTTTGCAGTTGTTACACTTAGAAGTGACAGAAGTGACACTTAGAATCTGGGCTATTTTCTCTGTAGGCTAGATTCACTTTTACCTTCCCATTTGATATAAAAGTTAAACAGGTGGCATAAATGAAAACATGTTTAATTTTCTAAGTGAGAAAATAATGCAAGCTGAACCAGCATGGCTGTGCAAGGCTGACCACAGCAAGAATTAAAGATATTTCTGGGGATAATACATTTGTACAAAAGCCTTCCATGGACCTGGCCCCACTAACATGACATCTGGGTTTGAATGGGGATTTACATTTTACTGCAGTACATGGCATTTTTTTTTCATGGTGATTTTCAGTGATAAACTTGCCCTAGGATTCTGCATCCCATTTCATCATACCAAATCATTTGTTTTATTTAGCAGGACAATGGCAATGAGCCTGTTTGCAGCAGCTTTTGATGAGTCTTTCAGGCTTTTGTTATTCCACAGACCCACTACCAGTAATCCTGAGAATATTCTGGGGCTAGGCACCTTCTTCTGCCAGTTACTATTAAGCCACTGACTTGCAAAGCAGGAATCCTGATGATCCAGGTCTCTTCTCCATGCTGCTGTTATGACAATAGCCAAGGTAGCAGGGACTGAAGGGAATACAGGTCTCAGGTCTCTCTCAGACACACCATTTAGCTGCCATTGTACTGGCTCATCTACACAAAGCATCTTTTTCCCTCTAAGTTTGGCAGTTCTGAATAATGGCTAATCCTCAAAATCTCAATGAATAAAAGCTGCACAGACTCTTTTTACAACACAATACACCACTGGATACAGTGGTTTTTTTTTTAATTCCATTACTTTTTTCAAAGAACAAAGATACTGGGTCTTTAAAAGCTGAAAATTGGGAGGGGTGGTTGTTGTTGTTGTAGACAAGCAATTTAATGAAAATGCTACTGAAATGTTTTTTCCTCTATGAAACCTAGTAAATCAATTACAAAAGCAATTTCCTTACCCAGTGTGATTTTATTGTGTTTGACCAGGGCATTTGATAAGTATTAGTTCTTGCTGAGAGCAAAGAGTAAATTTTATTTCAAGCTTTGCTTTCATATGTTTGGAAAAGAGAAGCATCAGAAGGGCAGTTGGACAAACATGCTTTTATGATCATTTTTTTGTGTGGACTGGGTGGCTCATTATAATCGTCCCTAGATTTGGGGTTTCATGTTTATAGTAATAAAGCAAGAGAGAAGCTTTCTTGCTGTAATAGGAATTGGGGGTATGGGCTAGATCCAGGGATTTTATTTCAAAATTTTATCCGCACTCAGGACCCATCCAAGCCATCTACTCTGCCTAACCACCATATTTACCTGATAGCTATAGGAGTCAAAGTATGTAGCATGGCAGATGGAATAATTTCTGAACAATTCTGCCCTAAAATTTAATTTTCTTTCATAAAAACACAATCAAATATAATAGTAGTAAATGCAGCATATTGGTAAATAAATGTTTTATTGATAGCAATTTAAAAAAATGTGTATTTTTTTTTCTTCCTGGGTTTTTAAAAAGAGTGAGGGAAGGCATGCCTAGAATTAGAGGGATAGCTTGGAGCCCAGAAGACCCATGTTTAGTTCCCTGTTTACCCCAGACCTCCTGTGTAGACATAGGTAAGTCTTTAGAGACTCCAATGAGAAATAGGTGGCTAAATACATTTTAATATCCTAGTAGGAGCTTACCTACATATTTAGTGGTGAAATCCCTTTAAAAAGCTGGTTCTTAAAGTCTCAATAACTCAGTTGTGTAAAACTGAAATAATAGTATTTCCCTAATTCACAAAGATGTTTTCTGAGGAAAAATACATTAAAGATTGTGAGAGGCTACATAAGTTTCTGAAGCAGAAAAAAAATCCTCTTTCTTTTTCTCATTGACCCAGTAATGTAGGTGCTCTAGTCAGATAGTTTTCAGGAAAATCCTTTAAGCTTCTCAGGTAAGGACATGTAATAAAGATTTTTTCTCTGAACTAAAGATAGGTAAATAATGGATCTGTCTAGTGATAGCTGACACTGAATCCCTCTCTTGCTTGGTAGAGATGCATCCATATTGGCTTTTCAATAGGAATGTTAAATAATTATAATCATACTCATTGCCAGTGATGTCTTCTCTTGTTGCCATGTCCAACAGGGTATAGGACAATGGTTCTCAACCTTTTTTGGACTTGAGGTACCACTCAGAAAATGCCAGCTCTTAGTTTTCACTGGTATTTTTTAACTACAGAAAAATAATAGAGCAATTCTTCTATTGCAAAGAACAACAATTAAGAATGTTTTTAACACTATGGATTCCTATTTGAAGTTTAGCTTATGAAATGTATTTGCATACCTAAGAATGCTAGTATTGCATGGCATCCGAAGGCACCCTTGAAAGGATGTCAAGGCACCCTGGTTGATAACTGTTGGTATAGGACAAAGGTAGATCAGCCACTCTTCCAAAACAGGAAAGCAGAGATGAGGTAGAAGAGGAAAACCATTCCCTTAAGGCTCTGTACAGTGTAGTGGAGCCAGCGTAAAGCTGGGTACCTGTAGCAGATTACTTTTGCACTGAACCAAGAATTTCTCAGAGGGTTAGTCTTTATTGCAGGCTGCAGTATAATGTATAGATGCCCAATGTAGCTTAGCTACCAAAATCAACCTATAGATCCACACAAGCTAATCTACCTTGTTTCTTAAAGTTGTCTTAAACATTTCTGTGCTCCCCTGTTGTTTGCAAATCAGTGCTCTCCCTGGTCCAGTCCTCAGGCAGCAAAGTTGGGTTTTACCTAGCTCTCAGGGTAGACTGTCAATTCACAGCATAGTTTATATTCTTTATATCTTTGAATTTTAATAAGCATATTAGTCTATTCGTTTCAAATCCTCCCAATTATCCCTTCAGTAAGGCTGACCCTCCCCACTGGCCCTCCCAAGTAATGCTCTTAGTGCCCTCTGACTCCCACCCTTCCACGAAGAATATTCCCTATAACCATCTTGGTCTCATGGTGATCTGAAGTAAGGTCAGTGAACATTATTCAGTGACCTTGAATGTACTATTCATGGATCTTGGTGCCCCATAAATTACAGGTAATTACAGAATAACAAGAGAGATGACCTTTTTCATGAGTCATCACTTCAGCACAATTCATTTAATTTAGAGCAGCATTGCAGCTAGGTATATTAATATAGGATAAATTTATGGTGATTAAGGTAATAATAAAACATTATCTATCATATATTTTATTCCAGCCGTTGTTTGACTATTACACTCTGAAGGCCTTTCTTTGAGGTCTAATGTATAAATGTACCATTCAATCATATGTGAATCATGATGTAATTAGTTTCTGGCAGTCAACAATGCATTTGTTCAGTCATTTGGACAGCCTTGAGATGCATTTCTATTAGTCAAAAATCAAGAAACCTCATTTATTATTCCAGATAATGGCATTTTGATCTCATTAACATGGATCATTTTCTCTAAATCTAAGTAGACTCTATTATGTAAAAGCTCCTATTTTTATCAATTAAAATATTTTTTTCCTGTGACCTACTGTATAATTAAAATACTATTCAGTGAAGTTATTAAGATACTAATTGCATTACAAACACATCCTCTTATTGCTGAAATGTTTATGGTTTAATTGACTTGTTTAAACTAATTTCATGTCCCTGTGCAATTGTAACTCATTGTTAATTGAACTTATTTACACATGCAAATAGTAATATTTCACTCCATTGTGCCAGCAAGATAAAAAAAATAATGTACCACTTCAATTAAATGAGTTTGACAAGTGTCTATAATCACATGATATTTTAGTAAAAGTGGGGGGTGTGGGAAAGTGGGAGAGGGAGAGGTCTTTAGGTAGACAAAGTATCACTTTTAAGGGTAGACCCTGTTTGACATAGTAAGGTTGGATAGAGGAAACACAAACACATCTATTGTGTATAGAATAATATCCCATGAATATGGAAAATTCAACAAAATTACACCTGAATGAACACAGTCCCAATTGAATGCTTATGTAATTACGGGAGACTGACCAGATAATCATGCAATGTAGCACTGTATTTTAAAAAATAAGACTGAAAAATACCAAGAGAAAAGAATTATGATATAGTGATATACAGTAGAATCATTTTATAAGGTTTATCCAAAGCCTAGTGATGCCAGTGATATCTTTCCATGACCTCAGTGAGCTATGGATCAGATGGATCAGTGAAGTTGTTTTTCAAAGCTTGTGTAAAAGTGCTTTGCTACTGTAAAAACATCTTGATAAATAGTAAAGCTGATAGAAGGAATGTTAAGCTTTGGTATATGCTTCATAGCCATAGGATACATGTAAGTGTCCCGTATAGTGACAGCTGATTCATGGGGTTGAAGAAGCAGAAGAATAAACTAGTACTTTTTTGCAGTTTTAACCTTTGTGGATTCACACTGTCCACAAACTCACTACCAAATGTCTGTAACAAGTGGTCTATTTGTTTTCTACCTGAGAGAAATAAGCCATTTCTCTGTGTTTTGCCCTAATACATGCATAGAAGTGATCTGAAGATTGGGATTTCTAAGCAAAGGTTTGCTACATCCAATGAAAGGAGTGGGTTTTTTTGTGTGGAAATAATGCCACAGATGCTCTATCATTAAAGCTTAATATTGGAGTGATAAATAGTGCCTGATCCTGAGGTCCGTGAGTCTGGAGAGTTTCTTTCATAAGGCTGGAAACAAGCTTGCTTTTCCAAGTGTGATCAGTTGTGCTGTGGTAAGTTGCCAGATGTCACCAGGAGTGCCCTCCCAGGGCATCAGGGGGCCCGATCCTGGGAGAAAAGACCTGAGGTGCCTTGCCCTGAATGGGAGTGTGTGCCTACAAGCAAGGAAACCCTTTAGGGGTTCCCCCTTCCATGCTTTAGACTAGATGCAGGGGAATCATTCTCCAGGGGATTCAAATGCAGGTGCGGGGAGGTGGGATCTCTCATAGGTAGGGTTACCATGCATTTGGGTATTCCCAGACATGTCCTCTTTTTTGGCCCCCTGCCCTCATGGGTTTTTAAAATGAGAGCAAGTTTTCAGGTTTTTGCTCTGCCTCTGCTTTCCCGGGCATGAACAGCTTGGCACTGCTTGGGGCTGGGAACAGCAGGCAAGGTGATTGGCTGTTGGGGGTATCACATGCTTTGCGCATGGGTCTCAGCAAATAAGTGTGTGTGTGCGTGTGTGTGTGCGTGTGTGTGCACGTGTGTGGGCAGCAGGGCTGGGGGTGACAGAGGGCTCTGGTTTGGGAGTAAGGGGCACCAGCAGGGCTTCAGGTCAATAGTGAGCGGCATCAGCAGTGCTGGGGGGCAGGGGCTTAGGAGTGAGGGGCAGAGGCAGGGCACAGGCATATCACTGCCCCAACACAATCATATACTCCTTCCCCTCTCCCCTCCCCTGCACCAGCTCCCAGAACCTCCCCCCCTCCCCCCCCATGTCCTCTTTTTTGATCCTGGAAATATGGTAACCCTACCCATAGGGCTTCCACCCTGTGCTCTGGCATTTTGACCCAGGGGCAGCAGCCTGATATATGCACTGCTTCAGGTGGCGGGGGTGGGGGAGAGGCAGAGAGAGCTTCAGCCTCTCAGCTTCTGCCCAGCACATGGAGCTCCAGCTCCAACTGCCTGCCACCCACTGCGCCCACCCACAGGGGCTGCTCATAATGCTCGGTGGGCAGAGCAATGGAAGGCATCTGAGAGCTGGAGCTTCTGGAGGTGAGGGGAAGCTGGCTTGGCCCAGCAAGGCTGTTTTGCTCCCCTCACCTCCAGCTACAGCTCCTGCTCCTGCTCCTGCTGCCCCTGGAGTGCTGCTTATGGCAGGGGGAGTTTCAGCTCCACAGCTTCTGCCCAGCACATGTAGCTCTGGATCCATCTCTGAACTGCCTTCTATCCCCTCTGCCCGCCCAGCATAATGAGCAGCCCCTATGGGTGGGCACAGCAGATGGAAGGCAGACAGAGCTGGAGCCAGAGCTCCATGTGTTGGGCAGAAGCCAGAAGGCTGAAGCTTCCCACTCACCCAATAAGAGCAGTGCAGCATGGCACAGAAGAGACAGGGGTGGCAGCAGCAGTGGCTGCAGAAGCAGTTGCAGAGGATGAGGGGGGAAGAACAGCCCGGCCAGCCCCGGCCAGCCCACAGCTTATGATATGGCTGTATCCACTGGATGCTGCACAGGACAGGGGGCACAGCCGTGACTGTGGGACAAGATGGCTGCCAGGCTCAGGGCCTGCCAGCACCTCTGAGCCAGCCCGAGGAGTCCACTACCCAGCGAGCCCCCACCTGTGCTGCTGGGCTGGTCTGTCAAAGAGCCAGAGCTGCTGGAAAGGGCTCTGCCCAGCTGGCTGTGGCTCCTTGACAGCCTTGCCTGGCGTGGGTGCTGGGAGACAAAAGCAATGTGGCCTCACAGCCCCCCCCGACGCTAGCCCAAGCTGCAGCCCACTGAGAAGGGCCTTGCATATGCAGCCCAGCTGGGGCTGATCTCTTCACCTCTGCTCAGCAGCACCTGCAGGCAGGCCAGGACCACCCCCATAGTCCCAGCCACTGGCAAGGCAAGCGGATGGCAGGGCCATGCTGGCCAGCTCTGGCCATGCTCCCTCCCCTGACAGTGGAGTGGGGAGGGGTGGGAATGACTGTTAGGGGCTGCTCTGCCCTGTCCAGATGGACCCATGCTGCCAATGGGACAGGGGACAGAGGGGGAAATTAAATTCCCCTCCCTCTCCCCATTTGCTTCAGGCTATGGACAGGGGGGCCTGACAGGGGCTGCTATACCCCGGCCAGGAAGACCCTGGCTGCAGTCCCCTGGTGTGAGATGGGAGGAAGGGAGAATAAGCCCCCTCCCTGCTCCTTTTGCCTCGGGGGACCATTCTGGCTGGTGTAATGCCATGCTCCACCCCTTCTGCAGCTAGAGAGCAGAGGGGCAGGGCAAAGTCTGCTGCCTGGAGCAGACAGCACAGCCCAGACCAGGGCTGAAAAGCATGCTGGGATGCTGGGGGACTCTGGTTTGACTTAAACCATGAAGGGGTCTGGGACAGAAGTTGCATAAACCAGTTTGACCCAAATCAGTTAAGCCTGATACTACATTCAACCAGGTTTATCTTAAATCAGTTTTGGCCATTTTGAAACTGGTTCATGTGCACCAAGATTCTGTTCTGTTACAGATTTAAACCGGTTTCTGATCACTGAAACTGGTTTATATGTAATGTTTGTTCCTAGGCATAATGTTTCCCTAGCCCTGATGCCCCCAAACCCTCCATAGCACCCAGGCAGCTCTGGGCAGAGCCAGTGCCACAACCCTGGAGCTCGCTCTCTCTTCTTGGGCCCAGCTGTCTGGGATTCATAGAGTGATGGGAATTCCCACCTGTGCTGGGCTTGGGAGGTGGCTGTTAGTGGCACAGCCTTCCTGCCTGGTCTGTGCAGCCTCACCCTGGATGGGCAGCACTGAGACCCATGCTCCATGCCTGGAGCTTCCTGGCTGCTACAACAGGGTTCAGGGGCCTCAGGCACCTGCCAACTGTGGATGCTGGGCAAGCCACGTGGGAAGAGACAGTAGCCAGACCCCACATAGCCCAGCGGAGTGCAGAGTCAGCAGAAACTCCAGAAGTCACCTAAAATTACTGTGCAACAAGGCCCTTAGTTAAATATAACCCCTTTAGTGCCAAAGGCTGAAATTCTGTTATTCAGCTGAACAAAACTTTCACTGGCTTTGGTAGTTTTGTCTGAGGAGTACTGAATTTTCCCAATAGCAAGCTTTTTCCAGGTGTACATAATGTGAGTCATGCCTCAATAGGGAGATTGTCTATAGTGCCAACATATTCCCCACTTCTAGTTACAATTCTGAGGACTGTGTTCCCATGTGCAACTTCTCAATGTTTTTAATAGTAATGCCAGTAATTGCTTATGTAGAAAGTCAAATTAGCAAAACACTAAGTACTTACTAAGTACTTACTAAGTAAGTAAAACCTACCTTCTTTTAGTGATACAACAAGAGAAAAAAATGGAGAGGTAGGCCCCTTCTAGATATGCAGATAAAGGCATGATGGGATCTGATGTGCGATACACACAGTCATGCTTCCTGCAATGCCAAACATGCATGGCAGGAGATACAATTGTGGGACTGAGCATGAGATCCCCTCAAACCTTATTGCTGGTATAAGGGGAGCCCAGAAGCATTATCCTAGGCTCCCCCTGTGGTTGGAAGCCCCCTCAGCTGACAGGGCTCCCAGCCACTGGGATGCACCTGGCCACACCTAGCATGATAGAAACTCTATTTTTTGTGGAATAACTTTGTGCCTTATTCCTTGTTTTATGACACTATAAATTGCTTTAATGTGCAACTGGATTATAACTTCAGATGTGATTAATTGGTTAATCATGTCTTTAAGTGTAACCCATGGCAGGAGCCCTAGAAGCACACAATAAACACAAAATATATGTACAAGAAGCAAAATTCTGGCCCTTTTCAAGTCAATGGTAGTTGATTTTAGTGGAGTCAGGATTTCCCTCAAGGTGTGTTGTTATTCTCCTGGTTGCCATGCTTCGTATAATATTTTGTAGATTGTATGCCCTCATTGAAAGGGAATGTGTTCTTTGGCCATAATGAAGCAAACATCTTTTTACAGGTATTGGCTTAGTTTTAGAAGAAAATTTATACCTACTTTTTCATAGATTTGTAGATTGTAAGGGTCTGGAAAAGACCTCATGAGATTGTTGGGTCCAGCCCCTCCCCCTCCCCCATCCCGCACTAGGCAGAAAAGACAACTGGGTTCAGATGACCCCAGTGAGTTGACTGTCCAGTTTTCTCTACATTGATGTTTGTACTGTTATTTATTTATTAAGGCCAGATATTTTTGCCATTGTAAACATGACTGTGACATGAAACAGTGAGATTGCAAGGGTCAGGTTCATAAAAAAGATGACTATTCATGCATTAACAGAAAAAAAAACTGGAGGAGACCTCAGGAGGCTATCTAAACCAACCCACTCTTCAAGGCAGGAGCTTCTCTTTTTAACCGTGCAAGGCAAATTGTTGTCTAGTCTCTACCTAAAACAATCTTCAACTTCTCAGGCAATCTGTTCTAATATTCAACCATCGTCATAGTTTGTAAGTTCTTAATATCCAACCTAAATCTCCCTTGTTGGCCATTTCAGTCTGTTACTTCTTGTCCTCTTCCCTGTGGACACAAAGAACTGTTGGTCTCCATCTTCTTTATAACAACCCTTTATAGATAACAATCCTCACATACAATCTCCCTTATTTTCACCCCCTCCAAAGTAAACAAACCCATTTTTAACTTTTCTGTGTGTGTTCTTTTTTCCTGAACCTCTAGCATTTTTGTTGCTATCTTTTGGACTCTTTCCAATTTGTCTATTGTACATTGTTGAAGTGCAGTGCTCCAAAATTGAACACAGCATTCCAGGTGTAGCTTTGATACTGTTGAATAAAGTAGAAGATTTATTTCCTGTGACTTGCATACAGCACTTGTGTTAATGCATCCCAGTATGCTATTAGCTTTTTTTGCAACATTATTACACTGTTGATTCATATTTAGCATGTAGATTGCTATAACCCTTACTAGTTTGTAGTACTGAAAGTAGCCAGTTGTTCCTCATTTTGTATTTATGCATTTGATTGTTTTATCCTTTTAATACAGAGAGGTAGCTAGCTATCAGGGTTGTGCGAAACTTTGGGTGCTGATTCAATTTGGAGGAGATTCGGTCTGATTCAGCAGCTGAATTAAATCGGGAGACCAATGAAAAGGTCTGAATCGATTCAAAGCCTCCAAATTGATTCAGAAAAAGATTCAGAGGAGATTCAGAGATTTGTCAATTTGGGCAGTCACTGCTACAGCCAGCTGGATCTGGACTTCACAGTTAGGGCGGCTAGGAGCTGGAACCAACTTCCAAGGGAGGCGGTGCTGGCCCCTACCCTGGGGATCTTTAAGAAGAGGCTAGATACTTACCTGGCTGGACTCATTTGAGTCCCGTTTTTGTTTTTAGGGTGAGTGTTTGGTTTTTTTTTGTTTTTTTTTTGGGTTGTTCTCCCGCCCTGGCGGGGGGTCGGGCTAGAAGATCTATTAGGTCCCTTCCGACCCTGAAACTATGAAACTATGAAACTATGACTCCGTGCCAGTAAGTAGGGGGAGGGGACCATGGGGGTCCCTGCCCAGGCCCCATCCCCTGTCTGCTTCCCCAGTCCCACTGAGTGCCCCCCTACCCCCACCTGCTCTCCCAGTCCTGTCAATGGCTGGGGCCAACTGGCCCCAGTGTCCTGGCTCTTAAAAAAAAAAAAAAAGGCCCACACTCATTGGCTCCTGCCAGAAGGGCAACCCCACTGCCCCTCACTGTCCTGTGCTGCATGGGGGACTTTGTCATGAGTCTCCATTCCCTGCTCATTCTCTCAGCCCTATCAATAGCTGCCCTGCCTGGCCCCAGCATCCTGGCTCCTTTAAAAAAAAAAAAGCCTGCACTCACTGGTTGCTGCAGCAGCATTGGGGCTTTTGGGGGGCTCATGGCAGAGCCCCCCATGCAGTATGGGGCAGTGGGGGGGGGCAGTGCAGATCACCCCCCCTGCCTGGCAGCAGCAGGTGAGTGCAGGGCTTTTATTTTTTTAAAGACCCGGGAGGTTGGGGCTGAGTGGAGCAGCCATGCCAGGGGGGCTGGAAGAGCAGGAAGGGGATGAGGCGTGTTTGATTTGGAGATTCAGCCGATTCGGCAGTGGCTGAATCTCTGAATCAGATTTGTCTGAATCGATTTGGGATAGTAATTTGAATCTCTGAATCGAATCACTGACCCCCGAATCGGCCAAATCCAAATCTGAATATGAAGTGAGTACTAGCTGTTTCACACAGGTCTATTAGTTGTCTGAAGTCAGGCAGAAATTGAACACAGCCTGCTTCATCAGATGCTACGTCATATGTATTTGATGAAGTTGGTTGTTGCCTCTCTGAACCAGTTAGGCTCTTAGGCTAGTTATACACGTGCTTCAGGAGTGTGTGTGTGGGGAGGGAAGGGCAGGGGGCTTTAATTAGAGTGACTCTCGCAGTCACTCTAATTAAAGTGTCTGGAGTTTCTTGTGCATCAGCTTCCTTGCGCTTAAAAATGGTAGCAGGGTTGCTTTAACTAAAGCTCATTCAACAAGCTTTACTTAAAGTGCCCCTGCTGCCATTTTTAAGTGTGGGGACACTGATACGTGAGACGCAGGAGTCTGCTGGAGTGCAGTAATTACCATGCTCCAGCAGACTTGGTTAATTGAGCCTGCTCTGACATGCTGCAATTACAATAATAAAATAATTTAAAAATGATAATAATCCTTCACAAACACATTGTTTGTTCTGTGGAACCCTACATACCATCAGCATATCCTAGATATTTTTGGAAAGGGCTGGGTGGGCTGCCCCATAGAGAAAATATTATTGCAATTGCCTGGGTATAGGGCCTGCCATCTGGGATGGTAGACAGATTAACATTGCAATCTGAGTGTGTGGCCATAATGAGCTTGGCCATATACCCATGTGAATCAACTATGGTCCGAAAAGAGGGAGCACCAGATAGTTTGCTTGCTAATAAAGGCGATAGCTTGTGAATAGCTAATAAAAGATATAGAAGTGGTGGAGTGCTTTTTGGGTGAACTCTTTGCCAAGATGGTAGGAGGGCTGTATGCCCTCTGACATGCAAAGGGTGCTAGTAAATCCCTGCCACCCCAGTGTGACTTACTTGAATTGTCTGGAACGCAGCATGTAAGAAAGAAAAAAAAATACTTTCAAACTGAGGGGAATTGGGGGTTGTGGGGGAGGAGGGAGGAGCAGATAAGCAAACAGTTCATCCACATTCTTCTCTGTTTTAGATTTGGATGGTAAAGTTGGTGTAGTTTCAAGTTAGATATTCTACAATAAATATGCTCAGTTATGGATTTAATTTAAATGCATTATTAATATGTTACTTAGAACTTAAATAGCTACTTTAATCCTCAACATGCTTTTCAAATATTAACTAGTTAATTAGGTCATTAGTAATAGGAAAGTTATTTTAAAGCTAAGTTAAATATCAATCATAATTTATTCAAGTTTAATTATTATTAAAGCCATTTCTGTAGAATACATATAATCTGATAACCATCACATGGAACGTTATACTTATGCACTGAATGAATCTCTGAGTGAACTGATTACATGCTGCATTTCTGAACATCACACTTGGCAGTCTGCATGAACTCTTTACTGCCAACTACTTTGCTGGCTCAAAGTGCAGGAAGGAAGAGGACCTGGCTGGGCGAATAGAAAGACTGATCAGCTATTGGCTGCTTTGAGAGGAAGATTGTGTAATATCCCAGATCAGAGAGACACAAAAGCTATTTCAAAATATTTAGTTTAAAATGTTTAGCACTTCTGCAATGGAGCTGCCTTCCTTCTTCAAATGTTGACAGCTAGTTTCAATGATAAAGATCAGTTTTGTGGTGTAGACCCATGGCACCAGATCCAGTCAATACAGTCCTCCTAGTATCTTGGCAAAGAGTTCACCCAGAAAGCACTCCACCACTTAAATCTCTTTTATTAGCTATGCACAAGCTATTACTTTTATTAGCAAACAAACTATCCAGGTGTTCCCTCTTTTTGGACCATAGCTGATTCACATGGTCATATAGCTAAGCTCCTTGTGGCCACACACTCAGATTGCAATGTTAGGCTGTCCACCATCCCAGATGGTAGACCCTGTACCCAGGCAACTGCAATAATATTTTCTCTGTGTGGCAGCCTACCCATCCCTTTCCAAAAATATCTAGGATATAGGCATCTGGTCTTCAGAGTACAATCTAAAACCCAAAACTAGGTTCCCTAGAACATGCACAGGGTGCATTAGACAAAATTCACACGTTGGGCACTTCTTCAGTCATTTACTTTTTTGAATGGAAATGGCCATGGCTGCTGCATTGCTTTTTGAACCCATGCTATAACTGTGGGTTAGGTATGCTCTGAGTACACCTATAGCTCTGACATCTCAGGGGATTTAGTTGCCCCTCCACCTAAGTGGAGAGGCATAAGCAGGAACTAGTCACTGAACTGCTTAGATTAAGACAATTCTGGGCATGCAGAGCAGGCAGAGCTGCAGGTGCCTAGGGATATTTTTGATCTAAAAGAAAGGTATCTGGTGAGTTTTAGGCACTTTCAAGGTTAAAATGTTCATAAGTAGCAGGTATTTTTACATCATAATTTTGGGATGACATTCCCAAGTTATTTTTGGATATACCTATTATTAATTAGTCATTGGAGAGGGACTCTGATCCTACACTACTGGGGTGAATGAGAGTAGGCTCTGATTCAGAAAAGCACTTCATCATTCAGTTAATTATAAACATATGCTTAAATCCCAGATAAATCAATGAACTTTAAATCTGGTCTTAAAAGTTAGGGCACATGCTTACGTATTCTGCTGAACTGGAACTAAAATCACCACTGGACCCTGCATCTTATCTTTTAAAAGATCCCAAAGAGCCTTTCTGTTTGTTTGCATGCCAGAATGAGGGTCTTGCTGGGTTTTTTTGTTTTGTTATGTTGTATTTGTCAAAGATTATGTGCACTCACAGTAACTTTATTTATGATTCATCTTAATATTACATTAGAATGTATTAGTTTTTAAACTCTGTTGTGATCAGTTTTAAAAGGCAGTTTAGCTCTTTCTCTAATGTCAAAATACATTATTATTGCATGTTCTTATGTTATTTTTTAGAGATGTTCAGATGTGCAGCTAATACTTAAGCAGGTGACTTACTAGTATTCTGTGAATGTGATCTAGAGTGTTTCTTGGTGTTCTGGAGAAACAGGTATCTACCCTGTTAAGCAGTATCTGTTGTCGGCAGTATGTTATCAGCTTGGCCACTTCCACACAAGCATGGACATTTGTTTACCTGGGGACTTGTCCCTTGGGGAATGCCTGTGCCACATGCTCTCAGGTGCCCCAGCAGCCTTACCTGGGATCCTAGGGGTCTCCTGGTGCTGCAGCAGCAGTGATCCTGACATTTGGAGCCTGGCTGGCAGCTGGAGTGTGGCTCCAGCCAGCCAGCCTCTGATTTGGGGCGGCACACGATGCCCTCCGTGTGACCATCTGCTTTTTTTTTTGCAGGTTTTTTGACCCCTTCCCCCCATCTGCTACTTTGCAGTGTGGAGAAAGCTGAATGTGCATTATGTGGCATTGCAGGCTTGTCTGCAGCACTATATACCACAAGGCCACACTTGTCTGGACATTGCTTTTATTTCCAGGTGAAGTTTAATTCATTCGTAACAAATGAAGTCCCAAGTCTAATATTTTTAGATTTGAATCCCCAGATCTCATGGAAACTGGGCATCTCTCTTTGTTAGACTCCTTTGAAAATTCCAGATGAAGTGAATTGATATTTGGCTCTATTCCTATGTCACATGTCTATGATTAGAATTGCCTATGAGTAGCCTATGATTATAGGCTATTGATCTGGATCCTTTTTATTGTAAAAAGACAGAGGTTGCTGGCCAAGCAGCCACTGTAAAGCCTTTTCCCTATACATTTTTTTCATTATTATTTGAATGTTGTTCCTCAGTGTCCAAAATAGACTTTTACTATGTAGCTCCTACATTCTTATGTTCATAAATGGATTTCATTGAGTTCAGAAGTATTAATGACTGACCTTTGCTATAGAGGTTGTCCAACACTAAAATGTAGACAATCATACATATTTATGTGAAACTTGAGCTAGGCTCCATGCTACTTGCATCACAGGAAGCCAGAAAAGGTCATCCAAGGAAGAGGAAAGAAGATGCTGTACAATCATATACATACCTACTGTAGCCGAGACAGTTTTCTGAAACATAAGATACAAAAAGTCAAAAATCAAAGTCCAGCAGATCTGCAACAGAAGAAGCATCCTTCAACCCTCTCTTAAGAAAAGTCTTGATATCCATTGTGGGAGAGTTGTGTCAGAAATGTGTGTGTATAGGGGCTAAGAAGTGGTTCAAACCCATTTGTACTTATATACAGTTCCCCCTGTTCTGTAACAATTCTTGGAGAGTCATCTTCATATTTCCACTTACAGAAGGAAAGAGCAAAATTCTCAGAGAACCACAATTACTGTTATTATTTTCTTTTTGCCATTTCTAGAGCACTGCAGTATGCACAGGTCTTTGAAAAATACTTATAAGAAAAAGTCTGATTTTGATCTCTGTTACAGTAGTTCATATCAAGAGTAGCTTCACTGACAGCAGCTGAATAAGCAAGATCAGAATCAAGACTGAAGTTCATACCTTGTGAATCCTGCAGTATAACTTTGAAATATCTGACTCAACAAGTAATAGTTCAAGTGCTGACAGTAAAAGACCTTGTTTGGAGATCAGTGCTGGCACATAGTCACCACTGGAGAGCTTCAACATACATTAAGCCCTCCATAACTTTTAGTTAATACTTTATACCTCAAAATATTTTGGAGAAGAAAGTTTATCAACAGTTAAGTGTAGGAGAGCTGAGAATTTATCATATTACATTCAAAACTGAAGCTACTGTTAAATTACAGATCAGGAATTCTTTTTGGATAAAATGCACCTGGGAGACTCTAAAGATTTACAGATGTTTTAATGATAAACATAAGCTTGTATATTTGAAAAAAGAAAGGGGGTGCCATCAACATTTTTGTAGAGCAGATAAATTACCCAATCTGGTGTATCAATCAGGCTATGAACATAAATTTTCTTTTAGATGGAATGGTTTTCTATTAATAACTTCATCTTGTGACTGTTTTCATAACACGCATTCAGCTTGGATTAAGTAGTAAAATGCACACAATCTGTGAATGATTTGACAACTTCCTGGCATTATTGAGACTGTATTATTAAATCCTTTCTCCAAGAACAATTACTTCACATATCAGTGGTTTCTTAATAGCCCATGGTATGAGTGACTTCCTAGTTTTCTACTAGAGAATCTTTGATTAGAACATGGAAATTCTAACTTACTTTTTTTCCTGATAACATCACTAAGCCATCCTAAAACATATAAGGTTATTTATCTAGTAAATTATGGCTTTAGAGTGCGATTCCATTTGATGTGTCTTGATTTATAATCATTGTAACCTGCAAGAGTGGATGCATGAAGAATATAAAAAGGAACTGAGTTTGATTTAAGTATTCTAGGCTGAATGAAGCACTTTCGCTTTCTTCTGGGAAAAAGAAAGACAAATGCAATCCTCGATGATTATGAATCATTTTTGTGTGCCTGACATTGTAAAACACTTCTCTGGCTAAAAAAGCCTATTGCTTCCTTTCTAGTGACCTAAAGTTAATAGGTAACCTTTCTCATTCTTAATCTATCAGAACCCATTTGGAGTACAGTGGAAAATGGAAATGTGTCCAGAGAAAGCATCTTCCTGAGGTTTACCCAGTGAGTTTGAGGCAGTGCTTCCCTTTTCAATACTGGTGAAATCATACATTTTCAGAGGCAGAAGGAGGGCCTGAAGGGGTGCCAGTCCCTGTGAACTGATAGGAACTATTATGGCTTATTCATCGACATATATGGATGTAGACTCAGTCATCCACATAGACATCTACATTTAGAGAGATCCTCAAACTACAACCAGCTCATTCACACGAGGGCAGGTTCTGTTTACATTACTTTCTGTCTTCCTGCATGCTCCTGATCCCTTATGGGTAAATACAGACAATCAGAAAGCCTGAGGTGGAATCAATGAAACCTTTGTGAGTTTCTCTAAGCTGCAGAAAAATAGATTGAAAGGGAACAGAACTATTTCTGACTGGCTGCTAAGCACATGCCCTACCCCTGCTGTCAGCTCCAGGGAAGGGGAGAGCCAACTGAGAACCTCGCCTGAGCCCCACCCCCCACAGCTGACCAATGCAGTGGGGGAAAGAATAATGTATGTGTGTGTGGGGGGAGGCCTCCCCCAGCCAGAACAGATTGAAGCCCCTTCTCCCAGGGGTTCTGGCTGGGGTGGGGCAGGGGAAGGGCAGACTGGGGACCTCCACTCTACTGCCCCCTGCACAGCCCGGCTGACAGACGCAGGCAGGGCACAGGACTGGGGAGCAGAGGCTTTGCTGCTGCTGTTCTGTGACAGCCTAGAGGTAAAAGAGTGTATGTGGAGGCTAGCCTGTCCACTCTGCAAAGCAGGGGGGGGAGCTGCAATGCATCCTGGGATGCCTAGGGTCTGCGACCTAACTTGAGTCAGGAGGGGATCTGGCACAGAAGTTTATTTGACTAGTCTAACCTAAACTGATTAAATCTGATACTACATCAACCCAGGTCTGTTTTAAACTGGGTTTGGCCATTTTGAAACCAGTCTAAGTGCACTGAACCTCTGTTCTGTTACAAGCTTAAGTCGAGTTTCAAATCACTTGTCTTTGTTTATGTGTAATTTCTGTCACTAGTCTGTGTGTCTGCTTGAGCCTTTGCAAAGTCCTTGACTTGTGAGCTATTTATTCTTGCGAAGCTAAAGTATCTTAAGGATCTTGGTGGGAATTAGGTGAGAGAAGAGGACTCCAGATTTAACAGAATCCCATGATCTGCTGCCACCATCTGAAGAATGTGATGGCAACCTGGGGTTATTTGGGGCGTGTTTCCATCAAAAGAACATGCTAGGAACTCTTGTATGCTCTGAATATGTGCTGTAGCAGGGATGGGCAAAATACGGCCCACAGACAGTGCCTGGCCTGCCAAGTGACTGGATCCAGGCTGCAGCTGCCCATGTGGCACTCTGCTTGGGGTTGAGCCCAATATGCTCCTGCTGGTGCAGCCTCTGCCACACTCCCACCTGCACCTGCCAGCCCAGGCCCTGACCAATGCATTCAGCTTCTGGCGAGGCTGTTCTCAGAGTTCCTATGCTCCCTTCATCTTAAATGAGAGCTGCCCGGCTGAAGCTTCCCCCACAACCCGCCTGCCCACAGCAGTGCAGAACGGACAAGAGTGGGATGAGGAGCCACCACTGGAGGTGAGGGGAGCAAAGCAGCACCCAGCTGGCTGGCTTCAAACTCACTGGGAACAGTGCTGGGTTGGGTTCCAGGCTGGTGGGGCTGTTCTTCTCCCTTCACTTCCATTGTGGCTCCTGCTCCTGCCTCTGCTACACCACTTCAAGCAGGGTGGCACTTCAGCTAGGTGGCTCTTGCCTCAGCGTGTGGGCTCTGGCTGCAGTTCCCATCCACCTTCTACCCACTCCACTCACACACTGCAATGAGCAGCCACCTGTGGGTGGGCAGAGCAGGTGGAATGTGGCTGGGAGCTGAAGCCAGAGCCCCACGTATTGGGCCAGGAACCACCTGGCTGAAGCTCCCTCCCCCACAGCCTGGTCAGCATCTGCAACTTCTGGTGGGGTTGTTTCCAGCGTGGCTGCAGCCAGCTGGGTGCTGCCCTCGACTCCAGCAGCAGTTCTTCTTCCTGCTCCTGCTGCACCATTCTGGGCAGACCTGTGGGAAGCTTCAGCCACGTGGCTTCTGCTGGTGGCAAGGAAAGCAGAGCAGCACCCAGCCAGCTGCAGCCACACAGGGAACAGCCATGCCAGAAGCTGCATGCTGACCAGGGCTGGGGCTGGGGACAAGCTGGTGGCTGGGAAAATAGTGCAGGCTGCCCCGGGTGGGGTTCAGCCCCATCCAGATTGCTGTGGACCACACCACCCAGGTGAATTTTGCCCCCTACATCCCGCTCCTTCCCTTCACCCTGGCTGGCTCCAAGAACCTAGCAGCTAGGCAGCCTCCCCCTGCCCAATGCCTCTCCTCCACACCCTACTCACACCCCCATACCCCCTCCCCCTGTAGGGCAGGGTGAGCAGGAAATGGATCACAGCTCAGCCTGGTCTCCAATCTGTCACTGCCCCATGATCTGGCTCCATGATCCAGACCTTGCCAGCCCATCCTGCTACCAGACACTGCTCTCTGGCTGCCCAGAGCCCCATAGGGAGTTTTGATGAGTTATTGTGTGGGGGAGGAGGTGTTGATCTGGCCCGTGACAGCTCATCAGAACTCTGTATATGGCATTTGGGCCCAAATAATTGCTTACCTTTGTGCCTGTACTCAAGGATGGCTGTAATGTACCTGCATTAGTGCAGTGTGGGGTATAAGTCAATAAGTTATTTCAAAAGAGTATTGGTGCTTGTGACAGGGGGCTATCTCATGGCCGGCCAAATCATTGGCCCACCCACCTGTCTAGGGCAGTCTGCCCAACTGCCTCTCCTATAGATTCATAGATGTTAGGGTCGGAAGGGACCTCAATAGATCATTGAGTCCAACCCCGTACATACCTTGGGAGCCCGTTCCAGACCCTGGCCACTCTAACTGTGAAGAAGTTCTTCCTAATGTCCAATCTAAATCTGCTCTCTGCTAGCTTGTGGCCGTTATTTCTTGTAACCCCCGGGGGCGCCTTGGTGAATAAATCCTCACCAATTCCCTTCTGTGCCCCCGTGATGAACTTATAGGCAGCCACAAGGTCGCCTCTCAACCTTCTCTTGCGGAGGCTGACAAGGTCCAGTTTCTCTAGTCTCTCCTCGTAGGGCTTGGTCTG
>NW_005841843.1:1171173-1175104 GCF_000455745.1 Alligator sinensis
GTTTCCTTAAGGCACAGCCACCCTTCTTGGGCTCCCATCACTTCAAAACTCCTACTCTGCAGTGCGTCCTTGACTAATTGCCTGAGTTCATTTAAATCAGCTTTCCTAAAGTCTAGCACTTTCACCCTACTAGTTACCTTACCCACTCGACATCTTATGGTGAATTCTATTATTAGGTGATCACTGTCCCCCAGATGGCTACCGATCTGTAGGTCCCCTATCATGTCATCCCCTGTTGCCAATACCAGATCCAGTATGGCATTCCCCCTAGTGGGACCGTGTACCTCCTGTGTCAGGTGGAGGTCCTGTACACAGGTTAGAAACCTGCGTGAGCAGGGTTCTAACCACACCTTTGCCAATTAAAGTTGTTTATAGGGCAGGAGGCTGCTCATTTTACTGCCAGATGCAAAGGTCATAATACATGGCTCTGTACTGTCCCTGCACTGTGACCCATGCTTTGAAGATGGCATCATTATGTAGCTCTGGCCCCAAGATGGATCTCAGTCTATGCCTGCCTGGCATTCAGACCCCACCTGAATCCCTCCTACTCAAGCGGTCTACTCTGTTCTCATTCTGCACATTAAAACTACTTAACCCCTTTTTCTTTTGTGGCTGTGGTCCCCTCTGGGACTTCTGGCCTCATGGGCCTGGCCTTGCCTCTAGGCCAGTCGGGACTCCCAGCCTCTAACCCTGGCCGTCCCTCATGGTGGGCACTCTGGCCCTTCAGCCAGTCTGGTCCTGACCTCAGCATGGGCCAGCAAGGTCATTTAGGTACAGAACTGCTTGCCCTCACACTCCAATAGAGGTCCACCTTCTTAGGCCCCTCCTAACATCTTGCTCTCTACTCAGGCCATCCCACATGCAGTCCTTCAGGCCTGCCATAAAGACCCTACTCTACACAGCCTGATCAATCACTCACACACCCACTCATGGGCCAGTACTCTGCCCCTTTTCTGGGGCTACTACACTGTCCCCTCACTGGGGCTCCTGGGCCTTATGCCCCTTGGATCTCATGCCCAATGACAATGCCTACACCCTTGCCTGTCCCCTTTATGAGGTAACCTACCAGGTCATGGGGGCTGAGGTTATATGGTGCCCCATACTCACCTTTCACTAGGAAGGCAATGGTGTGGCATTTCCTGAGGACCACCCAGCCACAGGCAGCCCCTCCACACCATCCAACCCTAGCAGTTTTTAGGTCATTCCACAGGAACAGGAACCTTGTCCATCCCCATAGTTCCTACCCTTAACCTCCAAATGTTCTGGGAGCAGCAGCTCTGGCACGGAGTAGCAGGTGTGGCTCCCTGCAACAACTGCCTGCTCAGTTCTGAGGGCCTGGGTTTATAGTGAGGCTGCCCAGCCCCATCCTCCAATCCAGGAGTCCTCTCTGGTCATATGCGTGCCTTGTAAGCCACACTGCACCTGCTGGCTGCTCCACAGCCTGTTAAAGTCTCTTAAAGTGGGAGGCACCAAAGGTGCCCTGCCACAGTGCTATAACGTGCCCTGGACCTGAACAAAGCAAGGGGCACCTTTGTGATGCACTCCCAGGGTGTTCTTACACCTTCAGCTTATCTGTCTGCCTCAACCCCCTTATTGCCTTTCGTTGACCACTGAACTCCAGATAAGTTGTGCTGGAAGCAAACTCCTTGGCCTGGGATGCTTCAGCTTTACTTGTCTCACCCACATCTTTTAGCAGAGGCAATTTTATGAGCTTAGAAATCACAGCCTTCCCTGGTCATGATCTGATAAAAGATGGATCTCCTTTTCTGGAGAAGAGGTCTTTCTGTATGTTCAAATATTGTAAATCACACTCACTGTGACACTAAGTTATAAAAATTAACAGTAAAAAAAATATTATAAAAATAAGAGAACTTTTTTTTTTAAAACTATGTAAAGATGCAGACAGAGATAAGAACAAACAAACAAAGGAAAAAAACTAAAGGTGAAAAAATATACTAAGATGAAGACTTGCTTTTAAGGCAAAGCTTAAGTAGAGTTTTTTATCTGGCTATTTGCATACATTTCCCATTGGATTTTTTGGGAATCCCACACTAGGCATATAACTTCCGGCTTCCTCCCACCTCCAAGTGAGATTTATTTACCAGAGCAGAGGTATTTTCTGATTTAATTAAGACCAGGGGAATATTTGTGTCCTTTCAGACATATCCCAAAAATTCTGTCTGTCACTTAATCTCCCCCTTTTTTGGGTAGCAAGTGACATTTCAGCCAGAGTTTTTCCTTTTACAATATAAATCCCTCATTGTCTGGAAGGCTTATGTGCCTGAGAATACATCACAAAGGTGATGAGTAAGCAATAGGGCTGCATGAAGCTTTGGGTGTTGATTCTATATGGAAGACATTTGGCCCAATTTGGTGGCTGAATCTGAATCAAATCAGGGGACCAAGTAAAAGGTCCAAATTGATTTGAAGCTCTCTGAATCTTTCTAAAAGATTCAGAGAGCTTTGATGATTTGGGCAGTCCCTGGTGACTGCAGCAGGGAGCTGCAGCTGGACTCAGAGCTGGTAAGTAAGGGGCGGGGGAGGGGGGCCTGGAGGAGGGGGGAGAGGACTATGGAGGGACCACTGCCAGGCCCCATCCCCTGCCTGCTCCCCCAGCCCCCCTGACTCCCTCCCACTGCCACAGCCCCCACCATGGCTGCCCTGTCTGCCCCAGCTCCCGGTTCTTAAAAAAAAATTCCACTCACTGGGTACTGCCAGGTGGGGGGTGATCCCCATTTCCCCCCACTGCCACATGCTGTGTGTGGGGCTCTGCATGAGCCCCCCCACCCCCTCTCCCAGCCAGCCCCATGGCTGCCCCACCTGCCCCAGCTCTGGCCCTTTAAGAAAAAAACCTGAAACTCCCCCTGGGACTCACCAGCTCCTGCAGCAGCCTCAAGGCTTCAGGGGGCTCATGCAGAGCCCCCCATGTGGCACAGGGCAGTGGGGGGCAGTGGGAATCACCCCCCCACTGGGTAGGAACTGGTGATACCGGGGTTTTGTTTTATTTTTCCCCTTAAAGAGCCTGAGTTGGGGAGGGTGGGGCAGCCATGGGGGTGCTGGGATAGTGGGGGTGGGGGTGTCAGGGGGCTCATGCAGTGTGGGGCAGTGGGGATTGCCACCACCACCCAGCAGCACCTGGTGAGTCAGGGTTTTTTTTTCCAAAGTGTCGGGAGCTGGGGTGGGGAGGGCAGCCATTGCCAGGGCTGGGAGAGTGGGCAGGGGATGGGCCTGTGTGATTCAGAGATTCAGCTGCAGCCTATAACAGAGAGAAGACAGAAAACCTCTGTCTCCCACCTGCACATCTACTTTTTATCAAGGCATCACAGATGGGTAAGAGAAGAACGTCAAGACCAGATTCCAGGTAATGACTGCAACCCCTGAAATACCAGCATGAATTCCAGTCACCATGTGGGGATTGTGGGGATGGTAAAGGAGTGTTTGTTCTGCTTCCTGATGCCCCAGTAGAATGTAGTAAGTGAAACACTGTCACACTGTCTCCTGGTGGGGTGGGGGCAGGAGGAAGAAGGGTTGCTGGATGATTATGTTCTGAGGAAAGACACAGACATCTCAACCTGGCGAGATGTGAGCAGTGGCGTACCCTAAGGCTTGGTCCTCGGGCCCGCACTGTTTAACATGTTCATCGGATGACAGGGTTGAAGCACGCTGTCCAAGTTTCCTGATGACACTAAGAAGTGGGGCGAGGTGGACACACTTGAAGGGAGAGATAGGCTGCAAATAGATTTAGACAGACTAAAAAAGTGGGCAGATGAGAATAGAATGGGGTTCAACGTAGATAAATGCAGGGTGCTGCACCTTGGGAGGAGGAATCCACAGCATACATACAGGCTGGGGAGTTCCCTTCTTGAAAGCACAGAGGCAGAAAGGGATCTTGGAGTCATTATTGACTCCAAGATGAACATGAGCCACCAAT
>NW_005841843.1:1175461-1176394 GCF_000455745.1 Alligator sinensis
TGCTTGTGGCAGGAGGTCAGGCTAGATGATCTGTTCAGGTCCCTCCTGACCCTAGCTACTATGAAACTATGAAACTATATATAGACGTTTGCTTTTTCAGAAGAAACTCTCCTGGGAGTTATTTAACCCTGGTTGTTACCAGGTTATTTTTCTCCTAGAGCAGGTATTTCTACTCTGGGAGAAAAAGCCTGAACTTCAGAACTTCTGTATACTCTTGGTTTCTCCACGGAGGCTTGCATCTCGCCCAGGAGAAGCTGAATGTTTGTACAAGGCCCCAGATCACCAGTACTTGAACTTCATTCCAGTAAGTTAAAATGAAACAATGTAGAAAAAATATTCTTAAATGAATCATCATTATTATCATAGCTCGGGGTAGGCAATTATTTCAGGTGAAGGGCTGCTTACTGAGTTTTTGCAAGCCATCGAGGGATGCATGGGTAGCCCCGTCCCTTGACAGGTGCCCCGCCCTTGATTGCCATTTTGTGACCAGGAGTCCCAGCCGCTAACCCCTGACCTTTGCCATCAGAAGTCCCTCCCCTTACCCCCCAGAATTACTCCTTTCAGCAAGGGGCTTTGCCATCTCAGAACCAGAAAAATACCCAATTATATTCTAAAAAAATCAAACGTATTACAACATTAACTAATTTCATTAAAAATATATATATGTTTGTCCTGATTTACATGTGTTTGCATAGCATACATAGAGGTGATAGTATAATAGCTTAAAAGGAAGGCTTACTCTTGTAAATTGTGGGGGGAGAGGGTGGGAGGTATAGTTTTGTGGGTGTGTGGGGTGGTGGAGGGTATGTGTGTGTGTAATTTGTGGGGGGTGGATAGGTGTGGGGGCTGTGGGTGGGTATGGGTTTTGTGGGGGGCTGGAACCATGTGGGGGAGGGTGGCTGGGGAGGGTTGTGGGTTTTGGGGGGGGGGGGG
>NW_005841843.1:1176440-1180417 GCF_000455745.1 Alligator sinensis
GCTTGTGGAGGGGGAGGGTTTGCCCACAGCCTGCCACCGACCCCCCCATAGCAGGCAGGGGCCCTGCCAGTGCTCTTGCAAGCCTGGGCTCTGTGATCCTGTTGCTTCAGTACACTGATGTGGGTCCCATGCTGCTGCTCGCTGCCACTTACCCCCTGACTGCCACTGCTGCCCTTCTCCTGCTCTGTCATGCCTAGCTATCACTGTGCTCCATGCACCTACTTGCTGCCTCCTTCCCCCATCTGCTCCAGACATTTCCCCACTCCCTGTCCACTGGCTGACACCATGTGATTAACAGCTGCAGTGCTAGAATTGCAGGAGTAGGCCTGGCTAGCCTGGAGGACTGGGGCAATCGCTTACAGTCCTCTCCTGCCTCCCTCCCACCCCGCTCCTTATCTGTATTTCCCTTGGTGAAGGAAGGCAGGAACAGCCCCAGGCCAGAAGCCTCCAGCAGCCTGTATTAGGAAAAGGCCTGGGGCTGGGGGTGGGAGAGGAGGGTACTGTGGGCTGGAGAGGGTGGGGACAGGCCAGATTTGCTTCTCCAGCTGTTTGATCCTGCTGGAGGCTCCCCCTAGGTTCTACTGCCCCTGGCTGCTGACATCTTTGACAGGAAGCCAGGAGCAGATAAATATTTTTTAAAATTATTTAGGGGCCCTACAGGCTGTATAGAATGGCCTGGCCAGCTGAATCTGGCTCGTAGGCCATATTTTGCCTGTCCCTGTCATACCTCATCCCCATTTCATCCTGCTTGCCTCAGACCCCTAAGATCTCCCTGGTTAAGGGCCTATCATGTGTGGGGAGACCAGAATGAAGAAGCTGAATCACTGATGCTGGGAACTGGTCCCTGATGTAGCACTTTCTGGAGTGCCCTTTTATCTTGCTAGCTCATGGGCAGACTGGGATTGGGGAAGCCATTTCCTAATCTTGAACTCATGAACTAAGACCTTCAAAAGGCACTGCAACAAGTGAAACATTGTAGACTAGTCCCTGATGCTGTACTTTCCTTGACCACCTCTCATTTTACTGAGAGTAACTGGTCCCATCAAGATAATGGAGTTCTGCAGGAATCACAGCATAAGGGAAAAGTCCCTGATGCAATACTTCCTGTGGTACCCTTTCATCTTACTGGCATGTGAGAAGCCTGAAATTAGGGAGCTGGATCCTGGGCTCACCACACCCCAAGACCTTCAAAGATAGGGTGACTGTATGTCCCAGTTTAGCTGGGGCAGTCCTAGATTTCAGAAGCCGAACCTAGCTGACTGTTGAGAATTACTTTGGATGTCCTGGAAATGCAGGACCATGGGGCACAATCTAGCCAGGAGTTGGTGCAGCATGGAGTGCCTTGCAGGCAGGCACTATTACCTGCCTAGCATGCCACCCTGCCCCTGCCAACTTATGAGAGCATGGTGGAGGCAGAAGGGTAATGTCCTGTATGTCCCAGATCTTGTAGGGTTACTATATATCCAGGTTTTCTTAGATATGCTCTCTTTTTTGGCCCCCTGTCCTGGTGTCAGTCAGTCCCTGATGCTGTGCTTCCCATTGTGCTATTTCATTTCGCTGGCTCCCCAATCTCAGGCTCCTTGTTGGCCTGTTTGAAAGACATGGGGGAGAACCCAGCACCAAACCTTTAGCCCTTTATCGTAACATATATACCACAGATGCAAATTAAAGCATGATACAAATCAGGTGCAAAGGTGTTCCACATTAAATGGAACATCTTTGTGTGTGGTTTGCCATTTTACTCTATGGTAAATTGTTTGCACATGTGGCTTGTTACAATTTATCACATGATTAACACCACATCTGCCAGGGCCTCACACAGAATTCACAGGCTCTAAAACATACTTCTTGGTCTTGTGTTTCCAACCTTTACAAATTATAGATGTGCACACAAAGCTAACTGGGAATGAAAAGTCACATCATACATACTTGGTTTGGAACTTCTTGAATGACGAGACTTAATATGTAGTTGTATTGCTCGTTTTGAAACCATACTGAATAGCCTCCACATTTTTTTTTCTTTTTTTTAAGCACAGAGTAGCTGTGTTTGAAAGAACATGCCAGGATTTTGTTAAATTGTAAGGACAACTTCTTTTAAAGGATAAAGGAAGGGATGCAATTAGCCTTGTAATTCAAACATGATGATTGAAGTCAGATTATCCTTTGATTTAGAACAATGTTGAAGACATTTTAATGCATAGCTCTGTCCACTTGTGAACAATTAGGGCTGTCAGCTTAAGTGGTCAATTGAAGAGGTAGGTTAAACTGCACTTTTTAGATGTTCTGTGACCTTGCACTTGGAAATCTTCCTTTGGAATTACAATCACAGCCATTGACTTGGTTGTTGAAGTGGCAGAATCTAATTATAGCTGAAGTACCCATGACTACACTCTTTTCCAATACATCACAAACAAATGACTCAAGAAAGGACTGATACAGGATGGATTGGTACAAGAAAGAATTGGTAATGGAGGCAATCTGTCAGTGACCAAGAAGATCAGACAATTAGGGCAGCCAGGGTTTACACCTGAAATAGTGCCTCAAGAAGTGGAGAGGGAAAAGAAGTTCATTTAAAGAAACAAATTAAATATGTTTTTGCCATTTTTGAATGAGAGTCATTGCTAAGTGAAACTGATTAAACTTGTACAGGACCAAAATCTGCCTTCAGATCCTTGTAGATTTCTGTTGGCTTCATCCATGGCAGAACAGGGCCCACAGATTGTAAACTCTTGGGGCTGACAAACTGTGCAGCACACAGAGAAAATGTATCTGTTGACTCAGAGTCCAATTCTGTCTGGTGGTGACCAGCCCTCCATGGAAGTTCTCCATGCCCTCAGGCCCTCCGGTGGAGCAACTCATCTATTGAAAATTTAGCACATCTTGAAACACTTTCCTGCATAAGGGCTTAAACAGCCCTACAATCATCTTTAACCTTTTAAATGAAAGTGCACTGTATATTTTGGAGCAGAATACTTATTCATTCATGCCATCCTTGCACAATAAATAAAAGAAATAATTAAAGACCCCTTTCCACTTCTCTCCTTGCCATGATCTTCAGGCAATATTTTAAAAGGGTATTATGAAGAGATTGCCTAGTATGTATGCCTGTCCTGTAACTGCTCTACTTGCCAGGGAAATCGCACTTATGTGTTGCCCCAAGGAAGGGCTACATACAGTAAAAGCTGCATTATTTGGCACTTTACCATCTGGAATTCTCTATTAACCGGCATCTATCAGAGACGCTATCTTGCTATACTATTTACTTTATTATTCCTTATATTGTAGTTAAAATATTTAAAGTTAAAATAGTTAAAATATTTAAAGTTGTTATATCAAAGTTAAATGTTATATTAAAAGTTATAATAATGTTAAATTAAAAGTTATTATATCACAGTTAAAATGAAGGCTTAGTTTCTTTCTTGAAAAAACCCTCTCAGATAACCGACCTATTTGATTAACCAGCATCCCCCTTCCCCATGAATGCCGGTTAACAGAGCTTTTACATGCTTGTGCCACTTCTGGAGCAGTCTATAGGAGGAACTGAGACTGCCATATCATAATCACAGAATAACAATGCTGCTAGATGATGTCACAACCCAAAGTTGTGGATTTTTGATTGTGTGCGCTTCGGCACCGCTAAATTATGTTCCCGCCGAATTGGAGCTCTTTTGCACGACGGAGTGTTCTGTTGTTATAGAGAACCCGCGTGCAGAAAAGTGTTTCCCGCTGTTCTGTAGCCTTCTTTGCATTGTGCATTACTCTTGCATTTAGTGATGCACGCTGCAAAGGAGTTCCCGCCATTTGTATTGAGATTTGAGCCACATTATTGGCCGGTCTTAATTTAGGCACACGTGGCGGCTAGCTATTGGCTTGCTAGCCGTACAAAAGGCTTGGGTGGTTTCCGCCCAAGTTGGAGAGAAAGATGGAGAGAGACGGAGGGGGAGACGGAGAGACGGATCTCTAAGCGCTGTGGGTCC
>NW_005841843.1:1180429-1186372 GCF_000455745.1 Alligator sinensis
TCTTTCTTAAGAGGGCGATAGAGCCTCCAATTGCCGAACCCCCGGAGCCTAGCAAACTCCGGGGCACCACTTGCCGATGGCCTCTAGCCTCTCCCTGTCGCCGATCGTAGCCCAGACGAATCCCTACCCTAGAACCCAGTTATCGACACCACGGAGTCTTAACCGCTCCGGGGATCCTGGGAACCGAGCCCAGTTATCGACACCACGGAGTTTGAACCACTCCGAGGATCCTGGGAACCGAGTTTTATAGTCCTCCAACGAGGATTGAAGCGGAGCTGTACCTGGAAACTGTCCAGCCTGCACTGCGACCATCTCCGGTGTAAGTAAATAATCTTTTCAATCAACCATTACGCCTCCGTGACTGATTCTAGCTCGAGCGTACTCCTCCACCCCGCGACTTTTCTCCGGCCCTGCGTGCCCGGGCTGCCGGCCACAGCCCACGTGCACACAGCCGGGCCCGGCTCGTGCCCGGTGAGGACGGGACCGGGAGCCGGCCCGCACAGATGATATTCAGATAAATAGAGCAAGGATCCCTGCATTCAGGAACTGATCTCTTTTTCCTCACTAACATCAATTTTGAAGCAGTGTAACCCCAGGGGAGTTACGATGTATGTCTGGTGTATGTCTGGTGTCCCAGGTGACACAAGACCTTGAAGTGGATTTTTTGAATGAACATTAAAATGCATTTTTTTACTATGTTATAAAGGCAGTAAAGTTCTGATGTCACTTTTGAAAAATGGGATTTGCCACAGGTGTTCATGAGCAATTTTTCTCTTCTCTCACCAATGTACTCGTTGGCAGTGGCTGAATAGGTCCCGTGTTTGTATCATTTGTGAAGTGCTTTGGGATCCATCAAGATGAATAGCACCATGGTGGGAATACATATGGAAATTGCACATGTTGTTTCTGTCAATGTTTTGAGTGTACTAATGCCTCCCTGGGAACACCGTTAGCTTTTTGACAGATCAGTGCTTGTACTCATGGACAACTAACTGATCCTTGTAATTTAATATCCACAAATTTGTGTAAAAATAAATGACTTAAACAATGTGGAGACAGCTAAGGTAAAACTTGCCTGGGGCTATGTCTATTGTAACCTTATAGATTTCTATGCAGTCTTATGGGATGTAAGCCAAGTCATCTAAAATCATTATGAATCTGATTTCTGCTCTCTTTAATCCAGCATTGTGGTAGCATATGATGTTTGAGTCTTATTTTGACCTTTCATGATCTTCTCTGCAATAGTCATTGAGTCCTCGAATGTCATTACACCACTTTTCCTAATGACAGTAAAAATATCTACTAGAGATGGGCCTAATGACCTGGAAGTAATTGGAAGAGTCTGCAAACAGAGATAGCTGCCAGATCGCAAACAGACCTGATATTTTATTCATACAAGCTTCTAGCTACTGCAATAAATCTAGATCAGCTACTGTACTCATTAACTGAACAGATAATTAAAGCTTGTGAGAGTCTGGATAAACCACCTGGCAGGATGATGTCCTTTACAAAGAGAGACAGAGAGTAAGATTGTGAACCTAGAGAGAGTTTAATTAAAATAACTGACTGTTACTTAAAAGGATGTCCATCTGACAAACCACTATTCCCTGTATCTGAAAGGACCACAGATCAGCATTATGGTCAGGGGAAACTGATTCAGAGTAATCAGCTACCGAAGAAAATGCCCGAGTCTTTGGTTCCATTATGTATATATTCATTTCAGAGTCTAATTTAATTTGGTGCTCTAAACGTTGTCCATTCCTCTGTGCTGTCACAGCTTTAAGACACATGACTGAAACAAGATCTAGCAAATCGTAATGTAACACAATGAAAGTTTTGTCACCATCATCATCCAGAGGTGGATCCAGGGGGGTGCAGTTGTGCAAATGCACCCCCATTTCAGTTGACTACACTGTGTGGGTAGTAGCTGGGGACTTTTTAAAGTCCCCCAAATAAGTAAGAATTTGCTCCTTCCTTCCCTTTCTCTTCTTTCTTCCCCAGTCCTTCCCACCACTGCCTTTGTTTTCAGCCACCTTGTGGGTTGGGGGTACAGAAGAGGGGAAGTATACTCCAGGGCTGGTCCTGCCCACTCCAATGAGGCTCTGCATGGAGCTAGGCTGAGCCAGGGACTGCAGCAGCAAAAAGTGGATCCCTCTTTCCTGTTAGGTATCCTCTGTGTTCCTTGCCAGCCCTGAAGCAGGAGCTGGGGAAGGGAACCTAACTGCTAGTACTGTCACCACCACTGCTGTCTTTTGATGAGCCTGGCTCCACATGCAGCCTGGTGGCAGCAGGGCAGGAACAGCTCTGGAGCCCCCTGCCTCCCAGTGTATCAAGTCCTGGTCCCTGAGGGTGGCCGTGATCCCCCCCGGTGGCCAAGCTACCTGGCTTCACCTCCACTCCACAGGGGTACCATCCCTTGTTTGCCTCACTTGCCATGCCTTGATTTATATTGTAGTCCTTCAGGAAACTCTCTCAGGGCCTGAAAGTGAGCCTTGGTTCATGTCTCTCTCTGCTTCTCATTCCTGGCTGGCACCAGTCTTGCCGTATGGCACTAAATCATCATAAGGGCACTAATTGTGGTCTCCAGCCTCCCCCATAATCACACCCATGCCTTGTGGGTGTCACCCTGTCACCATTTACTTTCTTGTATACATTTCAGCCCTCTTAGGCTTAACCTACAGGTTACTCTGGCTGTAGACTTGTAACCTGGGCCCACTTGCTCTGGTCTGGCCTTCATGATTCAACTTCTTATTGGCCTCTGGCTACCTTGGTCTTGACCCCTCTAGGCTCAAGGCCAGGCTCTCTTGGTCTCAGCCTGCCTCAACCTCCCTCTGATTTGTGCCCCTGTCCCTGGCAAGGCTCAAAACTCAGCGTGCCCCTCAAACACCCTTGTGTGGCCTCCTTACCTCCCCTATAACCATCATCCAGTCCTCTAGTACTAAACTTAAAAGCAACACAAATAGAAGCAACTGCTTCCAAACTACAAGTCTCCCCTTCTGGGTTCCCATACAGCTGCTGAAGCCATCTCTCTACTCACTGTCTGCCTTAGCCCCTGAGAGCACTTAACCCAGCCTGCGGCTTCCATGCCCTGCCACTCTGAGCTGGCAGGAGCTCTTCTCTCCACAGAGTTCAGCATCACACTGCCCCTCTACCTTAGTAATCCAGGTTTATATCCCCCAGGCTTCTCCTCTTCCAGTTAAGTCTTCTCCTGACTGGCCACAGATATGTCCTCCCAGCTTACTGCTGTTTTGGTGGCAAAGCTGCAGTTGCTCCTTTGTTGTTTTCTCTGGGCTCTGCCCTCCTGTGTTATAGCTAGGCAGCTAGCCAAGCACTAAGCCCTTGTAGTCTATAGGTCCCTACTTGTCTACTCTCCTGCAGCTAGCCCATGTTCAGCAGCCTGTAATTACTTCTGCTGCAATCTCTTAAAGTAACAGGGGCCTCTAGCTCCCTGTTACAACAGGTCACTGTTTCTGCACCCCACTTTCTAAACTCGTGTATTTGCCCATGTCATCATCATCATCATCATTGTTGTCAGCAAATTATTTGACAGTTTATATGTTCTATTAAATTGATGTGCCCTCCTTATTATTGGGTTTCTTATTGAAGCTTCCCAATGCCCCAACTTTCTTATAGGATCTGCCTAAAATAGCAAGGAAGAGAAGAATAAAGGGTGGTGTCAGTCAGTATCTTTAATGCAAGTTTGCACCGCTTCCAACAGCTGGATCTGGGCCTCAAAAACATTTTGAATCCATTTACAGAACTCAGTTCTGTAGTTTACAGAATCCACATATAAAATGGTTACACCACATTAGGTAGACCTGTGTTTTTCTGCATTAGCTGAAACTTTTGGGTATTGAAGGGTAATCTCAAGTAAGGCACATATTTTTTTTCTGGGAAGAATAATGCTTATTCATAGGGGATTTCAAAGATACCTCATGAACACTACATCCTGTAAAATGGTAGATCACTAGAGCAAAATGTTATCAGGACTTAGTGGGTGACACAGTAAAGTTAATTTTCCAAATTCTGTTTAGCTGATTATGTAAACAGTAAAATTGGTTAAAAATAAGGATTCAAGTGTATATGTTTTCTTGGTAACTGTTCCCTATTTTGTTGAAATTTGAAATTGAGTCTATGTACCATCTAGAAAATGGGGTTAGGGGATTTATGAAAAATGTATTGAATAAATTCCCACATGCTTTTATTGGATGCTATAATTACTTGTTAACATTTCAAAATTTCAAAAAAGTTTCCCTACTGTAATAGGCAGTTAGATCTCAGATAAAGCTTTAAAGTCAGTTTTAATACAATTTTCTTGGAATCTGCCCATATTACCAATGATGTCTGTTTTGCTTACCTTACTCTGCCTTAGATACAGACTGGCTACTTACAAGTTATAACTATGCAAGCAAACTAAAGGGTGTCAAAGGGCATAGCATGCAAGCATACGAAAGGGTATTAAAGGGTGTCAAAGTAGTACAGTAGCTAAACTTTACCTTATCATTAGAGTTCACTACTCTTGCAAAATCTATGTCTGATTAGATGTAGAGAAAATTTAAGATGGAACATATTGAGGGATCAATATTTTCCAACACCTTCCATAGTTTCTGATCACTTAAACCAGATTATGTGTAATGTCTGTCCCTAGCTTCTGTCAGCAACTAGAAGACTACCTCAAGGATAGGTACAGATAATTGTGTCTTGAGGTGCCATGCAAAGGGAGCCATTCACTCAAGCTTACTCTATGTAAAGGCAAAGGCATAGTGAAACAGAAAATCAATCATGCTTTTTACTGGATCAATAACTAGTATAATGTGGGCTTTGCTATGAAATGGAGCATTGAACCCAAGCCCTGTCAGTGTGTACATCATTATGGCCTTCAGCACAGGTAAAGGTGCTGATTTAAGTTCTACTCAGCAGGTAAGTAATGCCACAAATTATTAAACAGGATTTCATTCTAGTAAAATGTTTGGATGTCTGATTTGTTAACAGCAATTTTCTGTGTATAATGTGCTTTGGAAATAGGAGATCAAATCTTTTTTTTTTTTCTTCATTCAATTTTACCTAAACAAGCTACCACAAAGTTTGAGCAGCAAGAAACACAAATATTTCCACTTTCTTTTTCTCTTTGATTTTGTTGTGGTGAATTTAGCACAGGTGAAGGGGGACAGATTGAAAGCCCTGAGAAAGGAAGTCTGTTTATCCACCCCTAAATCACACGTGCAGTGTTAGTGTCAATTCTTCTCATTCCACATAGTGTGCTTTAGTGCTTCTGTCAGGGATTATTATTACACATAGTATGATACCAAGCCTACTTAATGCTTGTTCAGATCATGTAGCTTGAACCCGTAAGAGATCATCATTGTGGCATAGATTTAATGGTCTGCTTTTATATGAGAGTGATTTAATACTTAGCCAGCTTCTCAATTAATGGGATCAGAACAGCTCCATCTACAATACATTATCTCTTGTTAAAGTGCTGCAATGCTTGATGTGGCCTGAGGAAGCACGCACATATCAATGTGAAGTAAACAAAAAAAATTACAGTCTCTAAGCCCAGTATTCAGGTCTGATATGTCCTCTTTGTCATAGTCTGGGGACATAGGGTGGGGTCCACATGAGCGTGCACATACCTCTTGCCCTGCCTCAAAGCCCTTTGAGGTGGGGCAAGAGGCACATGCAGGAACAAAAAAATGTCCCCCAAGTTTGCAGCATGGGGAGAAAATTAGACCACTGGATATCCAGGGGTCTAAAAAAAGCAAAGTTTAAAAAAGCAGGGCAGGCCACGGTCCTTGGCAACCGGAGGCTGGGTCCTCTATGGAGATGCTCTGGCTGCCAGAGCATCTCTACAGTTGGCCCTCGCCCTGGTGCTGGTGAGTAAGGGGTTGGGGGGACTGGAGGAGGGGGAAAGGGACTGTGGGGGGGACCCCCAAATGCCCCACC
>NW_005841843.1:1186860-1187629 GCF_000455745.1 Alligator sinensis
GGTCTGGGAGAGCAGGGGTGGGGTTGGGTGGGGCAGCCATTGGGGGCTGCAGCAACTGGTGGCGGATGGGGCCAGGTGGGGCAGAAATTGGGGGGCTACAGTGGGGCATGTGGGCCTTGCCACAGGGGTGGTAACCCCTGTAGAGGTCATTTGGCCCCTGTTGGGGATCCATACCCCTTGTTTGGGGGTTGAACCCCCTGTTGGGGTGATATCTCCCCCTACCAGCCCCCGCAAGGCCCCTGACCCCTTGTGTGGGGCGGGGCATATCCCTTATGTGGGGCCTGAAACCCTTGTTGGGTGCTGGCCCTGGGCTGAAGATCCAGGAGGAGCCAGGCAGGGTTTTTTTGCCCCAAGTGGCACAATTTGCTCCACATGCTTGCATGTGTGGATGTGCCCATAGGGCGCTTGCAGCAGCTCAAATAGAAGTGGTGCAAATTTGAGCCAGGGCTTTTTGCTTCAGTGCACGTGCTTGGACATGCACTTTGTTGTAGAGCAAATTGTGCCACTTGGGGCAAAATAACCCTACCTGGCTCCTCCTGGATCTTTAGCCAGGGGGAACTAGAGCCCAGGGCCAGCACCTGTATAAAAAGCTGCCCTGTCCTGGCCCCAGCAGTATAAAAAGCTGCCCTGGCAAATAACTCAGGGCTACTAGCTCTCAGGCACTTCTGGAGCCCAGCCAGTTGGTACCTGGGAACACTACCCCTTGTGCCGGCTGGAGTGCTGAAGCAGCCCTGAGAGTTCCCTGCACCCTCTACCCACTGCAGCAGTC
>NW_005841843.1:1188092-1199310 GCF_000455745.1 Alligator sinensis
TGGCGGAGGTTCCCCCCACAGTCCCTTCCCCCTCCTCCAGTCCTCCTGACCCCTTGCTCACCGGCACCGGAGCCCTGGTGCTGAAACATGCGGCCTGGCCGGCTGCATGTTTCAGCACCAGGGCGAGAGGCCAACCATAGAGATGCTCTGGCAGCCAGAGGTTTAGGCCTAATATTGATTCCAAGTTCTCAGTATGTAGCCTCCTAATGTAGAGCATGTGATAGTAGTCTCATACCTAAGTGAAAAAAACACACATGGTTTTGGCAAACTCAGCATCTGAAAAGATAGTTATCTAACTTTCCCAGTTCTAAAGGTTGAACACACTTCTGATTGTAAGCAAGTGTATTTTTAAAAATATTTCTTTTATCTACAAGCCTGAATTGTAATCACAACAATAATAATTTGCTTCGTGCCTGGGAGTAGAGAATTTCACAGTGCTTTACCAACACAAAAGATTAAGCATTCTCCCAACCCAATGGGTAATGAACAAGGAAGAAGTTCATGGATACACCAGTGAATCAGCCTCTCAGATGGAAATGGACATTGTACAACATAGCTTCTCAGCTTCACCGATATGGGGAATCCATGGCACTCTGGACATCTTCAGATACTCAGCCTCCATCTTCTCAGCTGCCCACCTAACTTTTGCTTGCCTGAAGAGAAGTTTCTGAGAAGAAAGAATGTGTGTGAGTGAAAGGGCAAACTCTGATCTTTATGTTCGATTAACAGCAGTGGAAAAGTCTGACAGATACATCTGCCATTTGATCAAACAGTTTTTACATGCTTCCATTCTTTTATACAGTGCCATCTGTTGAGGCTTTCAGTAAATGGAATCTTATTTCCCATGTATCCACAAGCCTAATTACCAATGTGTGGGATGCAGAGGGTACCTGTTAAATATGTCAATAGTACAGCAAACGTTTCTGCAAAATAGACATCTTCAGTTTTTGTTCAACGGATGGCAAAGCTACATCTCAGCTATTTCAGCTCCTATTCTTTCCAATATGGAGGAGAGCATCTGTCAAACGGGTTCTCCCAATGCTCTGCACAGCATGTAGTTAATAAAAAACAAATGTGGTAGAATCTGAGCCTTGGGGCAATCTGCACTGCTGTTTTATTGTCTGCAGTGAAGCCTAGCACCAATGTCAAACATATTACATCCCAAATATGCAATGCAACTATCCTCAGTGCAGCACTGGGAACAAGCCAGTAAGCACACAGAGAGAGCTTGTAACATGCCCGGCTCTGTTCTAAGAATAGCCGCATTACATTTTTGCATGGAGTGGGTGTCATGCTTTGCTGAAACCTCCCTAGTGCAGTCAAGAGGCAGTGTAGACATGCCCTCAGTGCTTTTTGCAAATAATCACGTGGGGTTTTCTGTGCTAAACCAATTTTGGAAGAACAGGATTTACTCTGCACTTCATTCTGTTAGCAAGTTTATGGACTTGACATTCCCCATCTTACTACATTCTAAGAGTTGTATTGTAATAGATCCATTCTTGTTTTCTGTCACATCTAAGTGCTATAACCTGCAGTCTGGAGTAAAATTGAACCTTCATAGAATTTTTTTTTTTTAAAAGGTAATTTTTTTAAAAGTGCCTAAGTTCCCTCTTCAAAGCTTCATGGCCTTCCATGGGGATATGGGCTTGTCTGACCACATAAGTCAGTGTGGACACAGTTGTACCAGCATAAGTATTCTTGTACAGAAAGGAAATAAGCAATTTAATATGAATGTAACTACTTTCACACTTGGGGATGTATGAATATAACAGTCTTGGTAAAAAAAAAATTACACACCACACCTACATAATTGTTTTGGTAAAGTCTGTACCTAGTCAATTTTCATAAATGCCTGGGTCACTTTTCAAAATTGGACATGGGTTCTTTGTTATTTAAGCATTTTTGAAAATGTAATCTCTGACCTTTATAATTAGACAGCATCCTTGTTTTGGCATAAATTGTTCTTTAAACCCTGTAGAGCAATGGCACATTAATTACCTTCGGTTCACTTAACTTCCTTATCAAATCTCCCAGCTTTCTAAATCAGTCTTCCATGTTACAAAAAAACCTCTCTTCTCCTCAAAAGGCAGTAGAGAGAATTAACCACCTTATCCTGTTCTTTTCTTTTCTTTTCCTTTTTTTAAACAGTATTCACAGATACTAAACATCACAATAATTTTGTGTGAAAATCTTTGATATTTCTCTGTGTTGCATTTATCACAGATGTTGTCTCTTTTCTGTATCAAATCTGTTTAGGCTTGTGACTGCCTGAGAAATGTGACAAGATTTACTTTAAATGAGCCAGTAAAGGCTGTGTAGGTAAGAAGTCTTAGCATGACCAGAAACACTATTCCAAATTCACCCTTAAAGATGACCTTGTTCCCTCTAAAGAATTTCAGAAGATTCTGAAATTGCAGCTGAGTAAAGTTGCCTTCAGCTGAAGTTCCCAGAATTTGAAGGGTTACTGAAGCATCTTAATTTTTATTGCCAGTATTCTTCCTCCTCTACCAGATCTAATCACTATTGTTTAAGCTCTAACCCAGCTATTATATGTCTGGAGTTGACATGAGAGCTGAGGAAAGAAGAGCAGACTGTCAAAACCAGCTGTCAGCATAGATAGGTGGGGTGTGAAATTGAAGTAATAACTGGAATATCCACAGCATCTGTTCAAAGATTTTGGAGAATTTGTCCAGTCGGCATCCTCTCAGCCCCGACTGAGTGGCAATATTTAATATCAGTCAGATACCTTTGTCTTTCATCTCTGCATAAGATATTATGTCAAGTGCTGGTATGTTGGAGAAAAAGCTTTAAAATTATGGGGGAGGATTTAAAGCTGACAGCTGAGACAAAGAATGATTGGTAATAATGATAGTTACTGTATTCGGAGGGCAGACATGGTTGAGGGACTATTAACTTTTGATGCTTGTAGACTCAAGGTTCCATGAAGACAACAGTGACCTATTGTGTGATATGTTTGTACATGGAGAAGGAAATGAGAACAGCAGATGAGATGCATTTTAATAGGACTAGTCATATGTCTTTGTTAATTAAGCCATTGCTTACAATTAGAGATGAACACAAAAAGAACACATTGCCTATACAACCCAACCATGGAGAGATTATAGCTGCTCCAGAAACATGTAGAAGGTCTAAAAGGGAGAGATATGGAGGGATTGGAAATGCTGAGTCCAGAAACTTCTTAGCAAGGTTTACTTCCAGAGGTTCATGTTGATATAAATTATATTCTCTACTTTTCTTCTTCTCTTCTTTCCCATTCTGCTTATCTCCTCTCTCTACTCATTCCAATTTTTTTTTTAACTCCAATGACCCTTTCCTCTCACCACTTCAGTAACAATGAACAACACCTTCCTTCACCTCAAAAACACTAATTGCGTGGATGGGTGGATGGATAGAGGGAGGAGGGAGCCTGGAAAGCAACACATATGAAGAAAGGCTGCAAGAACTAGGGTTATTTCAATTAGAGAAGAGAAGACAAGAGGCGTGGTAGGATTTGGTAACAGTCTTCAAATACCTTAAAAATAATTATAAAGAGGATGGAGATGGACTTTTGTCTGTGGCTGTAGGGGACGGGACTAGGAGCAATAGCCTCAAGGTAAAACATGATATTTAGGTTGGAGATTAGGAGGAACTTCCTAACTATGAGGTATGTGGTACTTTCTCCATTGTTTTTTAATGTGTACATTATCGACCTGCCTCACACCCAATCCAAGAAGCATGGCTATGCCAGTGACCTGGCTCTTACCAAATCAAGCAAGCAATGGGAAGCCATTGAATACACTTTGACATCAGACATGAACACCCTTGCTGACTACTTCCAGAAATGGCATCTCCAGCTCAGCCTTGCTAATCCAGTTGCAACAGCCTTCCACCTAAATAACAACCAAGTAAAGAAAGAAATAAAAGTCAAGATTGGTGACTGGACACTTGAACACTGTCACACCATCACTTATCTAGGAGTCAAGCTGGATCAGACCCTTATCTACCTCCCACATCTGGAAGGGGTCCATAGTAAGGTTAATAGTAGAGGAGCTCTTATCTGTTAACTTGCTAGCACTACCTGGGGTGCAAGTTTCCAAACACTGTGCACCTCTGCTTTGGCACTTGCGTATGCTCACGCTGTACTGCACAGTAGTATGGGGTTAGATCAAGCACACTAAGTTAGTGGATTCCAACCTTAACAGCATCATGAGGGCCATCACCAGATGCCTTACGCCAACTCCAGTTGACTGCTTACCAGTCTTCTCAGTTATCCCTTCTTCTCCCCTCCCAACATCTAGAGACAAGCTGCTACCCTGGCCCTAGGCCTCAAAGCTCTAGCCTAGTAGCTGCAAGCCAGGAAACCAACTAACAACTTAAGTCTTGGAACCCATTTTCCATCCTTGGAAATCTTCAAGAGCAGGTTAGACACACTTGGTTGGGATGGTTTACTCAGGGAAGATTCCACTAGATGACCTTGTGAGGTCCCACCCATCCCTACTTTTCTATGATCCCATGTATAGGGATGTGTATATAAATGAATGTTTGTGTAATATTTACATAAAAATATGGAAGTATATTTACAAATACTCTGCCCAACTAACAAGAAACACATCATGTCCTTTTAATCACCCTGACCACATTGCTTAGATGCAGTATCCCTTTTCCTTTTGTTGGTGTTTTTAAGCTATAAGATCTTTGGGCAGATTTGCCCTTTAGTGGCTCACTCTTACGCTTTGATAGTAACCTTTATTTCTTATCTGGTCCAGTTTGTATTTCCTTTAAAATGTCACATTGTTGCTACACTCAGTTTAGCTCCTATAATGATAGCAATAATGGATAAATATGCACTTTTAAAAGTAAATAAGTAAGATATGTGTATAAAGCATAAGCCTTCATGAACCTAAGTTCACTTCATTGGATGCCGTGAAAAGACATATGCATGGGTGACTGGTGCTGCCTTAGTTGGGGGGGGGGTGCGCACGTGGCCCCCCTGCGAGCAGTCCTGCCAACTGGGAGAGGTCCCTCATGGGCAATCCTGCAAATGGAGGGCGGGGGAGCCCATGGCCAATCCTGAGGACTGGATTGGGGTTCCACAACGGCCGATTGTTGCAATCGCTACAGCCACTTCTATAGTCACTTCTGGGAGCAATCACTGCAGCTGATCCCAGAATTGGCCGCAGCCACTCCTAGAAGCAGCTGCAGTGATCACAGTGATTGGCCAGTGCTTGCAGGGGGACCACCAGTGCTTCTGCCTGCCCCACCTGCCCATCACCTGACTGGGATGGGCGAACGCAGCCAGTCAGGGGGTACATCAGCACTCGCAGGGGGGTGCACGCGCACATGTCACTGGACATGTGACTGACTTCAGACTAAAACAGCTAGCTACCTCTCTCAGCAGTGAAGTAAGCCACAGTGTAGACCTGTGGTCACCAACTAGTCTATCGGGATTGACCAGCAGATCCCAGAGCCTCTTGAAGTCAATCCTGGGCTGTGGGGGCTGAGCATGTGTGTGCCCCCCTCAGCCCAGCAGGTCAGTCGGTGGGGGAGGGAAGGGGTGGAGGCCTGGGGAGCACATCCAGCAGGGCTGGGATGCAACAACCAGCCAGCAGCCACCTCTGCCACACACACATTGGGGAGGCACATGTCCCACCCCAAACGTGCAGCAGTGCCAGCAGATAGGGAGTGGGGCTGGGGCAGCGGCAGGCCCTGCACAGCTGGGGTGGGATGGGGGATAGAGCTGCAAGTGGCTCATCCAGGGCATGCAGGGAGGGGTGGGGGCACACAGCCTGGGAGGGCATGGGGCGGTGCATGCCCCCAGATCTTAATGAAAGGCAGGGTGGGGTGGGCTGGGGCCAGGACAGTGACAGGCTCCTCCCAGCCGGGCTGTGGTGGTGGTGCTGGGAGTGGGGCCACATGGGGGGGCTGTACCCCCCTCCAACCCCCACTCCCAGCACCACCCCTGAGAACAGCATGGCCCAGGCCCAGCAGGAACATCCCGACACAGCCTTCTTCTTCCCCTACCTCTTCCCTCCTGAGGACATGGAGGCTGGGGGCTTAAGGGTGCAGGTTAGGGTGAGCTGCAGCTGTGGGCTTGAAGGCTGCACTGGGCTGTTCCCAATGGGCCTGGCCCACACTGTGCTTGGTATAGATGGTGATGGTGCTGGGAGCATGCGTTAGGGGCCTATGGTCCCCCTGTGGCCTCACTCCCAGCGCTACCACCACAGCCATCCAATCTGTGTGCAGATGGCCAGGAACAGTCCAGCACCACCCCAGCACCAGCTTGCAGCCTGCAGCCCACAGCCTGCCCTGCCCTGTGGGCAGATCTGGGAGCATGCCCCCCGCCACCCCATGCACACCCAGGTTGTGTGCCCCTAACAATGCCCCCTGGATGAGCCACTCATGGCTCCATCCCCTGCCATGCCCCAGCTGTGCAGGGCTTGCCCCTTCCTTACTGCTACTGCAGGGGGCAGATCAAGGCCCCAGTGGTGAGGGAGGGAGTGGGGCTAGGGCTGGGGCTTCAATCTGCCCCGCCTCCCTCCCCACAGTCATACCTGCTGGGTGGGAGGGGGGCGAAGGTAGATCTTTGGTTCCTTTTAAATTCCAAAAGTGATCTCTGACCCAAAAAGTTTGGAGACCTGTAGTGTAAACCATAGACAAATCACAGCTGATTTTGTCCTTCATGCTGTAAGCATTTAGAAGGCATGATGGTGAAAATGCTGGTCGCTACCAGGCACCAGTTACCATGTCTACACTGAAACTCCAACTGCTCTTTCAGTGTGGAGTAGATGTAGTGGTTGGAACATTTTAGCAAAATGTAAATGAAGCCAGGGAGTGTCACTTACTGAATCACTAACTCTAAAGCACTTAAATTTGTACTTCAAGGCTAGGGACAGACATTCAAAAAATCTGAGCCTGAATGGATTCAATCTTTTTAGGTTAGTCTAACTTGGCTAGGCTGAATCAGTTTGTAACTGAACAGACATCCTAGAAATTCAGGCACATGCCTGCAGTGGCTCAGGCTAGAAGCTGGGGGATGCTAGAGCAGCCCTCCCTTTCGTTCTACAGTGCTGAGCTGAGGGGGGTGTGGCCAGGCCCCAGGAGGATGCTCTGGTTAGGAATGGGTTCTGCCTCCCCCCGCCATCCCTTCTGACCAGCCCAGCAGGGAATTGATAACACAGGGTTTATCACCCCCTAACTCAGTGTTTATGAACCCATTAAGAAAACAACAGAGGGACATTACTAGCTACCTGTTGATTCTTCCTTTGTCCTGTCTGCCATAGCAGGGACCGTAGCCAGCATGTGGTCTGCTAGCTAATGCTGAGAGGTGTCTATGTAAGGCAGAAGGGACAGGAAAATCCCTCCTGAGCAGGGAGTGGGGTGCTGGGGGGGAGGTGGAAAAAGCCAGGCAGGTGCCTGCAGTCTCTGCTGAGCTCTAGTCAGTGAACAGAGGGGAAGGGCAAGTTCTGCTGTGAAGCATAGAGCCCTGCCCAGGCCCTGGGATGCTGGGGCAGTTTGATTTAACTTAAACCAGCAAAGGGTCTGGGACAGACATTGCATAAACTGGTTTGACCCAAATCTGTTAAATTTGATGCTACGTTCAACCAGGTTTATCTCAAACCAGTTTCAGCCATTTTCAAACTGGTTTATGGGCACTAAATATCTGTTCTGTTACAGGATTAAACCAGTTTCTGATCATTTAAACCAGTTTATATGTAATGTCTGTTCCTAGCCCAAAGGACTCCAACTAATTTGGACCAGGCTCAAATAATGGAAGATCAGACTCCCAATTTCAATCTCATGCTGTGTTTCACTATTTAGCTCAGTTACTGTAATGCAGTACTACAATATGAGAGGTCAGATGTCCTTGTATTCTTAATCTTTTTTTTTTTTTTAAAGACTGCTACAACTGGCCAGACTTTCCTTCAAAACTAGTGCACCCTGGGCCTCATGGGAAATAAAACAACACATTTTTCACTTTTGTGTATGTGTGTTTTCAGTTGCAAATCAATTGTCCGGATTTTTTCTTTTAGGAAAACAAACTTTCTCTTGTTGAAATGACTGCTTCATGCCTCACAGCTATTCTTGGGTATCAGGAAAGAATCTATCTGGAATTAATCTGATTCTACTGACATCTTGCTGACAGACATATCAAAAGGGCTGCAAAGGATGTCATAATCTTTGGTTATGTAAATATCTGAATCAAGATTGCTCTGAGGCAAACTGCAGTGCAGATGATAATGCAGCCCTCCTCTAGTACATCAACAATCATTTTGACAGATGAATTTGAATGCTAATATTTCATGAATAACAGTTTGGGGGGAGAAAGAGGCATCATGTGCAGAATGCAGGCTTATCACCAAAATACATCTTAATATCAGTAAAACACAGTCAATTTTTTTCTACTTTTTGTAACAGTTTGTTAACGGAAAAGAAATCTCTCCTGCCAGCCTCCTTTTTATGTCTACAAACTACCCAATCCCCCCAAAACATGCAGTGTATGAAATGCAAAGATTAATTGGTGACCTAAATTTTGAGGATAACTTAGCAGCTTCCTTAGAAGTGCTGAGCATTGCTGTGCGGACTTTGGAATTGTTTTTTACATCAATTTGAGGCTTTCTCTTTGTTCACAAGGTTGGGAATTATTGACAGAGCAATGAACTCAAATCATCTCTGGAGAGCAGGGCTATGCAAAGCTTCAGTTGCTGATTCGATTCAGCGGAGATTCTGCCCAATTCAGCAACCAAATCTCTGAATCTGAATCGAATCAGGAGACCCTTTAATCTCTCTGAATCGAATTGGAACCCTCCGAATCGATTCAGAGAGATTTGATGATTCAGACATAGACACAGCTATAAATGTTTTTTCTACATACCTCAAGGAGGCTTGTGAACGCTGATATGATGGGGTGGATGGAGCATCCCATGATAGCATAGGGTGGGGGTCCCCAGCATGCTTGGTGGCGGACCTGTAAGTGGACCAAAGTGCCATTTGTAATGCACAAATGCAAATATTCTTCTGGATTATAATGCAAAACCTGTAATCTGAAATTAATAAATGGACGATGCAAAGGAAGGCTAATGGCCTATGCAGGGGGATGAGGGATTTTTTGGAGCGGGGTGTTAAAGAAGAACTCATCTCTATTGGGTTAGAGCCACTCTTTCACCTTTGGGTTGGGGTCCCTGATGGACAAGGTGGTTTTGTAGACTGCCCTTTCTTCTGCAGATAGCCAGCCGGCTTGTGTGGCTGCTGAGCGAGAAAGAGTATGGCTATGGCATGGAGCCTTCTCTGAGCTCTTTCATTTATGTAGTGTCCAATGGAAGACTGACAGAGGGATCAGGGGAAGAGGATGGGATTGTGCCCTACCAAGGAAATCCTCCAACAACAAGAATACCCCCCCCCCCCCCCATCAAATAAATGTGGTTTCTTGCATTTTCCAGATAAACACATTGATGCAAAGTGTAAGCTGATAAACTGATGTCCTTTAAATGGATCAGTATGATTGGATAACTGGAACAGTGCATTTTTTGTACATCAAATAAAAACAAAACATGTACAGAGAATGGTGGGGGTGGGAGAAGTGAAAGAATAATGAATTTATGTGCAAGGCTTTCAGGTTGCCATATGTGAAAGATTTCCCCAGGACAAAAGTCCCAGTTCAAAGCTACCACAAGGTCCTCAGTTGCGCTTTTTGTTTCTTTCTTGCATCCTAGAGATGAAAAAACTTTCCTGGAATGAATGTTTTGATTTGAGTTGGGTTCAGTGAAAGAAAAAGCCATACATTTGCAAATTCTCTGATCCTGCTTGTTTCAGAATCAAAATCAACCTGATTAATTCTTACCATTTAAATGTTGTTCCCACACATGATTAAATTCCTGTAGTTCAGGTTTTGTTTCAGAGAAGCCCCTAGAATCTAGAGATTCAAAATCCTTTGTAACTTGAGGCATGTGAAGCACTTTGATCTGCAAAAGTGGGCTGAAAATCTCAGAAAAACAGACTTTTCAAAGAGAATTCTGTTACTTCTACATCTGGGCTGGGTAAAAATACCTTATTCTCACCATGGAATTTAAACCTCTTCCTCTGTCCTGACATGAACCAAGGGTCATGGTGATAGGCAAAAATGAAAACACAGTGAACAATAGTGAGTTATTCTGATTTAGCACTAGTCATGCAAACTTTACTCAGTCCACTGCTATTAACTAGTGTTACATTGTTGCGTATCTGGATGAAGTTTCACCTTGCCAAGTACTGGTCCTTACTTTATTTCCGAGCTATTAAGAATTTTGCTTTGCACTGATGAACAGGTCTTTGCTCAAAAGCTTCAGTGTGACTTATCAAGATTAATCATTAGGACATCTGTCACATTTTAAGTGTATGACTACTGTTGTACCTGCTTTATACATGAGAGAATTGAGGCACAGAGAGCTAAACCTGAAAGAGACCGCCCAGCTGAAATAGTTGAGCTGGACCAGGAAGGAATATTTATCTCAGTAATGCAGATCAGTGACAAAGCTACAGCAAAAATGCAACCACAGTTCAATGACTGGAATAGACTGCAAAAACTTTTTAACCCATTGGGTGTGTGGACAAAATTGTTTGGTTCCTTTCCCTTTGCTGTGAGAGACTGTGCAATGCTGGGCCTCGATCCCTTCTAATCCTAGCCATTCTTTTTCCTCAGTGGAAACCCACTAGTTTGAAGAATCTCTGAAAAGGATCCTTTGTTAATGTGGTAGCAAAGACAAAACTTGTGTTTAATTGAATGCCCTTGTCACTGGGTTTTGCAAGTCATTTGCAAAACCCAGAAGAGATCAGAAGGCCTTGTCTTCTGGACCCCTGATCCAATTATGAGACCAAAATGAGTGACACAGCATTGTGCTGAGCCACTTGCAGTGGTTTTCCTATGCCTGTTTTAACATTCAGCCTGGTTGCAAAGCTTATTTTTACCCAGATGTTACAGCAAAGTAAGTTAATTTTACACAGTTATCTCAGTGGGGAAAAAAGGACATTACTATTCCCTTATCTTGAATTCAGAATTTACTGAAATGCATAATTTTTAGCAAGAGTGCCATTATTTTTTATTTTCTTTGGGTTTTTTTATGCAACCCTTAAGGGCTCAGAATTGCTGAGGGGCAAAAGAAGTTTAACTTGCACTTTTATGTTTTATTTTTTCCATCCATTCTTTTTGTTCACTGATGCAGGAGACTCTGTGGGGACCTGCTGA
>NW_005841843.1:1199341-1226951 GCF_000455745.1 Alligator sinensis
AAACCTGGATAAATGATGGATATTTACAAATAAGCAAAAAACAAGTACTTACCTGTGTGGGAGACAAGTCACCTTGGCTGCCATCTGTTGTTCTCAAAGGGCTGTCTGTTTTTTATTTCTGCAGCAACTGCATTCTGTGCCTTGGAGAACTCATATCAATAAAGATGCTTTGTTGTGAATCTGTAAAGCTTCACAAAGGTCACTACCCTGTTATAACCTCTTGCCTTCTAGCCCTCTTCCAATTATGCTTAGGAACAACAAATGAACTCAGCAAACTTGTAAGGAAACAAAAGGAATGTTTTAAATGAAACAGATTTTCCTCCAGTTTTTAAATGCAATTTTCTATTGAAATACCTAAAAAGACTGGGTTTTGCTAAGAGGCAAGCTCTTTGTCTTCTACTGGAACCTTTTATTACCATTTTATTCCCAATTTTTTTTTTTTGCAGGTTCATGCCTCTCAGCAGCAGGAGTGTTCATAGAGGACATCAACTTTATTGCTGCTGACTGGTGATGGAGATATTTCTTGAGCCCAAGATGAGGATGCAAGGTTCCTTAGTGCGAGTCACTCCAAGGGCACATTTCCCACAGAGTGGCTGCCCCTTGTGCCCACATATTGTTATTTTCAACAGCCCAGTGACACTAAAACAAAACCATGGTGTTACAAGAGCCTGGACTGGAAAGAAACAGCACATACAACCATTCTGGTTGATATTCCATGACAGTAACAATGGTGAGTGTCAGAACACTAGGGATGTAATGGTATCACAGAGGAAATTTGTAACATCATGGCTGTCAGTAAAGAAGGGTCTAGCTCTGTGATTAGATCTTTTTCATTGGCAGCTGAACTGAAATATAAAGGCCTTTTCCTGTCTCTTTTTCTGAAAGGGGCAAAGAGGTGGTGATATGGCGTTCGTAGTTTGCTGGAAGCTGCTTTGCAGAGATGTTGGTATATATTAGGTCCTTACAATACTGGGAAGAAGAATTCTGGCATTAAATCCTGTTCCCCTCACTTATCCAAAAAGACCTGTAGAAGTCAATGGTGCTGCTTTCATAAATAAGAAGATTAATTTATTCACCTGATTTTTAAAAGGGATATCACCTAATCGTTGTAGATACATGCCCAAAATTAACTGCATCTGTATTTTGCCTACAACTAACTGCGAACATAAATTTCTTGATGTCAACATTTTGGCTGGTTGCAGATGTTAACCTCCCGCACCCCATGCTGCTTTACTTTAAACTCAGTGTGAGCCCCTCTCATGCCCAGAAGAGGCAGCACCTTAGTTGGATCTGGCTTGCCCGATGTCTGTATAAACTGGGCACTTTAGTGGGGCTTTTTTGGTGCTTTTATCTAATAGCTGATTGATTGAGCTTTAGCTAAGTGTCAAAAAGCCCTGCTGAAGTGCCCAATCTATACAGATTCTGTAGAACCAGGTCAAAGAAAAAGAATCATTAACACACCTATAGCCTGGGAGGTACCACTCTAAGCAGCACAACTGCAGAAAGGATCTCAGAGTCGTAGTCGACTCCAGAATGAACAAGTCACCCATGTGATGAAGTAATAAGTAAAGCTAATCGCTCTCTTCCTTGCATAAGTAGGTGCATCACAAACAGGTCTAGGGAGGTGATACTTCCCCTCTATGTGACATTGGTCAGGCTGTAGCTGGAGTACTGTGCCCTGTTTGGGGTGCTGCACTTCAGGAGGGATGTAGGTAACCTGAAAATGGTTCAGAGGAGGGCCACCCATTTGGTTAAAGACCCACAGAAAAAACTCTATGAGGACTGATTGAGGGACCTGAATCTCTTCAGCCTTTGCAAGAGAAGGGTGAGAGGTGATCTTGTGGCCATCTACAAACTCATCAGGGGGAGAGAGCAGGAAATAGGGGATACAATGTTTACCAGGCCAGAAACAATGGCCACAAACTGAAGGAGAGCAAATGTAGACTGGACACCAGGAAAAAATTCTTTACAGCGAGGGTTATCAAAATATGGAACGTGTTTCCAAGGGAGGTGGTGCTGTCCCCTTTCTTGGAGATAACTCTTTCCTGCCCGAGGCAGGGGATTGAACTTGATGATCTAATAGGTCCCTTCCAACCCTAAAATCTATGAAATCTATGACATCTGTGAAGTAATGCGCTGTTTCTTCTGGTAAAGCATATTTTTTGTAACATCTGCAAGCAGCCATAGTTACCAGGTTGCTTTTACAACTCAAATATCCTGCAATTGACAGCATACAGGTAGAACATAATGGGTAGAGCAGTCTGCCCAAAGAATATCAACCGCAGAATTGAAGATGAAGCCCAGGTCTACAAAGGTTTTTAAGCATCTAACTCTTACTGAGGAGCCTAACTTTCCAATGAAATCACTCGATCAACAATTGGATAGGACTTAGGTACCTAAATATATGTTTGGATTTGTTGCCAACCATTATCAGACTATTCTATGCACAAAAGTAAAGCTATAACACAGCACTAAAGGAGGAAAAAGGTGGGAATCAATGAAATTCTGCCATAGGTTTAATCACTACTGATAGCATTAGCCACAGGTTTAAAAACAAAGCCCAAACACCCTGTCATTCATTGGCCTGGGGGGCATATGTACCAGAAATGTATAAGGAGCACATGCTAGAGATCCATCTCTTATTTGTACTATAGAGCACAGCTCTCTGGCCACACGGGAACGTGAGAGAAAGGAACAACAATATAACTGGGTCTGTGGATTCAGAAGTCTTTCTCCTCTGTGAAGTGTAAATGCTGTGGCTGGTGGTATTATCCCACACCTGAGGTTGTAACAGTAGTTGAAAAATAGTTTATCTGCCACCCTGAGACCTGAGAAAGAGCTTTGTTGGCCTCCCAAAATTTTTGCTCAGAATTTGTACTTTTCTTGAGGATAGTGAAGGCTCTAGAATGCAGTTGTCATACATTTCTTCCTTTAAATATTGTTACACATGATTGACACAAGCAATTAGGAAAAAGTAAAGGACCTGTGAATTGGTTAATTTGATAATGGAGTCGTGCACCTTCAATGCAATCCTGTTTATTAAGAAAAGACGTGCAATGAAACAACAGGAAGTCCTTTCTTTGCTGGCCACTCCAAGCACCTTTCAGCTAATACTCAGTCCCCAAAGTTTTCTTTTTTTCTTTTTTTCTCACAACCATGTTTTCAGTACTTGTTTAGGCTCTACCTGGTACGTACTTGCTCTCTTCTTTCTGTTACACATTCACTGGACAACAGTCACTGAAAGCCCTGTACATGAATGTGCATTTCTTTTGGATGATGACATGGACCTGTGTTTGGGGTGGAAATGTCAGCGTTACTGGGAGAGTAGGAGTGAGCCTTTTTCAAAAGTGCCTAAATGAGCTAGGACCTTAATTACCATGGGAGTTTGGTACCTATCTTTCTTAGGTGCTTTTGAAAATTCCACTAAAGACTTAGCTATATCTTTGAATGCCTGCACACATTTGAAAATCTCTCCTTTAGGCTCAGTGTCCACTGACCAAGTTTTCCTAGAAGCTTCTAGTGCTCCTTTATAAAGACTCACTCCCAGCTGTCTTTGAATTGTTATTTCATAGCTGAGGAATTATTTTTGGAGTCATTTTAATTATGAGGGAATGTTTGCAGAAGACAAGCAATGGGCCAACTCATTCCCACTAATGAAAGGATCTATTAGAGCAAAGTTTTTTTGGTGAAACTCAGTAGGATGCATTCTTTTGTGTAAGCCTTTGACATTACAGCAAAGGACATGGGGGAGATGGTGTGTCCTGTCTATTCCTTTTGTGTAACTCTTTTTTTTCTGGGTTCAACAGTCATAATGCCAATACTGCTGATACCTTTCTGCAGATTACATTACAGGGATTGGGAAGGACAGAAGTGCGAAAAGTTGGAATATTATATGTTTGGAAAATTTCCCTAAAAGGGCCACAGCTAAGAGACAGATGTCCCCAGACTGTTCTAAATCACTTAGGGCAGAGCTGGAAATCATGGACTTGCAATGCTCCTTATATGGCTCTTCTATTCTGTTGTACTTAGCTCTGGGAGACTAAGTATACTGAATTATATAGGCTTAAAGGCTGCTGAGGCTTAAAATAAGAAACAGATCAAAACTTTCAGTCTTCCATTACGACAGGCAATGCATATAGCTAGAAATTCAGTGTTTGAAAAGGGGCAACAGCTGGCTTACAACGCTCCATCTCCTTGCTTTTATGTACTGAGCACATTTTGAAATGAAATGTTCAGCTACTGCAAATACCTCTCCACCGCTGATTCAGGCAACTGGTGGAGCCTACATAGTCCTTTATTTCACTGCTTAGTTCTTAATGCTCCTCCATTTACCTTTATTTGCTGAAAATATTAATTGGTCAGGATGATTTTACAAAGCAAATTTTGTATTTGGCTATATTATGGCACTATTCATTTCAACCCATGCATTATAGAATGCATTTGCAGGCATATATCTATACCTATGTCTATTTCTTTTTTCCCAAAAGTCTGATCAAATAATGATAGAGACTTCATTATGTCTCATACTTCAATGAGAAACACATGGATGTTTCAGAAAGGTACAGACAATTTTTAGCAACATAGTACTTGTTTCAGGGATGGAATGAGAAGAAAAGAACAATAGATTAAAGTAGAAGCTAACCCCAATAGCACCAAATTGCAGCTAGACTAAAGAATGCATATATGGCTAAAGTCTAACTGCACTTGATCTTTTCATGTTTTCAATATTTTAACTCAGTCTCTTACTCCTCTGAAAGAATCCCCAAAGAAAAATCTCATTAGTCTTGAAACTGAGTAGATGAAAGTGACCACAGACAGACCTCATATAAGGAAACAGGGAAGTAGTAGACTTTAAACCCACAAAGACATTTTATGCATTAATCTTCAATCAACATTGACTTAGCCACATGCTAAATAAAAAGTGGTACATATCGAGATCTTATCCTCATTAACAGCAGGAAAGGTCATTTTGGGTAACATGTCGTAGCATATGTCAGATTAGCGCAGAAAGCAGCCCATCAGAGATAAAGAGGATTTCACATCTTTGTGATATGTCTCATTAAATCATTTTGTTTCAAATCCAGATTGTAATCAGATATTGACCTTTACAATGACAGAGCTTCTCACTGACATTCTCATGATAGGAGTTCCTTTTATCCCTATTTCAGACTGTAGCATTGCACAGTTTATCTGTGTAATTGATATTATGCAAGTCAATAAAACAATCAGTCCAATTATAAAAAAACAGGAACATTTCTCAGATGATATTCTGACTCTTAATAGATGTTAAAAATGTTAAGTAATTAATAATAAACGATGCTATATTTTTATAGTACCTTTTAAGCAGAAAAATCTCAGAGTGATTTATGGTTTGATTTTCCTCCAGCAATCGGGAAATTTTGTCTGGTCTCAGACAATTAGCCAAATTCTTATCCTGGGATTGGTACAATGGGGATTAGTGCTGGCACAGGAAGGTTTAAATTTGCTATTGTTTCCTGAATTCTGAGAATAACACTTGACAACCTGAATGTTGTTTTAATGTCGCTTGTTTTATAAAATAGTGCTAAAATGGTGGCCAAAACAGCTTAGGAAAAGCTGTGACTGTTCATATATAAATTGGTTTGGATTTTATCCTGGAAAAGAGCAAACAACAGTTGCCATTGAACTGCTCTTTGGTGGCTTATGTGAATATAATTCTTATTTGCATTTCCTTGAATTTATAAAATTCCCACCCATCTTGTAATCTAAAAGTAGGTTAACAATAGATTTTAAAGATTGGATAATTTTAGAGTAGAGTACAGAATTGGCTGGTGTGCATAACATGCCTTCCCAATGTTATCAGTCTGCACTGCAGCAAATTGGAGACTGAACTATTTTCTGACTCTGAACTGGAGAAAGATGCCTAGAATGGAAAGTATGAGAGACGTTTGACTTATACACTGTTTAGTACCTAGGCTGTGAATGAATAGAGGAATTTAGTTTTTAGTGCTATCTCTTTTCATGAGCATTACATTCACTTTAGAGTGCTGTGTAATACCACATGAGCCATGGGAATTGTAGAGAAAAATAATAATAAAAGGATGCCTTTTGTAGTATTTTAGATAAGATATAACACTGTCTTCTAGGTTAAAACCCCTGGGAGATACATATTCTTTATCTTATATGTTCAAGTCCAAAGGCCCAAATTACAAAACAATATTTCTGGAAAGAGACTGTCTCTACATATTTTTCAGCCAACCAACTTAAATTGAACTCTTCAGTATCCCTACCACATTAGGAAACGAGAAGGGTAGTTTTAGTTTTTGTGTCCATTTAATAATTCTAGTTGACAAATTGAGCATGTGTGCTCTCAACTGCCTTCCCTAGAATTTCTTGCCTCTTGGATCCTGCCACTGTACTGCTCTGCGTAGGTTTAAGGTTCTATGTTGGATCAGATGTGGCTCAGAAAACGTATTTTTTAAAAAGGAGGAATTATCAGCATGCTGTTTTTCAAAAAAAGAAAAAAGAGGAAAGTTTAGATATTTTTAAACAGGAATATAGGAATGGAAGGACCATCTTTGTCATTGAGTTCAGTCCTTTGCAATCTCAGACAACCGTGTAGTAAGTGCAAGTCCCTCAAAACATCCATTATTGTTGTTTCTTCATAACATAGCTACAAAGTTCCCCTGCCTGAGCACTCCAGAATAAAGAGAGGAGTTTTTTTGTACCAAAGAAAAAGCCTTAAATACTGTAGGATGCCAGAGGAAGGAAGGGTGCATCTACAGGAGATGTTTTACTGCACATTAGACTAATCTAATGTACAGTAAAACATCACCACCTACACATACACAGCAATTACAGTGCAGTATATTAGTCTAGTGCACGATGATGCATTAACTAATGCGCTGTACCACACATGTAGACACTGACCGGAAGTAAATTGCCCACCGTCAGCCTAGGCAACAGGGGACCACAGGGAGCAAGGAGAGCTGTCTCCGCTTGATAGGAAGCTGCCTGCCAGCCACATGGATATTGGGATAGGTCCCTATCTCCACATGCCTGGGAGAGCTGTCCTGGCTGCCAGGCAGCTGCCTCCCAGCCATGTTGAGGCTGAGACCCCAATCTCCATATGGTTGGGAGAGCTGCCCAGTAGCCAGGACAGGTCTCCCAGTCACATGGAGATTGGGACAGGTCCTGAACTTCACATGACTGGGAGGCAGCTGCCCACCCCACTGGGACAGGTCTCCCTTCCCGACCTGTTTGGGGCCACCTCAGTCTACCCCAGCTAGGACAGAGCTGCCTGTAGAGCTGGGATAGCTCTCACTCAGCCCTCTGGAGCTTGGGGCTAAGCTCCTATTCCCCTTGCCAGTCCAGGGCTGGCACCCAGGGGAGCAAGGACCTCCCCCTGGTGGCTGCAGGAGGTCAGAGTAGGGCAGGAGCAGCCCTGGTTTGGGCTGCTCTTGTTGGGTTCAATTTGCTTCTGATGGGCATGTGTAGACATGCACCAGGGAGCACTTTAATGAGCCTGAAATATCTGTGCAGAAAATTAAGGTGCATTAATTGCACATGTAAATGCATCCGAAGAGTGGTAGAGGTTCAATGTCTTGGCAGGGAATTCATCAGCTAATATATGATCTATGCACCAGGGAAAATCCCTTTCTGACTCCAAAATAATTTTATTTCTACATTTTGTTAATTTCTGATATTTATATTATTAAACAACACTGAAGGAGCAATATATTTATTTTCCAACATCCATACTATTTGTTTGCTTTTGCATTATGAAAATATAGAAGGCATTTTTACTTTGTATCTAGTTAGTTTGTAGCTAGTTGCACTGCATTATTGCTGTAATGTTTGGGTTGCAAATACTAGAGAAATCTGCCCATTTGATGAATGTTCAATTGGATTTTTTTCTTTATCAGTGTTCTGGATACATATTTACTTAAGCTTTGTAAAGATATACTTTCAAAGAGTATATATTTACAGTCATCTTTCAAAGATGTGTATATGTAGTCAGGCAGGTTTAAGTTTTTCATACAAATACCATAATTAGATGTGCAACTAGATTTTTTGAAAGCATAGTTGGCTATGATAATGTGAGGATAATATTAAATTTGCAAACATAATCATAGTGTTTGTGCACTCAAATACATACATGAATTTGTGCATCAAAATGTACATGCAAATGATTGAAAAATCTATGTTCGTTACAAAACTTTAGAACCAGATTCTGCAAGATTCTGCAAACCTCAATTACACACAAGATTTCTGATTTTCACTTGTATTAGGACCTCTTCTCATGATTATGGAAGTGTAAAGAGGCCCTCATATGGTTGGAAATAAAATTTTAAGTTCCTGGACTTCAGCATAAATTGGAATAAGAACATAAGACAAGAGCCCTGCTCATTAAGTAAAGTTATGGAAGCCTACATTTCTGTTCATCTTTCTTGGTATGCAGACTTAATTCAATTGGTGTTATTGTTTTTCCTAGATGTTTATAGGAAATTAGTATCTACATTGATAATGACTGCTGAAGGTGAATGGGTGCTTATAGAAGCTCCTTATCAACAGAAGTGCCAGTTTTGAACTCTATTGAACCTATTCAGAAACAAAGCTATATTTCTGGTAAATTGCATGAGAGACAGGTATTGCATTGTGTTTCCAAGTTGGAGTGCAATATCATTGGAGTCTTTCTGGTGATTGGGTAGAAAACATTAATACTGATGTGGGAAACAGTTTTGTCTAACAAAAACATTTGTAGTCAGGATTACAGAGAACCAATCAGAAAAGCTCTTTTCTGTCTTAGGTAGTGAATTAATCACAGCAGGGCTGTATTTCAGACTGACAAGAGCAGGAAAAGAGTCAGTTAGATGCTTTTGCTTTGAGGAGCAAATTCCATAGACTGATTGTCACAGGTACTTTCCCCCTCCTTAATATGATTTTGTCTTAACTTTTAAAAGTTCCAAGAGCAGCCTTTTTGACAGTCTAAAGAAAAGGATCAGTATAACTTACTGGTTTTAAATAGTGAGATTTATGATAAAAATGAATAATCTGTATGATTATAACCTCCCACTTGTCCCCTGAAGCCAAAGGAATATTTGCTTTCATGGCCCCCATATTTTCCTATCGCTTATCCTCCTTGCATTGTCACTGCTTTGTTTTTCTCTGAGCAATCTGATCATATCTGATCTAATCTGTTCTGTCGTCTTATATTGAAATTAACAAGCCATATACCCTGAGGCACAGGCCATATCTACAACAGTGAAGCATAAATGAACTTGAACACGAGGTCAATCAACTGCACAAAATACATCACACAGTTATTCCAAGCCGCGTGCTGTGTCTATAATTGCCCCTTGTTCTGTCATTAGAGCTCCCCTACAAGTCATTATTTTGAGTCAGCTGAGCTGCAGGGAGCATTCAGCCTGATGGTTAGTATAATGCTGAATAGATAATATAAGTATCTCCCAGCACAGAAATACAAGGAGCAGGTATTTAGATTAGATCTAATAAAGTGTGCAGCTGTTCAGTCCCTTTATTGTTTTACTTTAGATTCATAATCACAAAACTTTCGATATGGGTTATTCTTCAAGTATTCCCATGACGAAACAACTTCACAGTTGACAGTGTTTCAGAGTAAATGTGCAAAACTGGACAACATATGCTGTATTAGATTTTGAAAACCTGATTTAAAGAAGGAATTTAGTCTAAGATGCCAAAGTCATTAAGACAGTGTAATAGTATAGCCTTAAAAAGTTGCTTTATATTTTTTTCATGACACTTTTAACTGAGCTGTTTTTAAAGATTCTAGTTATGGCTGTACAAATAACTTTGTTTGTTGATTGGCAGATAATTAAGGAAATAATTCATGTTGGGCCAATTTGAAATATATGTACACACACACACACACACACACACACACACACAATGCACCCTGTTTCTTTGTGAAAAATGCCATAGAGTAATTATTTTTAACTGATAAATTGTATTCTAAAAATATCCAAAGTAAACCAAACAACTCTAGTGCAAAAGTAATAGCAAGAATTTGTTGATACAATGGAACTTCATATTTTCATTCCAATTTACTAAAAAAATAGGTAACTATGACAAAAGAAACAAGCAGGAGACACCAAAAAAGTCAGCAAGGGGGTCAGGCTATAGAAGATACAGACACTGATAACTATATACACAAACACAGGTGGGAACTTGCTGTGTTCAATCAACCTCCCACTCCAAACCATAGTTTGCTCACGTAATCCAGAACACAGCATTCTAAAAAAGATAAAAACTGGTTATTTATGGGAGCTGACATTAAGGACTCCCTGGGCTCATCTACATGTCTCCCTACAGCAATGCAGTAATGTGCTACATCACTGTATGGTGCGCTATGGTGACATAGCGATCATGTATCTGCATGTGATCACCAGATATGTTGCCGTAGTGGTAAACTCCCTGGGTATAGTATGCTGCTATGGTGACATAGCAGTGAAATTTAACCGTGCGCCACAGGTACGGTGCAGCACAGTACCATAGCAGCTTTACTGTATGAGTAGTGTTGGCAGGTACTAACCGTGATGCGACACTACTGTGCAGTATTAACAAGCTACTGCACAGAATCTCATTGCTACTGCTCAATAGCGTCTGAAAAAAAATGCGAGGGGATGCTACTGTGTAGTAACGCCGGTTACTGTGCAGTCATTTAATATTTGGCTATGCAAGTACTACGTGACTGCACAGTAACAACTGCACAATCCACCACTCATGTAGATGTGGTCAATATGTCTCACTGTTATATTACCATACTCTCTCCCTGACAAATTATCAGCTAGCCCCTCCCCCCCATGTAATAAAATTAGCTTAAAATCATGAGAGTTCTAAAAAAAAAATGTAGTTTTGTTTCTTTTTGTTTGCTGGTGTGTGAACCTTCAGGGTTTATGTTTTTATACTTTTCTGCAACTATAACAGATAGAACTTACTTTGATGGAATCTGATTACTGATACAGTCTCTTGGAAGGAGGTGTTGAAGCTGTAAGAAAAAAATGTCAAGTATTACTAAGTTTGTGATAAAATCCTGAATGTTGGCGATGCTACATGCCAGTATTTGAACTACCATATTTCTTTTACTTAAAAAATAACTATGAGCTTCAGGAGAGTATGGTGTAGTTCTTATGCATAAATATTGCCTTTTGATAACATCCACTTTAGTAAATGTTAATATATTCTTTAAAAAAAAAGGTTCTTTCCAGTCACATTTCTCTTTGTGTAAATTTCCCACAACATTTGATTTAGCTAGCTCATCCATATCAACAACTGAGCCATCGTTAGCTGAAGTCTCAGAAATAATCACAATGGAAATTAAAAATGGAAAAAATGAGCCTGGGGCAGCCTTTTTTCACCCTACCCTCTGCCTCCTCCTACCTCCTCAATTGCAAATGCAGGAATTGGAAAAAGCAGATCGCTGCTGGGCAGTCTCCTAGGGCATGTCCAGATGAGTGCAGATGCTTGGTTTCCTAGGGACAAGTAGCAGCGGTGTACCTTATGCCACAGCTACTTGTTCCTGGGCAACGCCTGTGCCACCCATGCTTTGGCACATGGCAAGTTATCCTGGGGGTGGTAGGGGAAGCTGGGATCAGCACTGCGCTGGCCCCAGCAGCCTTACCTGGGGTCCTGGGGGCTGCAGCCATGGTGATTCTACCGGCAGCTGCAGCATGGCTCTGGGTGAACTGGCTCTGCTTTTCAGCAGTGTGTGCTGCCCATGTGTGCGCTGCTCCGTTTTTTTTCTGTGGAAAAATAAAATGGACCAGCATATGCATGGGCAGTACACCTTTGCAGCGGGGAAAACACCAAACTTTGCAGTATGTGGTGCTGTATCTTTGCAGTGCCATGTACTGCACAGCCATACTCATCTGGATGCGCCTCCAGAGTTACCTGTCAGCTCTATGTTCTTGGGAAACCCTGGCACAATACACAACCTGTCTGACTCACAAAGGACTCACCCCCTCACATCTGGGCAAATCTGGTAACAAGAGTACAACATTTCTGGGAATCTTAGTTCTTTAGGTTGGTAGTGGGCTCTGCTGCTGCTATGGGTGTGAAAAGTTCACTCAATTTTTTGCCAAAGACCATGGCCGGGGGGGGGAGGGAAATGAAATGATGAATTTGGCAGAAAAAAATGGGGGGGGGGAAGCAGTTCTTTCTATGTGTGTCACAGAGTCAGGCAATGAGGCAAGTAGCAGGGAGACAAGCTGCAGCTGCAGGGTGAGCACCTTACACCCAATCCTGGACCAATCCGCAACTTTAGTGGAATATTTACATGCAGAAAGGAAAGAAAGAAAAAAAAAAGTTTCTAGCCTCACATGTCAAGAGTTCATTTTTAGTTTTTAACACTGGCCCATTTTCCATAATTTTCACAATTATCCCTTAATTAAAATAAAAACTTTTTTTTGCATTAATATACCTTCTCTTATCTAAGAGTCTCAAAGTAGAGTGCTGACTAATGTGTGTAGAGCTAGTGTGACTGCTGACAGGAAAAAATGTGGCACTGAAGTTACTCCAAGTAATTTGCTCAAAGTCACACGAATAGCACCCAAGATTCCCTTTCCTAACTTACTTTCCTTACAATATTCATATTGTAATAAAGTACTATGTTAAATTTCCAAAATATCTACAAGAAATTGCAACATTCCTTGTAACTTTTGTGATGGGATGTTAACGCAGTGTTTATAATTTGGATCATTGTAATAAAAAGTCAGATTACTTCATGAAAACTTCATGATGGATAAGTGAATTTTTCTGTCCTTTAGACAGAAATCTTTCAATCATAAGTATATCAGAGCATTGTTTTCACCCAGGACTGGGAAAAAAAAGTGTACAATATGCTTCTATTTTTGGCTTCAACAGGAAGGATTATTTTCTATAAAATTATTGAATGATTCCTTCAAGAGACCTGGCTAAAGAATTCTAAAATTCAAAATTGTTGATTTTTTCATTGATTAAATAGATGAAACTGAATGGAAAAGTGGCATTAACATAATGGTCAGATTTGAATTTTATGAATGTGTGACTGAGAAATAATGAGGGCAGAGGACAGAAGAGATTAAACTGCTAAATTTAAACCTATCTAGCTTTTAAATAACCGCTCAGTTTAAGGGTGTTTAGATCCAGGGACTTGGGTTAGCCCATAAAAGAGATTTTAGAATTTGAATCCTTTTTTGTTAATCTTCAACCTGGGCTATTGCAGGTCTGAAAACATTTGGATAGAAAGGGGCACTCAGGGCACATCTACATGAGATGCTGAACAGTGAATTAGCATAGTTTACCGTGAAGTGAGCACATGGACACGTGTGCATGCTTACTTCATAATAAAGCTCTTTAATCCCAAGTAAATTTGCTACCTGCAAATGCAAGGAGAAAATTTACTTGGCATTAGTAAAGGCACCGTAGTGCTCTTGTATACCCCTGGCCAGAAGCCAAATCTGCTCCCAGGCAGCCATCCATAAAGGGGCAGGAGACAGTCAGAGCGGGCTCTGCCACAGGAGCCCAGGACGGAGACTCTGACCCTCTGCCCCAGCAGCAGGGAGCTCCAAGACTCCTGCTCTCAGATCATGATCACTGAGTGGCAGCTGGGAGATCATTATCTCCCAGCCCCACTTTCCACCATTGTGATGGGGGAACAGGGGGCTGGGAGATCCTTATCTCCCAGCAGCAGCTGCACCACCACTGGGCTGCTCCTAGGAGATGATTATCTCCCATCCTGAGATCCACAGTCATGACCTAGCTGCCCCACTGGTGGATTGAGGCCAGGGGATAGGATGTGCCCCTCCCCTGCAGTTCTTTGCAAGCCCCATGCTTCTGATTGGGGCTGCTAGGACAAGGGGATATTGCCCCTGCCCCAACTGCAGGAGTCTGGAGCTCCCCCTGGTGGCCACAGGGGAGTATAGAAGGACTGCAGGGAACTGGGAGCAAATCTGCTCCCTAATCCTCAGGTGTGTAGACACCTACCCAAAAATCCTACACTTGCACATTTAATGCGTGTTAGCCCAATTTAAGGCAAATTAAGGGTGCTGATGGCAGCCTGCCAGGGCCAGCATCACAGGGACAGTCACACAGGGAAGCTATGTGGGGAGCATGTACAGCAGATCATTCCCATTGTTCCCTAACTCCACCCACGTGCCCATGCCCATGCTGATTGCCCGGGACCCCAACTGGTCCTGGGAGGAGGTGCATTAACTCATAGCACTCTGGGGCAGGGATGACATCCAGAGGCAGTTTATGTGGGGTGGGTGCTCGAATATCCACATTTATGAGGCCATATCTGGTGGGATGCATGCACAAAGCCACTCCCAGACAGTGTGTCAGTGCCATGTGAAGGCCAAGGCCTTGTGGGTACAGTGGGCGACTGTGACTGAGTTCACTCAATCCAGTCATGCCCAAAAGACAATGCTTTTTATGCAGGAGCTGACCCACATTTTGGCACCCTGGGAGACAGGCTACACCCCTGTGAGTGCAACCAGAAGGGGTGGCCTGCCTTTGCCCACATCCTGCCCTGATGCCTCTGGTGATGGTCACTGGAGGAGGGGACTTCAGCCCTTCAGCACCCCACCTGCCCACCTCTCCAGCTGCTGCATCCACTGGCAGCTTGGGGAGCCCTGTCCAGCGGCTGCCTCACCCTTGGCCCAGCCCCACACCCTGCCAAGAGGAGTAGCTGGCCATGCTGCTGCCAGCTGCCAGCTCCTCCCTGGGGGGTCCTCTCACCACTATCAGCCTGATGTACACCACAGACTATGAATACCAGGCACAGGTGGACGTTGCTGCTGACAGAGAGCCCTATGCCAAGCCACCAGCCTCACCAGACCCAGACACATGGTGAGTCCTGCTCCCAGTCTTCAGCCCTGGCCCTGGCCCCTGCCCAATCCACCCACACTTTCCTGGCCCCAGGTGACCACCCCCATACACAGCAGAAAGAGAAGCAGGACACAGTTCAAAACTTTGTTGAGCAGCCCGTGTCCTCACAGCTGGGTGGGCACTGGCCTCTCACATGATGAGGAAGGCACCAATGTCAGCAGTGATGTTGTCTTTGGCTGTGGAGGGCAGGAATGTGTAGCACTGTGACAGGTAACCCTCCAGGCAGTGGCAGTTGTTACAAGGTAGCCTAGGCTTGTGTCCCATGCTGCAGTAGCTCAGGGTCCCAACTCAGGAGTGCATATATGCCTGGAACACCAGCAGGATCATCATCAGCAAGGCGTAGTGGCTGGTGCAGCCCTCCACCTGCACAAACAGCTCATCGGACACTGCTTAGAGCATACACAGCAGGGGCATGCTCGGGGTGCAGTGGAAGCATGGTGGGGGGGAGACAACCCTGGCGTGCCTCCCTGGAGAGGCCCCATGTGGGAAGGATGGAGGCACAGCCATCCCCTCCCCCTAGTTGTCTGTGAACCCCATGCATCCTGAGCCCAGGTGCCATGGGCTGGGCAGCAGTGTGGCAGAGTGGTGGGCGTGCAGGGAGAGAGGGGGAAAGTGGGGTCTGGAGCTGTGGCAGCAGGTGCTGTCAGCATCCTGGCCTGGCCTATCTTGGGAAGGGGGCCTGTGGCCATCACCCTGTCAGCCCCAAGGGACCAAGCGGGCCAGGGGGCCAGGGGATTTGGCCAGAGACTGCCTGGGCCCAGCCCTGCCCAGACAGCTTACCATGGTCCCTGGGCACCTGCGCCTGGCTGACCTCTAATCTGAAGCCAGGAAGCACAGGTTCCCTGCAGTCTTATCTCTGCAATGTTGTAAACTCACACAAAAGGCTTCTGTCTCTTGCCTCTGCACGGCTAACTTCTGGATGTGGGGGAGAGGCTGTAGGGCCCTGCGGGAGTGCTGCATCAGGGTCACTGTCACCCACCACTTGAGCCGTCCAGATGCATCAGGTACTCCAGCAGTGCACCAGGGACTGGACCTTCCTGCTCCAGTGGTTGGTGGTGATGTTGAAGAACTGGGCAGTGTGAGAGCAGGTGTGGCGGTGGGCAAGGGAGGTACAGGAGCTGGCCTGGTGGGAGGAAGATGTCATCCAGGAGACCGCCCGAGAGAAGGCATGGGATTAGGCACAGTGGGACACTGGGTCCAGCTGGAGAAGGCCCTGGATCAGCACCACATAGAGCTTCTCCAGCAGCAACTAGCCAGCCAGGGCTGGCCATTGGAGGCCACATCCAGCCCTGTCCCTGGCCCAGCCTCACAGCAGGCTCCAACCTGGACCTCAGAGGAGGGCCTCCACTGTCTCTCACCTGCAGGAGCCCCTGGCACTTTCCATAGCCCCCAGACATACAGGAGAACTGTCTGTGGCTGCAGTGCTACCCCCACCACACAGCCCCCTGCTCTGGGACTCAGAGAAAGACTGAGACTCTTGTACACAGTTTTCAGTTTGGGAAGAGGGATTTTTATTGCTAGTGAGTGGGGAGAATGGTGGAGGGGCTCTGGGTATTGGGGAGGGAGGGACCTTTGTTGGTTGAGGGAGGAGGGAGTGTATGGGAGTGGGGGGAATAATGGTTTTCATAGCAAATGTGTGTGTCCTAGAGTGGTGATTGCAGGGGGGGGTGGGGTGCAGGGGGTAGAGGGTGTGTAGGTGGCAGGGCAGGAAAGTGTCAGCAGGGACAGATGGGAACACCTCTGTGTCCTGGAGCTCCAGGTGGGGTTGGAGCTGGAATAGCAGGTCCTCAAAGGTGGCTCATGTCATCTGGAACATGTTGACCCACTGATTGTCATCCCATTCCTGCAGCACTATGCACTGCCACTAGTCCTAAGTGGCATAGCGGGGCCAGAGGTGGTGACCTTGGCCTACTCTGATCTCCAGAATACTTGGTAAGATTCGTGGCTTTGATGGTAGCTTCTAAGTCATTCCTGGATTTGACCAGAACACCTCAGAGAGGCGTGAGATTTTAACAGCTTCAGAAGATACAAAATTGTGAATCTTAAGAGTGATGCTTGTTACAGTAAGAGGGATTCCTTGGCAACAGACTGAAGTTCTGGGATGCCATTGTAGGAAAAAAGAAATCCAAAAACCCTACCAGCTTCAGGCTAATGTCTAAAACTTTTTTCTTCCATGTGGCTTTCCTAGCTGGAGCTAAGAGCAACAAAAAAGAGGAGAAGGAAGAAAGATATGAAGAAAAATAGTTGCAAAAAAAGAAAAGAAAAAATAAAGGGTAAGAGGAGAGGAAAACAAATGTAAAGCGAAATATATCATAGGCCGAAGGAAAATATCACATTGACCTATTGTGACTTTGGTTATAATACCTTGGGATGTAACAGGAATTGTTACTTTGTGGCAGGCACTGCTATAAGGAAATAAAAGTGGCATACCTTTCAGATTCCAGTTTGCCATGATCACAGTTAAAAATATTAGTTTTTTAGAACAATAAAAAAGGCATTGCTACATGTGCATTTGGGATACTTGTTTTGTCTGGCTTATTTCGCAGACATAAAGCCATATATTTCTATATGTAAGTGAATCTTCTCTATGTCACATTAGTTAAAGAGAGAGTGAGATTGAATAGTGCACATGTCAAGAACTGAGAATCCTCTGCATTTTCTTTCAAGCTTTTGTGTACAGGATGAGCTAAAATAACCTCCCTGAACTGAATTATCCTTCCATACTATGGTTCAGTGAATATCATTATATTTCAGCACAGCTTGAGTGATTTTTAATGCCAAAAACATCAGCAAGAAATACAAATGTTACAAAAATATTGAAACAATACCATAAAAAGCCCAGGATCATAAATACTTTACTTTGCAAGGTCTGAAAGGTCAACATAGCTATAGTGTGGAAAATTAAAATGCTCTCCATGTGAATAGCTTTGGGAAAAAAAGCAATGGTTTATTCTAAAAATACAGAATTCCATTCCCTGAATCTATTTGCAGCTGATTAACAAGAAAAACTATTTTCCTGGTAGTTGGAACTCATGAGGTTATTCATCTGGAATTGTTTTTGCATGTTCTCCTGTGTGGTATTAAATGCAATTTAATTAAAGCAGAATTATGGTATATAACAGTGACAGCTTTCACATGAGTGATGGACTTGCCTGCACAATAGAATGCTGTGAGCGCACACTGGTCAACTAAAAATGTTGGCAGAATCAAATCAAACACGCTTGCAAGCAAAACAAGAGATTTGTGACAATTTTGAAGTTGGGAATCTCCCAAACAGCAATATACAGTCAGGTCAAAACATGTGTAAAAGGAATTAAGGAGGAGAGAGGTGAAGAAGCTCTAATATTTACCATGTAGTCTCAAGGTGGATTTCAGCAGCTATATAGTTTGCCATGGCTGTTTCTCCTCTCAGCTACCTCCTCACAACTAAGACCAGCTATTGTCCTATACTGTTGAACCTCCTTTCCATTAATGCTACAAGAATCTTCCTCTGTCTAGGTCAGAGATTCTCAGCCAGGATGCCACTGCACCTTAGAGTGCACTGAGATCCTTTCAAGTGTTCCATGGGATACCACACAAAATTAATACTGTTAGGATGCATCTACACGTGCCATATTAAGGTTCATTAGCCATTTTAAAGGTGTATTAAAAGAGTGGGTCTACATGTGCATGCCCTTAATGCACCTTAAAAATGGTGAATTTAGGCTATTCATGCCTAAATTTAATGATATCAAATTTATAATGCACTTTAGCATGTCCATGTGTAGACACACACCTAACTAGCTTTAGTGTGCATTAGGCAGATGTTTAGGTGCACATAAAAGCAGTGTAGATGTGCCCTTAGGTTTGTAAATATGATTCATAAGATAAACTCAGAGATTTCAAATAGAAATGCATAGTTGTGGGCTTTTTAAGTTCTTTGCAACAGAAAAGCTGTTTTATTTTTCCTTTAGTAAAAAAAAAGTGAAAACTAAGAGCTGGCATTTTCCTTTGGTTGCCTCAAGTCTATCCGAGGGTGCCACAGGTCTAAAAAGGTTCAGAACCATTGCTCTAGCTACTGCTTTCTTGAGTAGCCTTTTTTCTACCTCTTTGTCCCATTGCTTGTGTCATTTCAAATAATATCTTAGCTGAATACATGTCTCTTCCTATGGCTTTAAATATTGCTATCCTTTTATTATTTATTAGTACCTGTTAGCAGTCCTCCCCTTAGTAGATAAAGATATCAGTGCCTTAGACAAATTCATTCACTTTCATTGATCCTTGACTTTTTGAAGTTGCAATGTTATTTACCTTTTTAATCTAAGAGGAGACTTTGATAAATATTGGAAGGCTCTTATTTTAATCATCTTCCTCTAGTTCTTATCTATATAGAAATACTTCATATGATTCTCAGAATATGGAATACAGTGGTTCTGCCAACATCGAGTCATAAAAAATTAATCTCAAATCTTTATCTTTTTTCCATTTTGTACACCTAAACAATTGTATATGAAAACTTAAACAGATGTGCAATAAAAACAACTATGGACCTGTTGGTGATCTCTGGTGGAAAGGTTGATTAAATTTGGATGTTTCTAATACCAAATGCCGAGATTACTGCTAAAATAGTACACAGAGTTTAATTGAATTCATTGCTCTTTGACTTATTTGTTAAATGTGTTCAAAATATACATGCCTATGTTGTTTGGTGATAACAATGTTCAAAATGTACCTCAATATATACAGGGACATGTGATAAACTGCAGTATCTCATATATTTTACCAACTCACCTTGACTTTTCCATGTATCCTATCTGCATTAAGAATAATCTTCTTCAACAATCCCTTGCAATCAAGGATGGTTGTCTTCCCTGATTGTTTTATTTGTGTGTCCAAAGATGATGCTAATGAGACCTATCCAGGATCAACAGACTCTACTGCATCTCAGACATGTGTTTCCTTGTGGGATGGGTGGCACTGGTTTTTTATTTGATTTGCAACACATTGTTTCTGCTGCGCTCAGTTTTCCATCTCCTGTTGTTGTTGTAAGGTTTCAAAGTACTGAGATCCCTGAAGCAGACTGTTCCTCCATTTGGGGTGGCCCTGGGTGATAGTCTCCCATGTTTTGATATTAATGTTGCATTTTTTAAGTTGGCCTTGAAGACATCCCTGAAGTGCTTTCTCTGCCCTCTTTAGCATATGCCTTGGCTGGGCTGGGAGAATAAAACTTGCTTTGGGAGCCTGGAGTCAGATATCTGGAAGACATGCCTGGCCCAACAAAGTTGTTGTCAGATGATCATCACCTCAATACTTGCTGTGTTTGTTTGCAGGAGGATACTAACATTGCTGAATTTGAATTCCCACTGGATTCAGAAGATCTTCCACAGGCAGTATTGGTGGTACTTCTCCAACAATTTTAGGTGTCTCCTGTACAATGTCCATGTCTCAGCTCCATACAGGAAAGTGGGGATCATGACTGCTTGATAAACTATGAGCTTGGTTTTGGATATGATGATGCAATCTTTGAACACCCATTTCTTCAGGTGGCCAAAGACTGCATTTGCACATTTGAGGTGATGTTAGATTCTTCATCGATATCAGCCTTCTGTGAGAGATGGATTCCAAGGTATGGGAAATACTCACTGTTCTCCAGAGCCTCACTGTGGGCCTGGATTACCAGAGCTGAGGACTGTTCATTAAGAGCTCGTTGGTGGAGGACCTTAGACTTCTGAATATTAAGCGTAAGTCCCATTTTCTTGTATGACTCAGTAAAGATGTTGATTATCTGAAGGTCTGCTTCTGACTGAGCACACACTGCAGCATCAGCAGCATATTGGAGCTCTATGATTGAGATCAGGGTGGTCTTGGTTTTGGCTCAGAGTCGGCTGAAGTTGAACAGGTTACCATCCATTTAATAGTTTAGCTCCACTCCAGCTAGAAGCTTTTTGGTGGTCAGATATAGCATTGTAACAAGGAATATTGAGGAGAGTGTTGGAGCAATGAAGCAGGCTTGATTAACATCTGTTTTAACCTCAAAGGGCTCTGTGATAGATCTGTTACTCAGAACCATCACTCACATATCAGCCCAGAGCAGGCAGAAAATGGTGACGAATTTTGGTGGGCATCTGTACTTCAGAAAGATCCTGCACAACACTTCTCAGCTGATAGTCAAAAGCTTTTGTAAGGTCAAAGAAGGCCATGTAGAGAGGCATATGTTGTTTCCAGCATTTTTCCTGCAGCTGGTGAGCTGTGAAGATCATGTCAGTTGTGCCTTTTGATGCCCTAAACCAGAGGTTTTCAACCTTTTTTAATAAGTGTACCCCCAGCAACCCCTTTTTTAGTTAGTGTACCCTGGTGGGAGGGATGAGCAGTCAGATGTGGAGCAGGGAGGTGGGGTGGTGAGCAGCCGGATGCCAAACTGGGCGGGGGGGATTGGCGAGCAGCCAGATGTGGACTGGGGGCATGGTGAGTGGCAGAGCACAGTGTCTGTGTGGCCCTGCTCTCGCCTCACCCTGGCCCTGCTCCTGTGAGGCTGTGGTGCAGGGTGGTGGCACTCCGGCCCCGCCTGCCCCTGCATATCACCTGGGACCGTACCCCCAGTTGACGACCCCTGCCCTAAACCCACACTGAGATTCCAGGAGGAGCTCTTCAGCAAGTGGAAGATGGCAGTTCAGGAGGGTTCTTGCAATGATCTTTTCTCTAGGTGATCCCTGTGTAGTTTCCACAGTTGGATTTATCTTTTTTCTTGAGGATTGTAACACTCATGGTGCCTCTATGGTCATCTGGGATTTCCTCATCATTCTATGTCCTTAAGATGAGGGCATGAAGCTGTAATGTGAGCTCCTCTCCTCCCTGTTGGAAGATTTCAGTGAAGATTTCATCTGCTTCAGATGCCTGGTTGTTCTTCATCTGCTTGATGGTTTTTCTCATCTTGTCAAGGGCTGGAAGGATTCCAAGAGCGTCTCTGACTGGGTGTTGTAGGATGGAGTTGAGAACACCCTCATCAACAGGAAACTCTTGTTTGAGAAGGTCTTCAAAATGTTCCTTCCAATGGACATTGATGGCTCCCCTTTCCTTGATCAGGTCTTCTCCATCTTTAGGTCTTGAGGGGGTTGATCTCTGAGTGCTCAGACCATAGGTGGCTTTGGTGACACTGCAGAACCTGTACTTATCATTGGTGTCAGCAAGATGTTGAATCTCCTTAGTCTTGTCTTTCCACCTTTTGTTCTTCATATCGTGATTCCTCCTTTGGATCTCTGCCTAGGCTTGTTGGAGATCCAGTTTCTTTTCTTTGGAGTTGGTGTCTCCTTGTCAAGTGCAAAAGGCCTTTGGCTTGTGATTGATAAACTCTTGAATCTACTGGTAGTTCTCATCAAACCAGTCTTCATGTTTCCTGGTAGAGAATCCAAGTGTCTTTTCATAGGCGCTGATGATGGTGGTCTTGAGCATACCCAACACACTGCTGGCATTTTTGCATTGTTGTTGATTGAAATTCACCAGTTTTTCATTCAGGCACTAGTGGGAGAGGTCTCACTTGCTTGGGTTCTTGAGTCCTTCAATGATGATCTTTCATCAGCATTGCTTCTGCTGATGCCCCTGTTTGAGATCCAGTTTGAGTGACATAACCAAGTGAATCAGTCAGTGATCAGTCCTGCCATCATCAGCTCCTGGCATTAACTCTGGTGATGTGAACATCTTTGCAGTCTTGGGTATGGACAATGACATAGTCAGTCAGGTGACAATGCTTAGATTGTGGATGTTTCCATGATGGCTTGTGCCTATTTTTCTGGCAGAACAGGGTATTGGTGATGGTGAGTCCATGTTCTGTGCATTTGGTCAAGAGGAGGATGTTACTGAAGTTGACCTTTTCTACTCCTTCCTTGCCAATGGCTCTGTTGCAGAGGTTAGAGTCCCTTCTGACTCTGGCATTGAAATCACCAAGAAGAATAAGTCTGTCTCCCTCTGGGACATCAGAAAGGACTTAGTCAAGGTTGGCATCAAATTCCTCCTTTTTTCATTGACAGCATCAAGAGCTGGGTCATACGCACAGATGACAGAGGCATATTGCTCCCCACCAGTTTAAGACAGAAATTCACGAGGCGCTCATTAATTCTGATAGGGAATGCAGTGAGTTTGTTTATGAGTTCATTCTTAATGAGAAAACCAGCTCCATGAAGTTCGCATTCTCCTTCTTGTTTACCCTTCCAGAAGAAGCTGTAGCTGCCTGTATGGGTGCAGACAGAAGTGACAATTTTCCCCAATCTGGCCACAGAAAGCATTCTATAGCTATGACCAAACACAAGTGTGTGGGTGCAGACAGCTGAAAAATGGCTGATTGGGTAAAAATCTACCCCCTCTTCGCATGAGGTATCAGATAAAGATGTTTCAAAATGTAGAATCTTTTGTAACTTGTGTCTGCAGAGTTCCCAGACTATCACTGTTTTCACAATGGAGGGGGGAGGGAGTGGAGGGAGTTGAGTCTGGGGGTTTTTGTATGGTGGGGCAGGTATATGGTGGGGGAGTCGCATTGGAGTTCCCCTGAGATGAGGGGCTCCAATTCACCCATCCCACCCTTCAGCATTAGCTGGGGAGCCCCAAGAATGAGCTTCCTCGGCTGCCTTTCCCCGCTCCCATTCTGAAAACAGTGAGCGTTGGCAGGCAGCCTAAGCTAGACTTCCTTCCCCCCTGGAACCAACAGTGAACTTCTGCTTGGTCTGGGGTAATGTTGCAACTCAAAATGCTTTTCAGAACACACTCTGAGTAACAGCTCAGAGTTGCACTTCTGTCTGTACCCCATGATCTTTGAGCTACCTATCTCCTGGTTGCTGGGTCTCACTCTGTGCGGCTACATCAATGTTGTGTCACCTGAGTACTTGGACTACGATTGCAGTGCAATACTCCGAGTGTTCAGTATTAGGGATGTCCATGAGGGTCCTGATGTTCCAGGCCCCAAAAATAATGGTGTGTCTTTGTTGGTGTTTTTGACCACAGTAAATGTGATCCCACTGGATGTGGTTATGCAGTCAGGAAGAAATTACAGAATACTGTATTAAACAGGCTATGATTAGGACACCTTTTCTAGCTCCCTCCCCATGTGAGGTGAGCAGAACAGATGAAGAGGGTTGCTCAGTCACAATTACAGCTGCCAAATCACACTTCTGTATAATCTAAGTGCTGGGTAGCCTTCTTGTAACTTCCATCTTCATGCTAGGTCATGACTAGGAGCTTCCAGACCTCACAATCCTGCTCCCATCATCATTAGTTGGTCATCAGAGTGCTTGAGGAATTTGCTGGAAAAGCTGTTTCCTGGAAGATGCCTATGTATGACTTATTTTATCATGGAGAAGCTGCTGCACATCAGCTTTCATATGTCTCTTGACAGAACAGGACCCTGATTCAATGTCAAAGAGACCAAGACAAATTGGGATCTTCTTCCTCTGCAGCCTTCATCCACCTTTGCAGCCATTGAGATTATAACATCTTTTGCCTGCTCTGCTGTTGAGGACTTGTAGCCCCAATGGCTGGGAGCTGAGCAGGCTTATTATAGTGGTGACCTGTGCTTACCATATCACAACACCGTCAAAGGATATATGTGGCTTTACAGGAGGGAAACCACTGCCATCTGCTATCCTCACCACATCCTGGTGGTATTGCAGCTGCTTGGTCTGTAAGTTTATTCATCAGAGTTATCCCTTCTTATTTCAAAGCTAACCTTCCCTGAAGGTCATTCCACTAGCTGCCACCTGTGGATATGCTGGGTAGTAGTACAGCTCTACCCCACCATGTAAGAATAATATTAGCATTCCAAACCTCTAAGTTAGGACTGCTCCACTGGTGACCTATGACAAGATAAACTGTGGCCCCTGGGCTCCCACCCAGCTGTTGCTTTCCCCATTGCAGTAGCAGTTTCTGCTTTGGCCTTTATTTTGATATTTAGATACAACTTCTTTATACCACATATGCTCTATTCTTCACCCCAAGTTTGTAAATATTTCTAGCTATTTTCCCAAATCCAGCAAGTTTAGGAGTTTTACCAAATAGATCAGCAACAAGAATAGCTGTAGCTCTGCCTTACATAAAATTGCCATGACTCTTACTTGCATGTATTTGGATCCATCTAAGCCAACTCTCAAAGAACAAGGATGTCAGACTTTCCTCTTAGGTAAGCAAATTTGGTTTAAAAAATAGAGAACTAGTACTGAACAATTTGCAGAAAAGAAGCTTTATTTCCCTTTTATTGCCAGCAAAATGTAAGGAAAGTTCATAATGAATAGCAACTAACATAAAAGGGAATAGGAAATAAAAGAATCTTTATTGCCTCAGAAATCTCGTTTTGCCTTCACCTTCCGACAGTTGTACATTTTGCAAATATTAGGACCCTTCCTGTCCTTTTAAACTCAGAATTGTAGGCATGCAGCCTATATTGTAAAATGAAATAGAATTCAACTTTTTAAACAGTTCTTTCTATTTTGTGTAATTACTCTGTCAGCAGGAGTAACATTTGCTATGAAAGTGACGTGTAAAAAAGTCAGACATTCTTCCAAAGCACAGCGTAAGCGTCATATACTCTTACCCATGGACAGTCTTCCTCTATGTAGTAAAGGAAGGAAGGTGCTTTGGTCCAAAGCACATTAATCAGAAATGATTGCAAGTTATGAACCAGAATCCAGGATAACCTAAGTCCCATTTTTCTCCTTTTACTCCAAGTAAAACTGCTTCTCCAGTCTGAAAAAACTGTGCTCTTTGTCACTTTTAATAATGTAAGAACAAATATTCAGGTTGTAATAACTACCTCTTAGCTGAATTAGATGTTCTTTCTTTTTGAGCTTGCATTAAATTAAAAAAAAAAAGATTTGTTTTCCCACCAGCTGTACTGTGAAATCATGTTCCTTTGTACCATATGAAATTCTTTATCAGCGTTTTAGAGCTTGGAGGGACACAAAAAATTGCTTTGTGTTTTAACTTCCGTAAGTATGATAAATAAAACACTTGAGAAATATTAACAGATTGCAAAATCCCACATGGAGAGGGTATGTATAATTATTTTATAGCACCACAATGATTTGAAAATAAGCGGCTAAATAGACAATGCTGACTTTATGTTTGATTGGCTTAGGACACAATGTATGCTCAGAGGGGCTGACAGCCATTGACTGATGGTCATTACTAATTTAATAAGCAGCCCTCAAAGCTCTTGCAGATACAAAGGGATCTGGTTTTACATGTGTTATATGCAGCGTGCATGAAATGCTTAGTGCTGTTCTCTTTGAAACCTAGAGGACAGTTATTAAAATTTTATGGTGCAAATTAAAATTTAAGATTAAAATACAGGATCAAAAGAATCATTTTTTCCCAATGCTATTAGGAATAAGCCTTTTGCAACAGAGATGCTCAATGTCTTAATGTCATGTCCTTCTTCTCTGGAGAGCTAGATTAGAACTAATCATCACTGACTATAGAAACATCACTTTCTATATTTTTAAAGAGTGAGGAACAAGTTTCTAGTCCTCTTTAATGTATCAGACCATTGTAGAGCTATGCAATAGAGACTGCAATTCACAAATCTGTGTGTCAACTTTTGATAAGCAGTTTAGTTTAGGAGCAAGAGAAGAAGATAGTGAGACTCTTAAAATGATATTTAGGCTGGTAAAATATTTTCCTCTGATGTCAAAGCAATATGGGTGGTTTTCTATATACAGGAGATAAGACTGATAACTATTGATTGCAATGCTCACTTCTATAATGCCATTAGTAGGTCTCTGTCGCAGGACACTAAGATGCCTGCTCCTTTAAGGGCAAAAACTGCCTAGAGAGAGGGCCCTAGCAGTCAGGCAGGCACCCCACAGGTGCAGGTTACTGTGGCAGCAGGCTAATGAGGGAATTAGCCTGAACCTGCAGCTGGTCAGCTGACTGGAAGAGGCAGGGCCCTGGGTGCACATAAACCCCAGGGCTGGGACTAGAGGGTTAGTTCTCTGTCAGCAGCCAAGGGGGAAGGAGCTCTCATAGTGTCGCCCTGTGGCATCAGGCCAACTCTCAGGATCTCAATATTGTGCTGTTAGACAGGAGGGTGTGACACAATTGCACATATACAAACACACAAATCAATTAGGTGCATACACACACACACACTACCAGCTCAGGCACATACACATCCAAACCGGCCTAGACACGTGCATAGTTATCACCAGTTCAAGCACATCAAACACATCCACCCCAAAAGTTAGACACAGATCACTAATTTGTATATCATGCACACAATGCTATATATATATAGACACACACACTCACCAGTTCACACACATACAACTCACCTACACATACACACAGGTAAGTTCCTAACTTGGATGGTACAGTGTGCTTGGGGTACCTGGGATACTTGGGGGAAGGTTCAGGTGAGAAAGAGAGAGAGTTAAAGTGTAGGGAGTGAAAGTTGCCAGAACCGGGAATAGAACTGGTAGACTACAGAGAAGCTGGCTGAGGAACTGAGGCTTGGCTTTACTTAAGGTAGACTGGGGCTGGAAACTGAGGCAGACAGATGAGATACTGTGAGGGGAGGGGGAAGATAAGTGGTGGTAAGGAGGAGACAGCCTGGAAAGAAACTGAGGCAGAAACCTGGTTGCTCAGGGGAAAAGGAAAAGGCAGTGGGGAACAGACAGTGGCAAAGAAACAGGGGGTTTGGAGGCAGAGAGGAGCTCAGGACAGGTGTTGGAGGTGGCAGTGAGCCAGAAGCAGGAGAGGGAGAAAT
>NW_005841843.1:1227033-1240890 GCF_000455745.1 Alligator sinensis
AACACACTACACAGCCCCATGAAGTTATTGGTTCACACACACACAAGCACTCACAATGGTAGCAGGAGAAAGAGACTCAGTGGAAGGGCTGGAGTCCAGGTGGGGAACAGAAGCAGAGTGCAAGTCCTTGGTTGAAGAAGGGGTGGCGGGTGACAGCTACCTATCCAGGCTGGAAAGGTGTTCTTGTCCAGTATCTGTTATCCAGAGCGGGGTTGCTGGCAGGGCCTCTGGGTGGATAGGTGGCGTGGCATGGTGCTGGTCCAGATGGAGACGGCATCTCACTGGGTCTGTCTTCACTGTCCCTTTTTATAGGGGCAGACCTTGTGTGACCCTAGTGACAGGAGGCATGCCCAGGCAAGGGTCGGCCCCTGGCGTACTGAGTATGTGTGCTTCATGCAGGGATGTGCAGTTTTGGGTGTCTGTAATGGTGGGGTACAATGGTAGAGCTGCTGGTTCTGCAGGGTCAATCATTCCCAATCACTCTCATTCATCTGGGAACCAATTTACATGGGAGGGGTACGTGACTCATACAGTTGCAACACAGGGGATGCCCGGGCAGAGGACACAAGATGGAGACTTGACATACAAAATGGAAACTTGACATTACTTTGGTTCACTTACAAATACAGGCCTAAACCATCCAATATCCATATGAAACAATAAAAATCAATATGAAAATGATAATAATACAATATGCAACATTAAGAATCAATACAAACTTAATAATAATACAATATAAAACAGTGCCTATCCAAAACCAAAAACTTGCTACCAAAATAAAAATGTTAAAGCTTATTCTAAGTCTGAGCTTGCTTCTGCTTGTCTATAGGGAATAGAGAAGGAGAGAAAGAAAAGCCAGAAATAATTGGGGAAGGGAAGGGAATGCATATCTATCATATATATATATATGAGATAGATATATATATATATATAGTATTAAAAAAGAAAAACTGGGGGTTTTGCTACAATAGAGGAAGCTAACTGGCGTGGCCTGAAAGCCTATTCTGGTAAGATTAAGGGGCTCCAGGAGCTCACTGAGTACCCTGGCCTACAAGGCACTTAGTGGTGGGGGGAAGTTTGACACTTTTTAAGAGACAGAGTGCACCCTGAACTGCTTGTATTATGTTATAGCCCAAGGGCTCATATTTTGGTTATAAACTGGTGGATCAGGCTGAGGCTATTGGGGGAGGAGGAGACCTCATTGTGGGGCCCACTATAGTGTGGGGACCCTAGCACCAGGGAGTATAGTGACAAAGGAGGTGAGCAGACCCCAGTGCCAGTGTGGGTACAGAGATGGGTCTGTGGAGAGCACAGGTGATGACAGGAGGCTGAGCTCTATAGCAAGACCCCAGAGAGGCAATGTTTAAATACCATCTGTGAGGCTTGGGGCATGGCAAAGGGGTTGTTTTGGAGCAATGCATCTAGCCCATAAGGCTGAGGGTGTCCTGTGAGGCATCCATTTTGAGCGGGACCCAAAAAGGTGTTCAAAAATCCATAGGGTTCAGTGGGGTCTATCGGGACCATGTCCAAACACAAATTCAAGGGCACCTCCCTATATTATAATTATCAGCAAGACATGGCAGCTGAGGAAAAGGGTGCCTGTTGGGCAAGATTGGCATGGTCACAGACCCCTAGGGGAGTCATGGCCATCCCTGGGGACCCCATCCCGTGACAGTCTTCTACTTACATTAATGGCAAACAAGAGCAACTATATAAGAAATAAGAGCTCTACTGTATCATAACTTCAACCACAAGATCCCAAATCATCCTTCTGGCTTACAATTTCTTCACTTCAGAACTTTAATATGATACTTCCCTCTGTCTGTCTGTGTTTTGCACTTTTAAGGTTCAATTATTATTGAATTTAAATTTTTATTTGTCACTGAGAGGAATAGTGTTTATATTCTTAAGTCCCTAGCAGTTTTAGGCCAGAGGTTCTCATCATAAGGTGAATTACCAAAAGACTGATTATTACCAGGGATACTGGTTTTCCTTGATTAAAAAAGTTGTAAATCCTCTGATAAAAAAAATCAATCTGTGATTAAAATGAAATTCCACTCTATATGTATATGTGTCAATTGAACACAAAACTTTATTTATATATTTAAACTTTTAAAGCAATTTGGAAGCATACCAGTGCCTCCAATTTCTGTAGTAAAATAAATTCTAAGTACTTATAAATTTGGGTATTTGACTTTGTTTTTTATCATGGAAAATCAGAGCTCCCCCTGCCCCCTTTGCTCACTAGGATATGGGTACAGGCCCCTCACTCCCCATCCACAGCCCCCTGGGCCCTGCTTGTGCCCTTCATTCCCCAAACTGGAATGAGAGCTAGGTTTAGCTCATAATTTTCCCTGTCTGAAAATCATCAAATATTTTTTCAGCATAACATTTCATCCATGTTGCACATTGTGTGATGGTACTCTCAAAAGTTCACAAACCCTTCCTCTGTATGGAGAAGCTACACTATCCAGAAGCATGAACTCCAGTTTTGTGTAATTGCTGTGCAAACTATTTGTACAAACTAATTTTCTTCCAGAACTTAAAGGCTAGAACAAGACACCTGTACATCTGTAATGCTTTCAAAGAAAAAGGGAAATTATTGGATTAGCATCAAGTAAATGAAAATAATTTGCAAAAAAAGCTGATCAAACAGAATTAAGCTTCTCAAATTGTCTATATAAATCTTCAAATTCTAAAGCAGTAGAAAATGACTTAAGCTCTTGTTATTTCAATGAAGAGCTTATAAAGACTGGCTGATCAGCATGAAATGCAATATAGCATTAATTGAACAGATTTGCAATAATCCAGTTCTGCATTTGTTGAGAACTACAGAAGAAAGGACATTATCAAAGTTCCAGTGACAGATTCCTCTTATTGTTATAACAAATGCTTATCACTAAAAGAAAAGCACTGCATGAAACCATATGCTACAAAATTCATTAAGAAAGAACTTTTAGAAATGAGACCTAGGAGACTGTCTCTTATCATGGAAGCCAAAGACTGACCATCAGTGGTATCAGTGTCTCAGACTTGTGTATCACTGAACGTAGACTGATGATGAAGCAGACTAGACTGAAGACAGAAAAATTCTATTTTATAATACATGGAGAGAGGAAAAAATGAAGTAAGATCAAATGAGAGAAAAGGAGTTAAGAAAACAAATAGGAGAGGAAAAATACTGTTATTTTATGTCTGAAGAGTGAGCAGTTAGAGGAAAGAAATGATTGACACTAGGATAAACATGGTTTCCTGGATAAACAGAAAGTTTCAGTACCTAAAATAAATTACAAGGATTCAATTCTGCTCAAGACATAAGTGTATAGCTACTATTGGTATTGGTGAGAGCTGCATCTGTACACAGGAGAGCAGAGTCCAACTGGTCGAGCGATACTCCCTGCGAACAGAGGGCCCATACAAAAATATTCATGAGTGTTATAGCCCTACTTAGGAAATGGTGGAATAACTGTGATGAGACTGTCTCTATCTGACACAGCACTGTACAGGGGTGGACCAAATACAACCTGCCAACTGATTGGACATGGCCCGTGAGCAGGTGCCCTCCAATTATATGCAGCCCCTGGTTGTCCTTGCAGTACTTCACATGGGGCCAAGCCCCATCTGCTTCCACCCAAGGCAGCCCACCCTGCACTCCTGCCCATGCCTGCCAATGGCTTTGGCCCCAGCCAAGCATAGATTCCTGATGGAGCTGCTCCTGGTGTGGCTGAAGCCACCCTGGTACTGCTTAGCTCCCAGCAGCTCCTCTTCCTTCTCCTTTCCCTGCTGTATCACTCTGGGCAGCCCACAGGTGGCTTCTCATTAGACAGTTGGGCAGAGTGGGTTGGAAGGTGGCTGGGCCACCTGGCCGCAGCTTTCCCATTGCCTGGCTTGGTGTGTGGTGCTTGCCATGTGTCCCCAGTCTCCCTGTGGCTGCCATCATTTCCCCACGCTGCCTGCTTCCCTGGAGTAGTACAGCAGGGGCAGAAGGAGGAGGAGAAGGAGATGCTGGAAGCAGGAGGATTCAACATGAGCAGTTGCAACTGCACTGGGTGCAGTCCCACTGGGGAGCTGTGCATGCTGGCCAGGGCTGTCAGCAGGTGGGACTGTGGCAGGATGCCCTGGGAAGGAGCAAGTGAGACTCAGCTCCATGCAGAGCACTGTGTGGGAAGCTTCAGGCTGGATGGGTCAGTCGGACTGATGGGAGAGTCAGATTGTACCTGCATTGCACCGCCCAGGTGAGCTCTGCTGCATGTGCCCCCTGCCCCACCTTCCTTTTCCCTACCCCCAGCCAGCTGCCAGAATCGGACAGTCGCTCACATATGCACCCCTCCTCCCTCACACACAATATAGAAGAGTAAAATTTTAATCTGAGCTATTGTGCAGTCTCCTCTATATACACTACTGAAACACATATACCAGGAAAAAAAACCCTTTTAAATACAATTATTATACTGGATGTTTGATTTTTACTATGTGATTTGTTTTTTATCTGTAATTTGTTAAAATGATATCTTCTGAAAAAAATTTGTGTGTGGTTCTTGACAGCTCACCAAAACTCATTAAGTAGGGTGCCAGCTGAAATAATGGCATACCCCTGACCTAATACAAATTGGGCAGTATAAGCAAAAATTATAGAATAGAGATCCTAAAGGCCTGATCCTGCCCACATATTTAAAGACTGGGGATAAATCCTTCATCGCCTTCACAAGCTGACATGGTATTTAGCCCCATTACTATTTTTTGCTACTTGCATAGTTTCAGTTTTGTTTCCTTGCTCAGTGGGCTGCACAGCTTCCTTTGTGCAGCAGGTTGTCAGTCAACTTCTTTTATTTTTCCTACGGAGAACTTGTACTCACAAGAAACCCAACACCCATAATGAAACAAACACATAAATAAGCAACGAAGGGTTAACTCAAATCTGTGGTCCTTACTTAGACCTGCAGAGGGCTTTCCTGCTACCACAGTCTTCCCTTTCTCCTCCATTACCCTTCTCTGGGACCTTTTAACTTCCTCTGGCCATGCAATCACCGCTGTCAGCTGTCCCCATGCATCTGAACAGGCAGGCTATTACCATTTATCCGCTGCAACAAGGCTCCTGACCCTGATCCATGCACTTGGTTACACTGGGCAGCAGCGTTGCCTGAGCATGCATGTCCCAAAACTCTCATGGCAGAAGAAGCAACTCTTTGGCAGTGGAGGACCTTCCTGTCCAATATGCAGGGGAGCCTGAATTTCCTATTTCCTAATCAAGGAGCTGTAACCATTATACCATAACTAGACATTGCCCAAGCCACTTTGCAGCCCTTCTCCTGAAGTTGCCAAAGGGAGGGGAAGATATGTGGGGCCTGGAGCAAAAAGTGGATTTCTGGGTGCTGTTGCTAAATGGAGCACAAACTCTCCTGATGCTGCTTTTCAATTTTTATCCAAAACACTCTATAGCCATCCTCTTGAAGCTGGCTTCCCTGGGAAGCCAGGAGGGAAAGACATGTGAGAGTGGCTGAGTGAGATGGACACTTCCTTAATAAGGAAGCAGCTTTGGCTAATAGCCATTTTAACTAATAACTATTAAATATGAGATGCGGTGAGTTAGCCTCAGAAGAAGGGCTAGAACACATTATGCTTTATATCTAGCCCATAGCCTAGATGGTGGTTTGTGTACTTTGCTGGAGAGCAGGAGGTACGGGTTCAAATGGAAAAAAAAATCAACACTGGAAAATGTAAAATTAGGGCATCTGTGCAGTATCCTTTTGCCCTTGCTGCTTCCTTATCACACAATCTAATAAAATGTGGAATGAATTTTGAAATACAGTCAACAAACATCCTTGTGTTCTGAAAATGTTATGGAGAATAGTGAGCCATGATGATATCCTCATGCATAATATTCTAGGTGGACTGCATGCTATGCACAAAGTTATGTAGTCAGGTCACAGCAGTACTTCAGGTGGGCATATTAACTTTGCTTATAGGTAGACTTATATCAGGTTAATTTGACTGCCCACAGAACAGTGAAGGGCCAGCTATGGTGCTTCTTGTTTGGGAAGTAACCTAAGTGGCTTAGAGTGGTGTGCTGGAGGATTCTGCTCTACAAGACAGTAAGTTCACCATGTATTTTTCATGCCCTTACTCTTTCATCTATGACTTCCTACTATTGGGAAAGATTCCATATTTCCAAAACTAAGTTGGCTCTTTACTAAGAGAACTATTTATGGAAGTGTTGCAATGCAGGTAGACAATATTCTTTAGGTAAATGTGATATCTTTTATTAGACCAACTAAATAGTTGGCAAATGCATGTAGCATTTCAGCCACATATACACAGACTGATTTCCCATTACCTTCTTCAAACTCTTTCCTCAACAACCTGTACTATTTCCCTTTAGATAGCTTCAAGAGAAAAGAAGAATTTCCTCCTATTTTTAGTATGATTAATAAATTGACTAGACTTCCCTACTAACTGCCTGATGATTACCTCAAATCTCCCTAATGGCTAGAGCACCCAGGTAGGCTTGCAGCCCTGATAAAGGGCCACTCCTTCGCATTTTTGCTTGGCACCCTTCAGAGTCCCAAGCAAAAATGCAAAGGAGTTAACAAACAGTTAAAGAACAGATACAGAGCTGAGTGCGATGGGAGTTTGTACTTAATTAGCTGTGCTTATGGAAAAAAAAGGAAGAGTCTTGAAGAGAAACAGATAATGGATGCTTTATATGTTGTTTCCAATATCTGTAGTACTTTAGATACAGGCAACGGGTTTCTTTTTCACCAGTAGCTGAAGATCAGACAGATGAGGTGGAATCCTGCTAACAATTCCCTCAAAGTTCACTTGTTGTCAGGGATGAAGTAGGCTATTGCTTCAGAAAGCTCATGCCTCTCTAAACTATTTGGTCTCTAAGGTTCCACCCTGCCAGAATGTTTGGAAAAGAAAAATATACCCCTAAGATGTTGCCATTTAAAGAATCCAAGTTACACATTAAGGATCCCTCTAGATGTTAGGTAAAGGCACAAAAGCATCTGACACGTGATCCACACACTCATGCCTCCTGCCATGCCACATGTCCATGCATACATATATATATATAAACACATACATATGTAGACGTGTGTGTGTGTGTGTATAAATATATATATGTTTATGTGACGTTTCAACATACACATGGTATGTTGAAACTTGAAATAAACATAGTAGTAAAAAAGGGGAAGGCTGCATGGAGTAACAGCAATGGATTTACTAATACTTTTTGTTTAAAGGTGATTCATATTATTCCAAGTAATATTTGCAATTGTTTTAAGGTATTATGATGATTTATATGTACGCTACATGCTTGTTTTACTAAGAAAACTATACAGTCTTGACTTTGGGTTTTGACTGGGACTTATTAATTCTCCTGTTCTGGAGGGAGAACATGTGCTTTTTACAAGGCAATTATGCAGTTTTCTGTAAGAGGCATAGTTTAGATCAGCAGCATACAGAATAGGTATCCCCACTTAGGTGGGGTGGAGGGTGGAGAGGAATCTTAGACTACTTTAAAAATGGCAGAACTCAGTCTGTGTGCACCAAACTCCTGTTTTGTTATGGGTATAGACCATAACACATTTCTGTTTTGTTTAGATCAGTAGCAAACACAACAGGCATCTTTGAAATGTATAAAATGGGATACTGGGAATAAGATGAGGGGAACAGAGGATCTTTGTGGGTGGGGAAAACATGAGCATGGAATAGAGAATAAGGGAAAGAATGAGAACTTTTATTTATATAGAAAATATTTCCCCAGCGAAGCTTCTTCTTTTTTATTTAAATTAGTTGTGCATGACATGTGAAAAACTGTATTTTGGTAAACGATTGTTTTAATGTAAACTAAGATGTAATATAATTGATTGATGAAGATGTAATAGAGATGTGCAGATATATAAATTGAGTAAACAGTAGCTGTCCAATTAACTTTACTACATGATAATTGAATTGTTGTTTGCATATTACAACCTTCATAAATGTTCAAGAAACCATTAAGTGTATTTTAGTTGAAAAAATAATTTACTTGAGAAGATGCATAGTAGCTCACTGCTTTGATTTTAAACTCAGTTAACACAAAGCCAACACATTTATTATTAATTAACTTTTTCAGGAATCTCAGAGTATTTCAGAGTGGAGAAATGCATTCAAATAAATCGTGTGTGTCTATTTACCTTCAATTTATCAGAATTTTTTCATCTTATTTACACTAGTCTTTTAAAAACAACTTTACTTTCATTGTAACAGTAAAATTTCCAGGAAAACAGGACTCAAAGTTCTGACCACAAAATAACTTCCATTTGATGAAAAAAATTAGATTGCTGAAATAGCAAGAAACACAAGATGGAAATGTCAAAAAGTAGAAGATGAGTTTTCCATACAAAACCACTAAAATTCACAAAATTAATCTAATTGGAACAGAAGCCAGTTTTGTCATCCTTCCCAAATAAATTATTGTGAATAAGTTTAATTAAATAGGCTATCCCTTTAAGTGTTTAAATTATTTATAATCATACATGCATATGAAACATAACATTATACCATTAAAATATTAAAATTAAATTTATGTTCTGTAAGTGAGCTGATAGGTACAGACTACATTTATTATTTTTTTCCTTTGCATAGTTCCAACATATAATTATTTCTTTCTTTATTTTTTGATTATCTAACTCAAGTCTTATTTTCAAATGGGATATAAGTACTTGATTTCCATAGGAATTGTGAGCTCAAATATCTTTGAGGGTCTGTACTTTAGTCCAAAAAGTCCCCAGAGGATTTATTATTCATATTAACTCCTTTAAATTATTTTCTACTGAATAATTTACTTGAGACACATTAGCAAATTAAGGGCCATATCCTTTGGCATGGCTCCACTGAAGTCAATGCATTACAGCCCTACTGCTTTGCTTCTTAACCTGAATTCAAATCAGCTCAGAATAACAGTTTACATTAGTTAAGGATATGACCTAATGTCTTCTTTGTTGGAATAAGTGCTGTAATTTTGCTCAAGGTCAATATTTCCAAGCCTCACCAAGAGATTTAAACCTCACTCTAGCTGAAAACTGAATGCAAGTTTTATGTGGAGCTGCTAGTAATGTCTCTCTGATGACTGAATACTCTGTATTTGTGAAAAATTAAAAAAGAATGGCCAATATATGTTATAGCTAGGAGGACCATTCTAATAAGTCTATTGACTTCATTGTAATGCCACCAACAGGGAATTAAAGCAGGGATTTATTTGAAGATTTTTTTGAAAGACAATAGTGTTCTGTTTCCATGCTTCTGAGCTCACCCCTTTGAGTTGGTGACTGGCACATTAAAAAAATGAAGCACTAACACACTAAAAATGAAGCACTAAAAATGGCATTGTCTGCCATTATGATTTCTTTGCCTGCACAATGCCAGACTCAGAAATATAGCACAGAACAACTGCCAGAAGATGCTGAGGTATTTTATAGGAAACATAGGACTGGAAGGGGTTTCTGGGCCATAGAATTCAGTCTCTAGCCTTTGCAGACAACTATTTTTTCCAAAGGATCATTAGTTCCAATACTTAGTTCCCTAAGCCTCCCCATGGACCTAACTTGCTCCCCACCAATCCCTCCCAAGGCCCCCTTCGCCCCTGCTAGCCCCTCCCATCCTGAATGACCTTAGATAGGGTAGCCATTTTTAACTCAATCTAACCTTCTCCTATCCTCCCCAAGTGCCTTTGGGTGAATTCTCCTTAGTGTATGGAGGAAGCCAGACTTGTTAAGGGAGATGCTATTCATGTCCGATAGCTGTGACAAAACTGATCACTTGTATAAGTAACCTATACATGTCTGGATGCTATATAGGGCTGTGTGAAATTTCACTGGTTGTTTTGTTTCGATGTTGTTTCAACTCATTTTGAGCTTGAAACAGCAAAATTGAAACAAAATGAGATGCTTTGAAATAGCCTCGAAACGAAATGAGGTAAGTCGAAATGCTTTGAAAGTTTTGAAATGTTTTGAGTTTCAAAGGTGAAATGGCTTGCTTGCAGGGAAACAAAGTAAGGAGAGGGAGAAGGAAGAGGGAAGAAGGGATGCTTTGATTTTGACTATGTAGCTGGCCAGTGACTGTGATCCTTCCCTGAGGCCCCTTCCAATCCCAATGTTCTCGGGGAGGAATGGAAAAACAGCATAAAAAGCAGCATTGTTTGAACTGAGCTGCCTTCTGCCTTGGGTTCAGTTACTGAGCTGTGTCTTCCAGCAGCTCAGCAGTGTCAGACAACAAAGGTTATCATTTCCTACTTGCTAGCCTGTTCACAGGAAGTAGGATTCACTAATAACTCTTGCTTTCTATACCCTTTTATTTTATTATTATATTCATTCATTCCTTTCAATATATTCCTACCGCAAAATCCTCTTTTTGTTTTTGTTAGTCTATTTTGATTTTTTCCCCTCAGAAAAGAAATTTGTGCTTTCTTTCACAGTGTGCATTCCATTTAGTGGGCAGGGAAGCACAGCATATATTGCATATTATAATATAGAATTTATTCAGGAACACATACTACATGCACTTATTTTATTTAATACATAAATACACATACATATACAATTATTTACATATATCACATAAATCAGATTACATCACAGAAGAACACACAGATTTTCCAGCACACCAAGGCAAAGACACTATGAAACGCACTGTAAAGCATGCTGGAAAAGCAGCTGGCAAGCCTTCAGGGAGGGGTGGAAGAGGGGGTAGAGGGAGAGCTGTTAATTCCCCCTCCCTGGCCCCCTAAACTGAGACACAGCCTCTTTCCCACAACTGAGGCTCCCAGGTCTACAGGCAGCAAGGAGAGGGGAGCAGTACCATTGCCTGTGCCTGAGTCTGCATCCCCTCCATGAGGATCAGCCATAACTCCCGCCCCCATCATGACAACAAGCAGCATAACTAGCATGACAGTCTCCTCCATCCCCCTTTCACTTCCCATCCTGAGCCTTCCAGTGCCAGAGGAAGAGCTGGAGCTGGATCTCGATCTGAGTGCCATAGCAAGGGAAATTCTAGCAGAGGAAGGGGAATCATCTGAGGTTGTGCTTCACACCCCTCAAGTTTCCCCTAGAGCCAGGTCTCCTTTCCCAGAAGGCACTTCGGAGGAGGTCTAGGTAGAGGGTGTGGAGGCAAGTGGCTCAGCTGAGTCGGCTCCTCCTGTTGCTGTGCCTCTGCCTGCTGAGGAGGGGAAAAAGGCAGCACCCATACAAGCACCCACACCCCAGAAGCAAGCAAGAGTGTGGTCTGGGATCATTTTGAGCTGGCAGATGATCCCACATATGCTATCTGCCTGCACTGCTGAGTCAAAACCAGCCGGGTCAACGGAACAAAACACATGAACAGCACGGGGATGCTGATGCACCTCTGCAGGCACCACCCACTTGCCCTTGCTCCTCCTCAGCCTGGCACCAGTGGAAGCGTGCCCAAAAAGAAGTCCCCCCTTCACTCCAAATCCCCCATTCCCCACCCAAAGCAGAGGCAGGCCACCCTGGACCAGTGGGGGAAAGGCAGACAGAAAGCGGGGCACATTGCAAAGGTGAGAGAGATGACCCAGACCATTGGGGAAATGCTTGCTCTGAATGGCCAGCCCTTCTCCTTAGTTGAGCAGCCAGGGTTCAGGCAGCACATGGTGCTTGTGGCCGTATCATACCAAATGCCCCAGGCGCCACCTTTAGCAGGAAGGTCATGCCCTCTCTGTATGAGGCATGTAGGGAGTACTTGAGGGAGGAGCTGCACAAGGCAGGTCTTCAGGTGGCCTTACACTTCACCTTGGACATCTGGAGCAGCCAGGGTGGAGATCATTCATACGTCTCTCTCACAGGGCACTGGTGTGACCAGTCAGGCCATCTGTGGGCTCTCCTTCACACTGAGGTGATGGATCAGTCCCACACGGCAACCGAGATCATGGGGGCCATGAACCACTTGGTACAGGGGTGGCTCATTGGGCAGGATGAGTTCACCCATGGGTTCGTGGTCACTGACAATGGGGCCAATATGGTTCAGGTGGTCCATGATGCCAACTTTCTTGGCATCCACTGTGTGACACACAAGTTCCACCTCGTTGTCAGAGATGCCTTGCAGGGGGTAAGGCTGCCGGTGATGGTGCCAGCACCACCAGCAAGCTCATTTCCAAATGCAGGAAGGTGGCAAGCTACTTCCACCAGAGCATCAAGAGAGGCAAGATGCTTTGGGACAAGCAAGCAGAGATGAACATCCTGCATTAGGGCTGTGCAAAAGGTCCAGAGACAGGAAGACCTGTCATTCCCATTTTACAGAGTGGAACTTGAATCACACAAAATGTAAATGAACTGCCTGCAGTCATACAGGTGATCTGTAGCAGGGTAAGTTATTGAATAAACACCTCAATGGTCAAGGCCATAGATTCATAGATGTTAGGGTCAAAAGGGACCTCAGTAGGTCATCGAGTCTGACCCCCTGCCCTGGGCAGGAAAGAGCACTGGGGACAGACAACCCCAGCTGTTGTTGTTCAGTCTCCTCTTGAAGACTCGCAGGGTGGGGGAGAGCACCACCTCCCTTGAAAGCCCATTCCAGATTCTGGCAACCCTTACTGTGAAGAAGTTCTTTCTAATGTCCAACCTAAATCTGCTGTCCATCAATTTGTGACCATTCATCCTAGTTACTCCAGGGAGTGCCCTAGTAAATAGAGTGTCTCCATTTCCCTGCTGTCCTCCCCTGATGAATTTTATAGGCAGCCACAAGATAACCTCTCAGCCTCTCACCTCTCTTACAAAGGCTGAAGACAGGTAGGTCTCTCAGTCTCTCCTTGTAGGGCCTTAACATACGAGCAGCCCTCCTCTGAACGAGCAGGCATCTTAACATACGAGCAGCCCTCCTCTGAACCCCCTCAGGATTGTCCGCATCCCTTTTGAAGTGCAGCACCTAAAACTGGACACAGCACTCCCAACTGTGGCCTGACCAGTGCCACATAAAGAGAAAGCATCACCTCCCTGGACCTGTTTGCCATGCATCTGCTAATGCATGCTAAAGTGCGGTTAGACTTGTTGATCACTTTGTCACATTGATGACTCATGTTCATCTTAGAGTCAACTATGATTCCAAAATCCCTTTCCACTGCTGAGAAGGTCATCCCCCAACCTGTAAGTGTGTTCATTGGGTTTTAGCCCAGGTGCAGCACTTTGCATTTGTCTTTGTTGAACTGCATCCTATTTTGTTCTGCCCATTTTTTCCAACCTGTCCAGATCTGCCTGAATCCATTCCCTACCCTCTGGTGTGTTAACTTTGCCTCATAATTTGGTATCTTCTGTAAACTTGGACAAGGTGCTCTCCACACCCCCTTTCCAAGTCACTGATGAAGACACTGAATAGCACTGGTCCAAGGACTGAGCCTTATGGGACTCCAGTGCCCACATCTTTCCAGGTTGATACCAACCTATCCACCACCACTCTCTGGGTGCAACACCTAAGCCAATTTGCCACCTACCTGATCATGTGTAATCATCTACATCCCAGCCTGTCAATTTATTTACAAGAATAGAATGAGATACCATAGATTGACGACCAATTACTGCCATAACTGAGATTCAAAGACCATTTTTCCTTTCTATTAACAGGCCCTCTGAATTCAGCAACAAATGATTTTTGATGCATCAGAAATTTTTAATTAAAATATGAAAATAAGGTGGGTGGGTAAACAGTCATGCAACACAGCATGGTGCAAAGTATGACAGTATATTTCCATAAATTGATCAATCCGCTGTCCAGCTGACACAGGGAAAGATGCCAACTACCCAGACAGATTGAACCAGCATGGCACATCTCTGATTATGACCCACATAATCACTGATTTTAGCAGGA
>NW_005841843.1:1240921-1263859 GCF_000455745.1 Alligator sinensis
CCTGGGATTGTATTCTGCTCTAAGATCCATTAGTGAGGTTATAGTTAATTAGCTGAAATAATCCCTTTATGACACACATGGACCTTCCCTGCTTCTTAGGTGTTTTGAAATCTTCTGCATTCTTTACTCACTAATGAACTAAACAACTGATTAGTCTTTTAACACTTGTCTTATTGATGCCTGGTATTATGTTCTTTGCCCACCAGTCTTTCTGTAATCCTTATTGAGGCTTAGTCAAATAATTTATCCAGAAACTTGCCTCCATCATTTAAATCCTACAAAGAAGTTCTGTACAAGTCATTTTGCATCACCTGTTCCATTAGGTAGGAATGCCAGCTGAGTAGCTCTCTAGGGAAGCCTCTATACCTCAAGACAATGCAGAAAAATTGAAGGGTTCCCATGCTTACTTCACTTAATTTAAATGAGAATATGGCATCTGAATTGAGGCAGGGGACTGTGCCATAAATATACCACCATGTGGGTTTAGTGAATTTAATGCTCGGGAGTAGCACTAAGGAGGTGTTCTTTGAGCCCTGCCACAGGATTTGAGGACCTTCCTTCCATCACTTTCACTTGTAAAAAACATGAGTAATTTTGTCTTGTATAAGTGAGGGAATTACTTGATACAAGATTTAGCATCAGGCCTTCAGTCAGTTCTGCATTATCAATCACATAAGTGACCTCTCACAAGTGGTAAAATAGCTGTCGCTTCATTTTTTAACATGGTCTGAAATAAAAAGCATGCTATTTCCACCCAATACCTGATTTGATAGGACTGAGTCGGTTTCTTGAATAAAAATGATTAATTAATATATCACTGAATAAGCTTTTTAGCTTGGGAGTGCACACAAAATGGAATTGATTAACTATAATACTGCAACAGTACATCAGGACAGTGAAACACTCTAGATATTAGAAAGCCTCTACTTAATTTTCTATTATTACAATATAATAACAAATCTTTGACTTGAAAAGCTTTCTTTCCACTTTCTATAGCTGTCCCCTCTTCTCCTTCCCCCTTTCTATATCTTGCAGTGTGTGCATATATGAGAAGGTAGTCATATATTGTGGTTAATTTTCTGTGTTTTACAGTAGGATTATTATATACAACCATGAAAAAAGCTGATTCATTGTTCTTCTAAAACAGAACTGGTCCTTGTAGATTCTTAACTATATATAAATGAAAAAGCATTCTTCAGACAAATCATTTGTTAGGTTATAAAAATGATATATTAACAAAATAATATGAATCGTATGTATTCATAATAAAATATAAGCCTGTAAATTACAGAGCAAGAACAATTTCGGGACACAAAGAACTATGGTGACATATTAATTATATTAAAAAGATATCAAAGCTACTTAGAACAGAAATAAATTCTTTTCATCTGGATTTATCAACTTGAATATACATTTGGTGAGTGATTTTTAACTTTCCTGCTTTTAGTCCTTTATTTATTTCTATAATTGTAAGATCTCTATTTCTGTTGTATTGTCATGGTAATTTATGTTCTCATCATAATAAAAGCAAAATGATCAGTCTAGCAAGCAAGTCAATTTTTCCTAATAAGATTTTAAAAAGCAGATATTATACATTATTGTATAAAACATTCTCCGGTTACTAATGTTCAACTGCCAAACAAAACAAGAAAACAAAAAATAAAATGGAACAGAAATCAATATTTGAATGTTTGAGGAAATAAATTCCTTTGAAGCTCCAGGACAAACACTTCTAGACAACAGTGCATTGAAATCAGTTAATCTTTTAATGAAAAATGGAAACACTGCATGTCACTACCATAATATCTCTTTTAAGCAATTAGTCTGTTAGTCTTTCAAATGCATGGTTATTGACTTGGTTACTAGATTACTTGACCTGATTATTGACAGCCAAGTGGTACCAGAGTCGCATGAAATTGAGTTATCTTGTTTAATGAGTAGCTTGTTATTTCTTGTTTCAAATTGTTTTTGACTTCTGTTCATATGATACTAAAATACTGAATGATTCTGATGTCAGTTACATAAGTGGAAATAAGGATATCCTGCCTTGAGCAGGGGGCTGGATTAGATGACCTTGTGTCCTTCCTAGCCCTACTTTCCTATCACCCTGACTAAAACTGTCTCAGCCAGCCTGCTCTTCAAAGTTTCCAAGAATGGAGATTCCACAACTTGTCTAGGTAGCCTGTTCCAATGCTTGACCCCCTATACAGTCAGAAAGTTCCTTCAACTTAAATTTCCTCTGCTGCTGTTTCACTATGGCCACAAAGAAAAGCCCATCCCCAACTTCTCTATAATCACTCTTCTGGTACTTGAAAACTGTTATCAAATGCCCCCTCAGTCTTTTCTTTTCCAGACTAAATAGCTCTAGTTTTTTCAGCCTCTCCTCAGAGGTCTTTCTTCCCAGGCCCCCAATCATTTCTGTCACGCTGTGATGGACTCTCTCAAATCTGTCCATATCTTTTTTGAAGTGTGGGGATGAAAAATTGGACACAGTGTTCCAGGTAAGGCCTCACCAATGATGAATAGAGCAGAAGAATCACTTTCCTTATTTGCAAGTGACAGTGGGGGACAGAGGGGGCCTTGCAGTGGCAGCAGCACTCTTCCTACTGCCCCTGATTTAAGCCTTGTACCTCATGAGACTTGAAGTGGCAGCAGTGTTCTCTCCACTGTCCCCACTGCAAGTCCCATCAACTGTGGGGCTCGCAGCCTTGGGAGCCAATGCATGGGGATCCCAGGATCAGGATCAACAATAATCAAGATCCCACAATCACATCTCCTTCCATGCATGTGTGGCATGGCAGGACCAGCAGTTGTGTGGGTCATGTATTAGATCCCATTATACCTCTACATGCACATATAGAGGGGGACTAATAATAAAACAATCACTTTATGTAGTTGAAAAGGCAAATTTATAAACATTTTAACAGTAATTGCATGCGTGTGTGGTTGGGCAGCTCTACAGATAAAAATATATTTATCTATGCCTATATTTATGAGTCCATGCAGTCAGGAGGAAGTCTTCTGTACTATGCAGTTAGCCTTTTTGTCATTGCATTTTCCCCACCCCCCCATGGCTTTGAAGAAGTCAATATGTAATTGATAAATTTTCTGTCACCTTGGGCAATTAATGGGAGTTACACAGCATTGGCTCCTTCAATTTTCGTGTATGTGAAGAGCAAAAAATTGATTTCACAAACTTACTGGTGCATATTGATTCAATGCCTGTCTCTAGGCCATTCCCATTTAATGCTTTTGTGCAGTCATTGAAAAAATTCTCACAACTGTCAAATAAAATTTGATTCTTTAGAGTTTTTATCTGTTACATTGTTTTGCAAATATTTTTAGCCTCAGCGATATGTTTTCAGGCTAAGAGCTCTCAGGTACCCAGTCTCCAAAGAATTTTTTATGTCTAGAAAGAGAGAATAAACAAAATGGCTGAAATAACCATGAAGTGGTTATTAAAAGGGCTGCAGTTCAGTGCCTTTCAGAGGGCTCCATTTATACCTACAAAATCTGTTCTAACGTATTTCATAGTTTTAAAAGAATTTGCAGATCAAAGTCCTCATCCCATCTGCTATCAGAATTGTCATCTGAATGCCAAGGACATCTGCAATAAGTTGGTAGCTGAAGTACCCAGACCTAAAATTGAACTACTGGCACAAAATGCCACATACCAACACTGGAGGGGCAAACTGAACTTATAAAATGAAATTTCTTAGAAATTGGCCCTTGTGAATTTAATGTTTAAAGCCCATGAGCTCCATGTGTGGAAGTGAGGAAAAATAGCATTTTTAATTGTTATCTGTAGGTTCTTAATGCATTTAAAAAAAAATAAATCAGAATATAAAGAAGATTTAGTGTTAAGTCCTCTCCAGCCTTATCTTCCTCAGTGAGATCTTCCAGACATCCGTGCTGTTGCTGAATATTCACTTTAAGTCAGTGGTATTCCAAGAATGTTGTACATTCTTTCACATAGCTTGTATATCCCAGAATTAGGTACTATACATTAGGGCTGTGTGAAGCTTCAGTTGCTGATTTGATTTGGAGAAGATTCAGCAGCCAAATCTCTGAATCTGAATTGAATCAGGAGACCAATAAAAAGGTCCAAAGACTCCAAATTGATTCAGAAAAGATTTGTAGGAGATTTGGAGATGTGGGTGGTCCCCGCTTTCTGCCACAGGGAGCTGGACCTGGACTCCACGCTGGTAAGTAAGGGGGAGGAGGGGCTGGAGAAGGGGGAAGGGGATGGAGGGACCCCCACCAGGCCCCATTCCTGCCTGCTCCCCCAACCCTCCTGAGCACCTCACACATTCTTCCAGCCCTGTCAATGGCTGCCCCACTCAGTCCCATTGTCCTGGTGCTTAAAAAAAAAAAGCCTCGCACTTACCAGCTGCTGCAGCAGCCATCAGGGCCTGTGGGGGCTTGTGGCAGAGCCCCGGCCCCATGCAGCACATGGCAGTGGGGAGTAGTGGGTATCACCCCCTGCCTGGGATGATCCTGTGAGTGCAGGACATTTATTTTTTTAAAGTCCAGGGATGCTGAGGCTAGGTGAGGCAGCCATGGACAGGGCTGGGAGAGTGGTCAGTGGATGAGGCTTGTTCGATTCAGCTGATTCAGCGGCGGCTGAATCTCTGAATCAGATTTGGCTGAATCAATTTGGGACAGTGATAAAAATCACTGTATTGAATCACTGTCCCCCGAAATGACCAAATCCAAAGCAAATACTAGCTGCTTGGCACAAGCCTACTATACATCAGATGCATCTATACGAGATGTTTAGCGCACAGTTGCCTATTTAACTGCACAGTAAATGTCTCAACACCTACAGCATCACACATGTAAATGCTGACCAGCTGGCTGGGGCACAAGGATGCTTTAGTGCCAGAGCTGCCTCCTAGCTAACCCCTCACTGAAGCACCCTCATGCTCCAGCCAGCCCTTCTGCAGCACATTGAGGCTGGTCAGAACAGTCCCAGGCTGACAGACTGACCCCCCCTCCCCAGACGTCCTTTGCCAGCCATGACTGCCGTGACTTGGTTCAATGTGCTGTATTTGGGGTGTACCTGGAAGCAATAAACTGTGGAGAAATAAGCCACCCTATTTATTGCTGCCCCCTAATGGCACATGTAGACACACACATTATGATCAATAGCAAACAATCTTCATCTGTACAAGCTTGTAAAATTCTGAGATCTGCAGATGAAACACGCAGTGTTTTAGAACAGACTACAGAAATAGTCTGTAATCAATCAGTTTAAAGTCAACAAGGAAAAGTGCAAAGTCCTGTTTTTAGGACGGAAAAACTGCATGTCCAAATACAGACTGGGGAATCATTGGTTAGGCTGCAGTACCACCAAGAAGGATTTGGGATTTACCATAGTCCAAATCTGTGATCAACAGGGTTATCTTGTTGCATAAAAATAATTCTGGGTTGTATTAACAGGAGTGTCACTGTGAGCCTTGTCAGATGTGGGCTGGCAGCAGGTGATGTACCCCTGTGGCCAAGAGCCCCTTTAGATGGGGATCCCAGCCACAAGGGAGCACTTGGTGACACGGTCAATTAATAGAGTGATTAGAACAAGCTACAAACTTATTACACATTTTTTGTGGAATAGCTTTGTAGCTTATTGCTTGTTTTGTCATGCCATAAATTGATTGAACATGTACTTGGGTCACAATTTAAAGTCATATTTATCATGCCTTAAGGATACTGTTTAGAGTGGGCCTTACTTTAGTTTAGTGTGAAAAATGTATAGGTAATACCATACATGGTACTAGGGCTGTGTGAAACTTCTCTGGTTGTTTCATTTTGATGCTGTTTTGACTCATTTTGAGCTTGAAACAGCAAAATTGAAATAAAAAAAAGGCTTCAAAACAGCCTCTAAACAAAATGAGGGCAGTTGAAACATTTCAAAAGTTTCAAAACTTTTTGAGTTTCAAAGCTGAAGCTGGGCTTGCTGGCAGGGAAACAGAAAGTAAGGAGAGGAAGGGGGAAAGGATTGCTCTGATATGGACTGTGTAGCTGTCCACTGACTGTAATCATTCCCTGATTGTTTTCAATCCCAGTACTCTGGGGGAGGAATGGGAAAACAGCAAAACAAGCTGCATTGTTGGAACTGCCCTGCTTTCTGCCTTAGGGTCAGTTACTGTGCTATGTCTTCCAGCAGCATCAGACAACAAAGGCTATCATTTCCTACTTGATAGACTGTTTGTAGCAAGTGGGATTCATCAATACCTTTTGCTTTCTGTCCCCTTTTATTTTATTATTATGTTCATTTATTCCTTTCAATATATTCTTCCCCCAAAATCCTCTTTTTGTTTTTGTTAGTCTATTTTGATTTTTTTCTCCTCAGAAAAGAAATCTGTGCTTTCTCTCCCAGACAATTCCCTTTGTAAATTCCCTTTGAGGATCAGACCTAAGAGATTGGTGATAGGTGGTGTTCTGTTCTTGTCTTTGATAGATTTTCAGTGTGCACTCATCCTGGTACACAGTTGTTGCTTGGTGTCTCCTGAATATATTCCATCAGGGCACTAAGTGGAGGGAGATACGTTTTGTATTGTGAAGATATCACCATACTGGAGATAATGTTGGTAGATTTTACATGTCTTGTCATGGCATAAGCCTGGATCCACTGCTTGTGTTTTGGGCTGTAGGAAGTTGGCTTCTGGTGATGAGTTTAGTGATGTTCAGTGCTTGTTTGAATTTACAAACCACTTTTCATAGATGAGCCTATGAACTACACCTCCTAGGTAGTAGGTACAGAAACTCATGGACTCAATATAGACATTGGAATGCTGACACACTACAACCTGCCGGACATCTGACTCCCCAGGTACCTCTGCACTTTTACCTGTTACATCCACCTTCCCCCCAGCCGAGCCTGTTCCTCACCCCCTGACAACTCCATTTCCATTTTTACTGACTGGCTTTCTTGCCTGCACTGCATGCCAGCCTCTGGCTTCTTTACTATTCCTTCCATCCAGGAACAGCACACACACCAACTGCAGGTGCTTCCTCAGCCTGATAAAGGGTTTTTCAACCCAAAAGCTTGCTATGATGTATTTCTCCAACTATTCAGTTGGTCTACTAAAAAATACCAGATTGATCCAAAGAACCTTGTCTGCCAGTTCCATGTCCTTAGACCAATATGGCTAAAACCTACACCCCTAGCACCTGTCCCCAGTCAGCTGACCAGGAGGAGGCAGCACCCTGGCCCATCCAAGCCCCAGGGCTGGTGCTGGCAGGGAGATTTCTCTGGTAGCTGCAAGAAAAGAAACTTCTGCAGGAAAGGAAAGAAAGGCTTTGTGACACTTTGGCTGCCTGAGACGCTAGTGCTACTGTGCTGCAGTGCACTGCTTACTTGTTGTTATTTAAAGTGGTAGACCAGGCTGAGGCTGTAGGGGAGGAGGAGACCTCATGAGGCACACTACCATGTTATGTAGTGCCAGTGAGGGCGCACCTTAGCACATACAAAGTTGCACGTCATGAGTTTTGCTTGTCAGCAGCTTGAGGTGCAGTTTCTCAGAAACCCCTGCACCTATCTCCTTGAAACATGGCAGACTTCATGGCCTCAGAAGGGGCTACCATCACTGTAGTTTTCACTCCCTGTGCCTTAACACACACATGTGACATGAGTTTTGCTTGTCAGCAGCTTGAGGTACAGTTTCCCAGAACCCCCTGCATCTATCTCCTTGAAACTTGGCAGACTTTGTGGCCTCAGCAGGGGTTACCCTCTTTGATGTTTTCGTTCAAATCAGGCAAGAAATGACAAAGATATAGTCAGTTTTGTTATTCCCTATTATCGCCTTGGGTGAAACATTGAAATGTGTCAAAACAGCAAAACAGTTTTGATGCACCAAAATGGAACAGTGCTTCAAAACTAAATGAAACATCAAAGTGAGACACTGTCCCTTCAAAATGGTGAAATAGAAGTTGAAATGAAACAGTGCTGCTTCGCACAGCCCTGCATGGTACTGGGATCAATAGTAAAAGAATCCATAAAGATTTTAATAGAACTTGCTTTGTCTATATAAATTGACTTAATTCCTGGATCATCATGACTACACTGTCACTTTAACACTACTTATATTTCTAGGCATTAGTCTTCAATTTAAAAGGGCCAGAGTTTTCAGATGGAAGTAGTGACTAGGTTCTAGAGTTGCTGGTTATATCAGACTTTCTCTGTGTTCATCCATAAAACACCAAGACTTTGAATCAGCTATCAGTAAGCTTAATTTTAACTTTGTGCTTAAATCAGTCTGACAGTTTTGTCCACTACCAGATTGTGATACCTTTACTCATGCTAAATAGTACCATATTCCCCAAATGACACTATCAAAAGCAGCAGGACAACTTGTGGCATAAGTTATCATTCATTGTGAAAAAGGGCATCAGGATCTCTCAGTATTCTTTTATATAGGTCATTACTAACACATAAAAGTAAAGCACTTCTAATGGTTATAGAACTGGTATCAACTGCTTCTGTCCCTAAAGAGATGCCTCTTGACTTCCCTGGGTATGGAATGTGAAAGAGCTCATTAAGCTTCTAAGCCCAGAAAGAATGAAAAAGGTAAATAAAAATAAATATTTAAACTTTTAAAAATTCAAAACTAAACAAGATGCTCTGAAACATTAGTTAAGATTTCCATAAATTTGACATATGATAAAAAGAGAGGTTGCAAACAGTAAAAGGAGAAAAAGGCCATGTCTTAAAGTTAATAAACTTTCCACTGAAAAGATACACTTGACATTTCAAAGTGAAAGCAAAAAGATTTTTTCAGCTTTAACAATAAAGAAAAAAAATTAGCAGTCTTTATTTTACAATTTATAATAATAAATTACTTGAATTTCTAATGTATTATTCTACAGCATTTTTGGCATTGGAGACATTTCTGTCTTTTCCTTTTCTGAATGTAGTTATAAAACATCACTGAGAGCCCCTCTGTGTCTAGCTAATCTTTTTCCTTTTATCTTGAACTCCCTTCTAACACTTCTTTGAGGTAGTAAATCCTTATAATACTAGTGGTATGAAGGCAGACAAGCACAGTGCAAAATATGTCCACCAGACTTACATTTTGTCTGTTTCTCCTTGCTTTCTAACACAGAGGATAAATTTAAAAAACTGATGAAAATAATCCTCTGTAATAAGATTTTAATGGTAACAAATTATGAGTGAAACCCTTTTGTATAGCAGTAATATCATCAACACACAATCAAATGGGATAATATATTCAAGAGGGAATTAAATAGATACTTGTAGGTAATGTTCATCAATGATGAATGAAATGTATAATGTATTTGGAAGTCATTGACTAAATTAGCACTCACATCAGGGTTGAAGACAAGAGTTAAACTGAAGTTACTTGTATTTAAAATGCTTGAGGGTATCATATAAATATCACAATCTACATTTAAATTCAATGTCAATAACATGAACAGGGGGCAAAACTAATGTCTCTGAAGTCAACTGTTCAAAGTATTGAAAAATTTCAAAAAATCAGAAAAGGACTTGACTTAGAGATGGTGGGAGAAGAGGCAAAGAGCAAGATCCGATAAACTTTATCGTCTTGAACTATTCAATTTAAGGTGTGAGTAGGCAAGAGAGCTGAAACTAAAAGCTCTATACACTATCAAGATGCTTCAAAAGACAGTCTTTAAAAAAAAAAAAAGAATTCATCGATACTTTTCGTCATAGCTGCTGTATGACTTGCTCCTGCAAAGGTATGTTATGACTATCTACCTTCTGTGCCAAACAGTAAGTATAATATGTGTCCACCTTAACAGGATGTCCACACCACTACACAATGCACAGTGGGCACATGTACATGTTCATTAATGCACCTTAGATGCTGAGCATTTAGTTTAGTACTTCCTTAATAACGTACTAACTAAATGTGCAGTGCCTAAAGTTACTGCACAGTAGCACCAGCAAATGGTTATTTAGTGACCCTTACTGCACATTAGCCTAGTAACACTGTGCAGTAGGCTATTAGCATGGCTTTTGCTACGGCACAGTACTGCGCAGTGTGATTAGGCCAATGTGCAGTAAGCATCTAGTGTAGACATGCCAAGTGTTTACTAGCTTGTTACAAGTCCTGGGAGTAATATAGCCATGTTAGCATGGTGCTCCACCTAGGGTAATTTGACTTGCTGTGATAGGATAAATTAGCTAATTTAAGTACTTCTACAAAGCAGTACACTGCACTGAAGACATACCCAGTGACTCCATCATGCTGATAAAAATTTACCATGAAGTCAAGCCCACAGCCTTATATTCATGCTTGTTTTTAAAAATTGATTTCCTTTCAAGTCTAGTTTTAGTTGTTATCAAATTTCATATTCTTAAAATCTCAAACTGAAATAACTTATTCTGTTCTGAATGTAATGGAAAGTCAGTCATGCATTTTTCTTCATTATTTGTATTCAGTGCTAGTGTTTTTGACCTCAAGATAAACTAGATTTTAATCTTTTGTGGTCCTCGTTCATCTTGACTTTTTCCTCATGTAATATAAAATATTCATTTTTGCATTGTTAATGCAAATTTTTCAAGGTGATCCTAGGTAAATAGGATTAAACAACTGAGGTGAAGCTATGTACTTAATCATTGTACATTATTCTTGCAATTGGCAAAAAAATGTATATTTCGTACTGTATTTTTTACAGTCTGAAGTATAAGTATTCTAAGAAAAGAAAAATGAAACGAAAATGTCATGACCTTTTGTATCTCAGTGACCTGAAACTAGAGATGGGCAGAAATTTAAATACTAAATTCATCCCTGCCTTTAGAGTAACTTTAGGAACTTGCAAAATATACCTGGTATGGTCAGAAAAGAAGGTCTATAAATGCACTATCCTTCCAGGGCCCAGATCTCAGAAAATGGCCAGTTTGTCCTTAATATATTGTGGTCTTCTGCCCTGAGAATTCACGGTATTTAATCAGAAAAGGCCATAAGCAAAGCTTTTGTTTAGTTTTTTTTTCTTTCCTTCTGTCTGAGGGAGGTGGTGTGTTGTTTTTGTTTGTTTGTTTGTTTCCAGTAGAAAATGGATCTTTCTATTTCATTCTGGAAGAAATATTTTATTAAAATAAAATCGGTTCATGAAAGTGTGCTTCTTCTCAGTTACTACTCAGCATTCTCCAGCAGAGTGAATGCATTCTCTAGCTGCATTCTACAGCAGCTGCAACACTTTTGAGGCTCTGATCCAATATACAGATGCAAAGTGGGGTGCAGCCACAATCTCTCTCACAAACTGGGTAGGATGATGCAAGAACAGAGTTTTGATTCTACAGGAAAGGATCTTGCTAATTCAGTGGCACACATTTTTAAAAAATGACTATTGATTTGAGTTACCTTACATTTGTGAGCGTCTGTCTTAAGACCCCCTTAAAGATATTACATGTTTGAATTCCAAAAACAGAGTCACTGTAAGCTGTCTCATTTGAGTATCCAACATCATTTGAAAATCTTGAATAAAACTCATTTTGTTTTTTTTCTCTTTTTCTTTTCATAGCTTTCAATTACTCACATCTTGAAATTGTTTAAGAGTACCATTATTTCCACAATTGGAGAACAGGTTATTAGAAGGCATCTTGAACGCTGTTCTATTCTCTTATTCACATAGCATAATCTTAAAAATGTCCATTTTTGTCTCTGAAGTTAGATATTCAGTTCAGTCCTACATAGTTTGTCTTTCACTTTTTCAGAATACCTGGACACATGTCATAGTCATGGCATTTTGAACCACCTTTCTAGTTCTTTCTCATTTTCTAATACTTTCTAATCAGTCAGTAGGTTTAACTGGATAATTTTTTTGTGTTAATCTTTCACATGGAATTCACTACAGTTTTTAATCTGTCACATGCAATAGTATGCTAGTTGCTTCTGTTCCAGAACACTTGTTTTCCTGACTTTTATTCTATGGCAATCAATTATCTCTCAATGAGATTCCAGGTTTAGTAAATGCCAAATATATAAGAAAATTAAAAAAAAGATAGCTACAGATTCTTGTACTATAAGTTCTATTACATTATGCAAAACAGTGAACACTAATTTATATTAAATCAACTGTTTTTCAGGAATGTGAACAGAGCAGTTAAAAGTAGACCCACCAGTAAATAGCTTTCCATCCTATTACTGAGATTGCAAATACAATTTTCATCATGGTTGGGGTAAAAAAGTAAATTTCAGGGTTTTTTTCTCATTGTAACAAAGATCTGCCACAGGCTATGACACCCCCTGGTGGCCACCTAGCCTGTGTTCACCCTGTTCTTGTGGCCGCCTCCCCTTCTGCTATCCTGCCATGCCTTGATGTAAATATGTATTTGGAAACAGGAGGATGCCCCAGGAATCCCTGAGCAAGACCTCATCCACTCACAAGGTATGATCTAATAGGTCATCATGTTACAAACTAATTTTGTGGCCTCCTTTTATCATCTTCTAACCATTCCCAAGCCTCCCAGATGTTACTAATCAATCAATTATTACCAATCAGTTCCATGGGCCCTCAGCACGAGTCTCACTAAGTGTAATGGACCCTTGGCCCCAGTACACCTCACTTGCTTGGCTCCTCCCTGGGCCCTAGGCTAGCCCCACCTCAGTCCCTCTCTGGTCTTCTGATCCTTATCCTCCCTGGGCTCTAGCTCTCTAGCCCTGTCCATCGTGGACTCTCCCTTGCTCCTCCTCTGCCCTGCTCCCAGGCTCTGACCTTACTTCCAAGCCTCCCTGTCCTTCCTCTGACTTGTTTCTGGGCTCTGGCCTTATTCCAAGGCCTTTGGCCTTGCTCCTGGGCCTATGGGGACCTCCTTCTCCCCATAGTCTCCCCTAATCATCAATTGTTGGGACTCCCACCTTCCTTTAGTCCTACCTTAAATCATGGCTGTTCTCTATCCCTAAGACTGTATTACCCAGAGGTATTTCACATGTCCTTCATTAGTCTCTCTATAGCCTGCTCAGGAGCTCTTCTTTCCATAGCATCCAGGGCCAGACTGCCTGTCCCAGTTCAGGCCCAGGGCTTATATACTCTCTAAACTTGCCGTCCTTCCAGTTAAGTGCCTTCCCTTAAGTACCACCTGAGCCCTGTCTGCAGCCTTTCTCCTCTTAATGTAACAGGAGAACCCTGTTACACTCATGAACAGATTTTCCCTCTGATTTTGAATAATTTTAAAGTGTTTTATTTTGATACATTCAGAAGTTTCATTTGATTTTGACCATTTTATATTTTTTATATTTTATTAATGTTATAGAAAATAAACATCTACTTGAAACATCATTTTAAAATGAAACTTCTCCAGTTTGTTTTCAAAGTAAAATCATAAGTTGCAACAATTTAATGAAAAAAAAGGTTAAAATAGCAAAAAGTCTCACTTAAAATTGTTTAATAAGCTCTAGATAAATTGTTATGAAGTACTTGTTAAAAGCATCCTTTGCCTGTCATTTTACATCTAAAGGAGCAGTTAACACAAAAAGAGAGTCAAAGGCATTTGTAATTTTATTTGGAAAGGAAATTAAATGGGGGGTCAGCCTAATTGACTTAAGGCTCAATTACGCAAGGGGCTAAGCATTCCAATCTGATTCAACGTGCGTGTGTGGAAAATGAGAGACAGATCTGTTATTTTTTATGAATAGTATGTCTCAGTTCACCTGGCTGCATAGAATTAAATAAATGTGGAGCTCTTGGGGAGAAGCAAGCAGGATATGAAACAACAACAACAAAGAAATGGGGCTTCTGGACATGAAGTATGGTTATGTGAAATCATAAGTTAGTCATTGTCAATTCCTACTTGCTTGTTGTCAGGAGGGTGACAGATCTAGTTTTCCAAAGCAAGAAAATAAATTCAAAGGGGCACAAGCTTCATCTCTACACAAGATCTGGAACCTACCCTACCTACTAGGTCCTGTTTTGCATTTGTCAACCCCTGAAAATGAGGGGAATAACCACAAAGGGCCCATCTGGAAATATAGGAACCACCTGTTAGAAAAAAGATTTGGGAGGTGGGATGATTAGACCCAACTGGGGAAGGAAATGTGAGAGAAAGTACCATAAATACCTGTAACATTTGAGAAATCTCCCACATTTTGAGCCTGGAGTGTTACAAAGGAAAAGGCTTCTGGGTTCCTGTAGCCTACCTTAAAGTTAAAGGGCTTAAAGTTAAGCCCCTGAATAGCTGTGATCAAGTCAGAGAAGTTATCTGTGCATAAGTGCTTTGTTGCATGGGTTGGATTGATCAACATGATTTTCAACCTTCTGTATTGATGTATAGCAAAGTTGCACAGGCTTTAATTTTAGTCACAGCCACTGAAACCTTTCAGTTGTAGCCACTTTGTTTATTTCTCCAGGTGAAGATCAGTCAAAGTATGACAAACTTTAATTCATATTCTCAATCAGGTCTATGAGATTTTTGTTATGTATTGAATGATAATCTGAGAAGTTATTTCTGGAGAAGTGATCTCTGCCAGCTCACACTGCTATAGATTGCTTCAGAGCTTTGGCCCCACTCACACGCTGTTGACCCACCTGCACAGGAAAGGGAGTAGTAGTCATGCAGTGGCTTCTTTCCCCACAATGCTGCCAGACTTAATATGCTCTGCCCACATCCTTAGAAGCCATTTATTGACATCTGTTAGGCCAAGCAATTTTGCTAAAGAAGAACAAAAATTGAGGATTATATTTTTGTGTGGGGTATATAGAGCTAGTGACAAGCTTTCCAAAACCATTCACATTACAGTATGCTGTTTCACTGTGAGAAAAGTTGATGTAAAATAAATTTCCTTTTTTTGGTGGGTGGGGGGAGGGAGGGAATAAGGAAGCAAAGCGTTTTGACATTTTTTGACCCATTTCAATTCTTTCATTTTCAACTGACTTTCATATTCATATATAGTTTATATTATGTTGTACGATTATAATCATAATGAAATATTTGTGTCAACCTGAATGAGACTTATTTTTACATTTCATTTCATGATAAATTTCAGAATGTCAGACTTTCACCCAGAGTAGAAATTCTGAGATTTCACTAGGTCTAGTGGTATGTTTTAATGCTTTATTTGCACTTGTATTTACAAGATGAAACACCACAGTTAAATGTAGTCTTTAACTAAAATACATACTGTTACAGCTAGAAGTCCTTAAATATGTTTACATCTGACTTCGTGGAGCTTTTCTTAAAGTGTGCTTAGTGAGTTTTCAATGCTGTTAGAGATCACTTATCTCTACATAACTGTTGTATCTGAAATGTAACTGTTAGTATATCCCTCAAGCCCTGTACAAGAAGGAAATTCCATGTTAGAAAATTCCTTCAAAGAAAGCAATTACTACATTGGCTTAAATCCTGGTGCGTCATTAAAATGGATCTGCTGTAGTGTTGCCAACAGACTTCCTGAGGTTTTTTTTGAGTTACAGGATTACAATTTTATATATGGCTTCTTAATTATAGGTGTGATTGCTATGAAATATCCTTGGTATACACATGTATGAAAGGAAGGCTATCAGGCTAGATTGTCTTAAATTTGGGGGTACATATTTTTCTTATAAGACATGAAAAACATATATATGTAGCTCATCCAAGTGTCTGTCTGATTTATTTATGTATAATTTATTGAATTTATTGCTGTAAGTCAAAATTTGTAGGCATGAACCAGGACCCCCCTGGTTATGAATATTGTATTTACTTGAATATAGGACAATTTTTTTTCTCCCAACCAACGTGGGGGGAGAGGGTGAAGGCCCTTGTCCTATATTCACTTACAAGGAAACCTCATTAAATACATTGTCTATCATTAAACTGCTACCAAACGAAGCATGTGCTCAGTAATGGAAACTAACTATGAAGTTATTGAAATGCAGCCAACACTGAGCATGATTATAAAACATGTGGACCATACTGGGCAAATGTTCTGACAGGCACCATTTTGTTTGTTTGTTTGTTTGTTTTTTTAAGAGAATTGTTTTCATGTTCCAAGTCAAATCAGTTAAATCAATTCCAAATCCACGAGTCATTCAAGAACCATATATGACCTTACTACCAGCAAACATCCTCCACCCCTGCCTGGGGCTCCAGATGCTTCCAAATCATTTGGCAGGAATCCTACATGCAGGCCCAAGCCCAGAGGCTTGGGGTTCAGATGCCTTTGAGCTTTTCTTGCTCTCAACCACATAGCCACAAGAGCAAACTAGGGAGGAGTCTCCCATGTCCATAAAGTAGGTATAAATCCAAGATCTTCCCATTGGAAGAGAAAGTGGGAGGTTAACTATTCATTACTTCTGTGGGTACTACCCCGTGCCAGAAAATCAGTTATCCCCAGCAACTAGGAAAACTGCCTTAGTCATCATGGTATTTCCCTGCCTGTCAAGCATTCTGACAGGCACCTGCTACAGTGATTGGTTACTCCATGAGGTGGAGCCTTGCATCTCATCTGCATATAAATGGAGGATCCCAGGACTTGTGACAAAAACACTTGGTTCCAGTCATGAGTGGGGAGCTAATTAGCACATGGCTCTTTTGTGGTGGAGTATCTGGAGTATACACACATACTGGGTGCATCTATACAAGATGGTACATCATCATACCGATGAGCTATGTTGACATAGCTCATTGCTACAGTGATGTAGTGTTGGCAAGCATGAACCATGACTCCAATGAGCTTTGTTGACATACCTCATTGCTACTGCGCAGTCTCATGGGAAAAAAACCTTGCAGTGTTGGGACTGCGTGGTAACACTGGTTATTGTGCTTAAGCAAGTACTAAATAACTGCACAGTAACAACTGTGCAGTCTGCTGCACATCTAGATATGTCCGCTGAGCTGTGCAGACTGTCGGGTCACCATTTTTGAAACAGACTCTTCTGGGGCTCAGCCTAATTAACTATATGGTAAATCATGAGCCTTTTGGCTTTAGACTAATATCATATATAGTTTATACTATATGTAAGTACATACAAAAGTACAGCTTAAAAGTGCATATATAACCTTCCTGTGCTAAAGCATGGAGCAGTTTCAAAGAAGTATACTGCATCAATTCTGAATGAACAAAGGCTATGGGTACCTGTAATAATTCTCTTATATAGAAATGATTACAAGTATGCTTACTTCAAGGTCCTTGTTTTCAAATTTCCTCATTATTTCCATGTGCTAAGGGAGAGCAGGATCTGACCATAAGGAGGGGAGGGAAGGGAGGGAGCTGCAGAGAGAAAATATGGGAGGGCTCAGAGGGCAAAGGGGCTGTCCGGCCCCTCAGATTTATGTCCTCTTCTGCAGTAGTGGGAAAGAGGCAAATCTCCAATAATTAGATTCTATATATGTAAAACTATAACAAATTTATAAATTCTGCATATATAGAATCTAATTATTGGGAGGCTTATCTTATATTTGTGGAAATATGGTAACTAATGTGCTACTACAGTAGTATCCACGTATGAATATCCAGTGGATTCCAGCATATATTACAGTAAACTCTCAGTGTCCAACAATTTGTTGAGAAATACCCTAACTAAAATCTTCAGTGTCTACTAGGGTGATGTCCTTGATGCTTCTCCCTTTAATTTAAGAGTAAACAGTCATAACTAAACATGCAAACTAAAAAGAAATTAAACACGAATGCACTCTGTAATTCTATAAGAATCTTAGCTTGATATTAAATAAATAAATACACCCATATGGGTCCAGAAAGGAGCTTAAAATGTGAAGTCTAACTTCAGAAAAGACAATAAAAAGAACCCCAAAAGTGTCACTTCTGAAGCTCTTATAAACCAGGCTTTTTTTTTTTTTTTTTGGATTGGATACTTGATTTATGAATTCATTGATTTGACAAGGCTGTTGTTCTTCTTTTATAGGCAAGCTACATCTTTCAAGAACTAAGGAAAACTCATTGAGCAGAGCTGTTTTGTAAGAAGGACACAGGAGACCTATCAGTAACATTTTGAGTCTGATTCTCCTTTCATGTTAGGTTTATGATAAAATACCTCTGTTGATCACAGTATAATTTCTCCCACTTTTCTTTTTCTCCCCAACTTTTCACAGGTAAAAGCAAAAAGAAGAATCAGGCTCTATAGCGTACTAATAAATACATAGTGAACTTAGATTAGATTATTAAGAAGAAATAAGATGTACTGAGGAAAAAATGGAAATTATTGAAGCAGGAACCTGTCTCTGTGTCAGCTTACCCATGTGTCCTCTGTGTATAATAATCCTTCTCTTGAAGAAAAGTCCTATTGAATTAAACATAAAATTGTAACTTTTCTTTAAATTTGTTTTTGATCTTTCTCCATTATTCAAGAGAATGTTATTTTTTCTTTCTTTTTCTCCTGCTGCATATTAGAGAACTATAGAAAAATACATTGGAAAATGATTTACTCTTACATTCTAGAGATTCTATAGGTTTTACATGTCTGAAAAATGCTTTGAGGTCCTGAAATAAGAGGAGATTGTTACATAAAGTAACAGGGTCTTAAAAATAAAAGATTTTTGCTTCTTCTTAAAAGGAAACTATAAGGATAGATTTCAGCATAAATAGTACATTGTGAAAAGGAAAGGTTGAATCAATTGTTCCTATGCTTCCTTCCTTTAAAATTGAATTATTCATTATTAACTAATGAAAACCCCCAAAGCCCCGCCATTCTTTTCACTAGACCTCAGCTGAAATTACACATTTAAAAAATCTATACATAGAATCTGTAGATTCTTCCTAATTAGCATTCTTTCTGATTCTTGTACTTTGTCATCTCTGCCTTTATTTTTGAGAGTAAACTCTATTGCCAGTTGCCTGCTTAAGTGCAACCCTATCACTGTATTTCCTTACAGGTTTTCAAATGATGTCTTCTCACCATTTTCCTTCCAGGGGTGGGGGCTGATATTATAATTTTATTCTCTTTACGATTCACTTTTTTTCATATCAACTAGTATTAACCCTGACTGAAGGGATATAAAAAACACAAAATGAACAGAAAATATTATAGTCTTTCTAAAGTGTAGGTCTGGGCCATAGAAATGATGGAAAAAGATAAGTTTTCTTGTGGGTGACTTGTTAGCCTCTCATATGTGTACTCCAGATAATAGTGATTGAGAATAATGGGATTGATATATAGATTGGAGATATATCCCAATAAACCACAGCTCTGTTCCATTGTAGAATATTTTCACATAGAAATATAAAAATATCATGGAAAATATCAGATTTTGCATCAGTTTTACAGGACTGAATGAGACATTTAATTGAAACTGTCATCCAGAAATATCTAAAATCGAATAATTGAAAATTAGGGTTGGTAGGGACCTCAAAAGGTCATCTAGTCAAAACCATTGCTCAAAGCAGAACCATCCCCAACTATACCAGCCCAGCCAAGGCTTTGTCTAACCAGGTCTTAAAAAACTTCCAAGGATGGAGATTATGCAACTTCTGGGTAACCTGTTCCAGTGCTTTACTACCCTCCCAGTGAGAGAGTTTTTCCTAATATCTAACCTAAATTTCCCTTGCTACGGGATATATTGTTCATTTCTAGACAATCTTATGTTTGCCTCTTCAAGCTATTACCTTTCACTCCAGAGCAGGGGTTGGTAATTATTTGGGTCAGATGGCCTCTTGGGAGTTTTGGTGAGATGTCATAGACTGAGTCAGTACCCTCTGTCCTGGCAACAGCTCACTAAAATTTCCTAAGTGGCCCCCCAGCCCAAATAATTGCCCACCCCCAGGTTAGGTGAACCTAACCTTTGTTTCCCCCCTTCTTCCTGCACCTCCCTTGCCCCAAGTCCCTAGCATGCAGCCTAGCTGGGCTGGTGCTGCTCTGTGTTTCTGTGTGCCACTTCAGACCATAAGAGCACAGCTGGAAGGGTTCCTGCCTAACCCAGTCACATATTGGGGACTCAGGGTCAGACAGGATCCACACTGGGGTCAGGCAGGAGCCATGCCAGCTTCTCCAGCTGTGCCTATGTGGCATAGCATGAAGCAGTGTGTGGGAACACAGTGTGGCACCACATTAGCAGTGCTTGTGCTCCTACCAGGCCCCTCCTGGGCCTCTCAGACCCCAGATAACCTGCAGCTCCTGGCCTTTTTCTCCCAGGCTCCCTCCTCCCAGTGTGGGGAATCTTACCTGAGCTTTGACTCACCAGGAGCCGGGCTGTCTATTCTGTGAATGGCCACAGAATTGTGTTGGCACTGGATTTATGACCCAGCCCTGATAGCTTGTACTGGGTGGACCCAAACCCATAGACCGACCATGACTTCTTCCATTTGATAATAGGCACATTATATTGATATGCAGTGATAGCAGATAAGAGGAATCCAGGCAAAGTAAACAAAATAACACCCCTGATTCTACTTATCTACCAGTTCCAGGGTTCACAGAGGGAAGGTATACCTGGCCAGTATGCGAGCTTCACTCTGTGGTTCTTTCTTGAATGTCAGATGTCAGCCACCTTGAAGGTTGAGGGCGGTGAGGTGGATGAGATGGGCTGGTGGTGTGCTGTCTGCCCATGGTAGTCCCTGGGGTTCCTCCTGCTCCTTGTCTAATCAGGTCTGCATCAAACTCATTGTCTGTTTTAAGCCTTTAGGTACCTAAGGCCAATCCCACAGAGACCTTGAAGTGTACAGTGTATTCATTGCAGAGCAAATAAAAACAGCAGAAGTTAAGGCACTGTGCTCATGTTGATCTGTACCAGTAAACAGACAAGCTTCTGCAGTTTGTTCCCTTTCAGTGACAAGTTATTTGGCTTCATTCTTAGAAAGAATTAAAAGAATGAATTCTGGAAGGTGTGAATAGGTGAATTCTAGTGAGTAGGTTGTTTCTGTTAGAATAGATTTCTATACATAAAATATGTCAGACTTTAAAGTTAGTAGGTTGGGGCCCGCTCAGAGCTATGAACAAACGAGCTCTAGACACATTTGGAAAGTGGGAATTTTCTGTTTCAAGGGATAAAATGCTTAGTTCTAGCCCTGCTACAAGTCCAGAGGATATTGGACTTCAATGCTATAACACTTGTGTTGCAAGAACTTTGCACTGGTTACCATTTTCTGATAAATTCAGTAGGACTGAATTTTAGCTGAGCGTCTGAGAAGAGCAAGGAGGGAAAATATTCTCATTAAGGAGAGATGGAAGAAACATTTCCTCGGCATATTGATTTAAAATAAATGGTAGATGTTGAAATCTGCTCAGTGGATTGGAATGTTAGAATAAGGCTCAGAGGAACATGGATTATATGGGCAGTGAGGCAATAAGATGCCTGATGAATTCATTCATCACATAGTTCTACAACTCCTTTCAAGGATTTCACCTTCACAGGCAGGTGTGTATTTATAGTACCACAAGTTGCATCAGTTTATACAGAGATGCATGTACATACACATATGCATAGAATATGTTTTGTAGTCACGTTGCAAAACAGTTTATTAGAAAATACAATTTAAAGAAAAAAATGTCATCCACAAAAAATATTTTGCCATTTCATAAGCTTTAGTACCCCTTCCCATGTGAACAGAGAAAGCAGCCACGTAATGGAGGGCAGGCAATTGAGGTTTCAGCCTCAGCCACCCACTTACAGGGGGTGCCAAACGACATCTGCCTCCACTGCAGGCCCAGCTGGTGCCACTACTGCAGCTGCCACTGAAGGCAGAGACCATGGGAAGTAGTTACGCCTCTGATAGAGACTCTCCCCTGTGTACAGTAGCCTGTAAATGTTGTCTCTCCATGTTCAGAAAAATTAAATTTCATGCCATCAGTATTCAACCTTCACTGTGGTTAGTGAAAGAAACTTCATTTGCATCTTCAGATGATCATCCCTCTATTTTGCACCAAGGAAACAGCTGCTGTCTTGTCCATTGTGCTGAGGAAAACATATTTCATCTCTATTTATGCTCAGAGAACATCTTGTACAATATTTTTCTGTCTTAATTTACAACCTATAGCAATAATCACCATCATCATTATAATGAACTAATAAGATTCATTACTGTTATTGCACACTATTATTATTCTTATCATAATCACCATGGGGAAAAGTTTAAGTATTAAGAATCAAGAATTCTATTATCACTGTTCTAATTAATAGTCTGCCAGTATTTCCACTGTAAACCCCAGTTATGAGGTGTTAATAATGGAGTAATTTCAATTCATAAGTCCCATACAAAGATTTACAGCCTTTACATGTATGGTTTTTTGAAAACTGCCACCATTTTGGAACAAAAGTATAGCTTACTGAATTTTCATAAACTTACTTTTATTAGTTCATTCATATAAGTATTATTTTCCTGTCATGAATAGTAAATTTGTAAACCGCCTCACAAATTTGGATATGACAGTTTCTCAGTGTCTGATTTGTGTAGGCAGATAAAAAAAAAATCAGGGTATTTTTATTGTGTTTGCACTTTTTTTTGGAAAATGTAACCAGACATATACCTACACCATTGTATTCAGGATGATGAAAAATTAAATAAGATGTAGGGTTCTGATTCTGCAATGTTGTATGGAGGCAAATCTCAGAATCTAGAATGAGTCACACTGGGTATGTACAAGTTTTCACTACATACAGTTTAGTTTTGGCAACTTATGTACCTGGAAGCAGTTGGGTAAGTAAATTGAAGTGGGAAGAGATGCTGGCAGGATCTTGGCGGGGAGGGGAGGGAGAGCGGTGGGGAGGGGAAGGGAAGTGGGATAGCATAGACTTTAGGAAGGGGCTGGTGTTTTTGGGGAGGGTGAGTGGGTCCACGAGGGTTTGGAAATCCTGTAGGGAGATGGGGGACAGGTTGGCAGGGGATTCATTGGCGATGCATAGGGGGTGCATGCATCATCATGTGCACCCTCTGAGTTTGGCAGTGAACCCCCTGCAAAAAGTGCCGCTGATGCTGCCAGCAGCACCGGCAGGCAGTTGCTGCTCACCACACCCCGCTTGCTGCCAACACGGCCAGTGACATCTGCGGGCTGTCCCTGATCACTGCTGGCTGTTGCTGACACTGC
>NW_005841843.1:1263915-1279953 GCF_000455745.1 Alligator sinensis
GCTCTTTCCCCCTCCGACATTGCAGTAGCCACCTGCGGGAGCTCCCTGCTTGCTGCTGCCATGCCCCCACCGTCGCCACCACCTTTTGCGGGGGTGCTTAACTTTCTTTTTTTCCACATGAATGCACTTGTTGGAACTTTTCTCCCTTAGTTCATAAGATTTCTAAAGAATTTTTGCTGCTGTTTCTCTTAATAGTTTTTGATGCTGTCATAAACTCCTGTGTCCTCTCTTGATCTGTTCTAGTGTTGCTAATGGAGTCAACAGTTTAGAGTAAGATGCTTTGCTGAAAAGTTTAAGGTCGGGGCAGGAGAAATTCTAACTGACTCATTTTGTTTTCTGATCTGTACCTGTGACAACGTAGCTACACACGGCTATATTCCTGTATAGTCTGTGTATTTCGGACAGTTTGAGAATAAACAGCAGCTGTTTCAGCTAATATGAGTAAGGGTTAGCAGGATCAGACTCCCTCTTCCCAGCTCCTTTTCATCTTTCTTATTTTGCCTAATTGATCGTCCTCATATTTCTGACACTGTTTTGCAGAATCAACCTTTCTTTTTTATTCCTTTTGTACTCTCTTATTTGTCTTATCTCTTTGTCTTCTAATTCCTTGCAAGAGCTCAGCTCCTACAACACTTTCCATATTTCAGTAAGTTTGAGGGATTTTGGGGAGTTCAAGGTTTACCAAATGAAATCCTTCAATTTATATCCAAGTAATATTAGTGGGTAACAATATTATTGCCATTTGCAATCTTTTTATAGCTAATCCGTTATGAAAAGGGGGTGGGGAGAATCAGTTAACATTTACTAATATTTAAACTGGTTACTTGTTAATGTGCATATATTTTCCCATTCCTACATTTAAATGTATATACATATATATAGATGTATGTCAATCGCTACCTGTACAGTACATCTCCCATCCAAAAACTAGATTTATTACTGAGCCATGTGAAACGACTTCTGCATTTTCTTTTATCTCATACTTTGCTCACATAAAATAAAAGCAGAGAATGACAAAATAGGAAGGCAATAAGCCAATTAAACTTAAAAGGATCAAACTATTCAACACTAGAATTCAGGGAATGTTCAAAAGTATAAAACAAAAATATAGGCTGAAGTGGCAAAGTGAATGAGAAAAAGATTCATAGGACAAGACATAATAAAACCTAGTTTTTGTGAAAACAGAGAGAAATAAAATAGAACTGTGACTGCTGTTCCCTCTTTTGTGAATATACAAAGGCATACAGACATAGCCACTGATTATAATTAGTTGAAGACTTTATTCCCATCTTTTAAATGCAAATGAATGGTTTCTATAACAAAAAAGTCCTTGACACCTCTTGAAGAAGGATACAAGTAAAATGAATAATCAGTTGAGATGAACAGCCAAAAGTTATCAGGAAAAGATAGAACTTGCTCTCCAACAAAGTGGACTAACGCTATTGAAAGATAACACTAATTTCAGAAGAGCTGTTTCATTATGAATATGTAAAAAAAAAATCTAATCATTGTCTAGTGAAATATAATGCTTCGATGCACATGGACAGAATCTTGGTTCTGCAGTGTTTCATTGCTCAGTTATTACAGGAGACTTAATATTAATTACTAAGTACTGTAAAAAATTAAATATTGGAATTAATTCTCTAATCATGTCTTTCAAATACTAGAATGTGCTTAAAAACAGACAAAACCCTTTTATTTAATTGGTTTTTTGGGAGATGATGATCTTAATGGACAAATATAACTTGTTTGGTGTTCATTTGAATGAAATATTTACAAAGCTTATTTTCTAACTTGATCTTTTCTTTTTTTTTTTTTAATTTTTTCTGTTTGTGCATCTGGACAAATTAAAGTTGTGTGATTTATCTTTGTTTTCCTTTTTATACTATTTTCTGAAATTTGTTTTTTTTTTGTTTTGTTTTCCCTTTTTATTTCACAGATGCTTTAGGCATTGATAAACAAACCTCAAAGACACAAATACACTGGCTTCATGTCTCATGTTGTTTTTTATTGGTTTCAATGGAATTGCATGTGGTATAACTGCCTACAGAATTTAACTTAATTTGTTCAAAGGTGCATACCAGTTTCAATGAGCTTATGCTGTTTGGTTTGGTTTGGAAATCCAATAACTTAGTCCTGCAAAATATGAAGTATCTTTGCTTTGAATAATACCTGAGGGTATTCAATTTGGGATGTGTTCACAATTTTACTGTATGATTCTCTAAAATTTCATGGGCTAATACTTTCCTGAGATATTATGGATAGGCTGCAAATACCACAGCATTACTCATCCTTTGGTATTTCTATTGTTTCTGTTGTTTCTAGTTGGGGCTGAAACCAGGAAGCTTGCAAGAGATGACAAGAGAAAATGCAAAAGGTTTAGCTTTACCCTTAATTTATTTGCCTTTAGCCTCCATCTTGGAAATGAAGACAATGCGGGCATGTGTACATGAGATGGTATGTCGCTGTAGCAATGAGCTATAGCAAGAGTTGACAGGCATGAACCGTGACACCGACACTACTGCGCAGTAGCAATGGGCAACAAGAACCACCAGGACGGTGCAGTAATGGTGGTCCCTGTGCAGTCATTTAGTACTTGCTAAAGCACTAAAGCTGCTGCTACAGCAGGTACTAAATAACTGTGCAGTAACACCTGCGCAGTAGGGGGTACGTGCAGATGCACCCTGGCTCTACTTGGAGAAATAATTATGTTGTTTCAAGAGACTTTTGCAAAGTTATGAGTTATTTTGTGACTCTTCTGCTTATTCACTGTCATGAAGTTTCTCAGAATAGCTTATCCTCTGGACGCTTCCTCCCCCACAACCCTGCCACCAAAAGAGGGCAATCAAGGAGACACCCTTTATTTGGGGAATCAAGACATATTGCTTTTGACAATGTTTTGAATGTAACTATTCAGATGGTAATACTGAAAACTGAACTGCAATTCTCAAGAGCCATAAAACTCTGTGTGCTAATATCATAGTTCAGTGAACCACTGCATCTGTTACATATTTATATATTTTAAAATATTGCATTTTGTAACAGATTAACCTTTCTCACTGCAAGAATATTTAGGGAAATAACTATGGTTTCTCTTGACTGTATGTATTGACAAATTGTGTCATTGCCAGTGAATACTCCAGTTTTGAATGCTGTATTTTTTTTTATATTGGCAAACACATGGTAGGCAACTAGTCAGTGACTGCAAGGCATTCTGCTTTACATTAATCAATTTACTAGACTTAAACTAACATTCAAGAGAATGAAGTATAGTAGCCAGCAGACTGAATTCTACAATACTTTTGATGCCTGTATGTTATAGCTTGTGGGTACCTGTAAACTTGTTGACTGAAGGATCCAATATTTGATCAAATGGATAGTAATTTTCAAATTGAAATTTCTTTGTACTTCACCATAACTTTACCAAAGTACAAGGCAGTTGATGCTATGCTCCAGTTGGCCTGGAATGATATTAAAGGTAAACATCTTTTTTTTTGTCCTTCTAAGTAGCACAGCACAGAACTCAAAGCATAAAGTGAGAAATGGGGACTGAAGAGAGAAGGAGCTGTGGTGGCTTTAAGCCATTTTCCTTGGCTCTTTTGACTGATCTGTTCCAATAGTTAGAAAAGCCCCTGAAGGCCTGACTCAGTTATACCAATCTCAGTCTCTCTCAGTTATCTTATCTGCAGTATCAGAAGCACACTGCAGCCCATCCCACACTTACCTTCCCCTTCCTAGCAATACTCTTATGCCACAGTTTCCACAAAAGACACCATTTTGGTTGTCCTACATCATGAGTTTGTCTACACAAGATGCTTTACTGTGCAGTAGACTAATCTGTGCAGTATAAAGCATCGCTGTTTACATCAGGGGTGTCCAACCTTTTTGAATGTGGGGCCAGATCATGAACTTTTTATCACCCAGTGGGCCAGCAAGCCATATTCAAAGACCTCACAGGAGGTGGTATCACTTTAGGAAGTGATGTCACATAAACTTTGACACCAATGAAGTTGCAGGAAGTGACAATGAAATGGGTCTAACCAGTTCAAAACTCTCCCTCTATAGCATCCACTCAACCTAGAGGGATGTGGGCAGTGGAGTCCCCTAGGGCTTGGTCCTCAGGCCCGCACTGTTTAATTTCTTTATTAGCGACTTGGACGAGGGTGTGAAAATTCAAATTCACTGATGACACCTAGATTTGGGGCGAGGTGGGCACGCTAGAAGGGAGGGACAAGATAAGGCAGGACCCAGACAGGTTACAGGGGTGGGCAAATGAGGACAGGATGGGATTCAATACTGACAAGTTCAGGGTGCTGCACTTAGGCAGGAAGAACCAGCAGCATACATACAGGCTGGGGAACTCCCTTCTCAAAAGCATGGTGGCAGAAAGAGATCTTGGAGTCATTATTGATTCCAAAATGAACATGGGCTGCCAATGTGAGGATGCGGTCAGTAAGGTTAACTGCACCTTGTCATGCATCCACAGATCCATCACAAGCAGGTCCAAGGAGGTGATCCTCCCCCTCTATGCAACCTTGGTCAGGCCCCAGCTGGAGTACTGCATCCAGTTTTGGGCGCTACAGTTCATGAGGGATGTGGACAACATGGAGAGGGTCTAGAGGATGACCACTTGCATGGTCAGGGGCAGCAGGGCAGGCCCTACAAGAAGAGGCTATGGGACCTGAACCTGTTCAGCCTTCACAAGAGAAGGCTGAGAGGGGACCTGATAGCCATCTATGAACTTACCTGGGGGGACCAGCAGGGAATGGGAGAGACCCTGTTCCCATTCCCCGCTAAAAGCACCTAGAAGAAAAATGTATACTGAAATCCCTGTAGCTAGGGTAGCAAGCAGGGAATCCTTTAGAAAATCAGTGCTCCTAGCAGTAGTGGTCTGACTGTGAACTGCTAGAACAGACAGCTCAGTAAGTGACCCCAAAGCATAAAACAGGGCAGACCCCTAGCCACAGTAGTCTGACAGTGAGCTGCTAGAACAGACAGCTCAGTAAGTGACCCCAAAGCATAAAACAGGGCAGTTCAAAAAATGCTGGCTTTTATACAGTTTTTCCATCCCTCCCCCAGAGCACTGGGTTGGAAGGGACCTCAGGGAAGGGTGACAGTCTTTGGTCAGCTACACAGTCAAACTCCTCCACCCACCACCTTCCCTGCTCCTCCCCATCCCTCTCCTTACTTTAACTTTCTCTTCCCCTGCAGGCAAGGCATTGAAAGCAAGCCCCAACTTCGTGGTCAAAACTCAAAATGTTTTGAATTTTTTTAAATGTTTCGACCTGCCCTGTTTTGTTTTTACAATGTTTAAATGCTACCTGTTTTGTTTTGACTTCACTATTTCGAGGTCAAAACGGGTCAAAATAGCATCGAAACAAAATGGGAAGCAAAATTTCGCACAGCCCTAGTGTCCATTCTTCTGCACCCTGTAAGACTGCAGCAGTGTGGGAACGAGCTGAAAGGTGATACAGAGAAACAGGTGAAGCAGCTGAAATATCTTCAACATCAGATGTGTGTTGAAGCTTGGCAGATGGGCATTATACAAAAGACAATGGCAGAGGAGAGGAATGAGTCAACAGATGAGGATGGGGTTCAACACAGACAAGTGCAAGGTGATGCACCTGGGGAGGAACAACCGGCACCATACCTACAGGCTGGGGAACTCCCCTCTTGTCAGCACGGAGGTGGAAAAGGATCTTGGAGTCATTATTGACTCCAAGATGAACATGGCTCGGCAGTGTGGGGAGGCGGCTAGGAAAGCCAACTGTACCTTGTCGTGCATTCACAGACGCATTTCAAGCAGGACCAAGGAGGTGATCCTCCCCCTCTATGCGGCACTGGTCAGGCCGCAGCTGGAGTACTGCGTCCAGTTCTGGGAGCCGCACTTTAAGAGGGATGTGGACAGCATCGAGAGGGTCCAGAGGAGGGCCACTCACATGATCAAGGGACAGCAGGGCAGGTCCTATGAGGAAAGGTTACGGGACCTGAACCTGTTCAGCCTCCAGAAGAGAAGGCTATGGGGGGATCTTGTGGCCTGCTATAAACTAGTCAGGGGGCAGCAACAGGCACTGGGGGAGTCCCTGTTCCCCCGAGCACTGCCAGGAGTGACCAGGAATAACGGTCACAAGCTGGCGGAGGGAAGGTTTAAGTTGGACATCAGGAGGCGCTACTTCACGGTCAGGGCGGCACTATGAAACTATGAATGTGGGAAGTCAGAGAGCAAAGCTGAGCAGAGGTTGATGGAGCTTATTTGGGTGCAAGAAAAGGCAGGAGGGGCAGAGCCAGACCCACGTCGGTCGGTCGCTTCAGCCTTCGGGACCTCCCAATTCCCCCAATTGTTCCAGCGATATGAATGTGGAAAAAGCTTTTTAAATGAATATTCTGAGGAAGAAACTGTCCCTCTGAAGGAAAAAACAAAACAAAACTCCTTTTTAAAATGGCAATGTGGTTAAAATTGTAACAAGGGTATTGGCATCCCATGAACTCACATTTAAAAAAAAATTGTAAAGGTTCCCATTTGAATTGCCAAAATGGGCCTTTGACAGAATAAAATAAATATAGTTAATTCTTGTTATTTAATATGTATATAGAAATAATATCCCAAAAATGTGTATATTGCCACTGTGCATGTTAGTAGTGTAAATATGATTTTACTCCAAGGTGTTTTGTGTGTGTGCTTTTTTTATAGAAGCTATAGGGTAAAATTTAATCCAGTAGCAAAGGTGACTGATAGAGCACAAGGCCTTGTTACCATCAACAGCTTTTCCTCACTTAAGTGACAGCTTTATTATTATAACAAAAATGTGTTTGTTTTGTGTTGTTTGATTAAGTTGTCAAAAGTTTAAACATATATGGATATCATCAGGATGAGATACAAATGGTTGATTTTTATCTACAAAATATAGAATTTGTCTGTGGATCCCAGATCAGAACACTTTTGTCCAGATTGAACTGGAAGATTGTCCTAATTTTTTAAACAAGGGACAGCAATTCATATAAAAGTTTTGAGTTATAAATTCAATTTGTGTAGCAAAATGGCATTTATTAAAAAGTAATGTGTGTGTTTTTTAGCAAGCCAACTGACAAGGGGTTTTTAAGGCTATAAAGAAAATCTTGTTTAGATTGAGATGCTATTTCCAGCACCAACATAGCAGGATGTGTGAGAAGCTGCATTAATTAACTTGCTGGTTTTTGTTTCCCCTAAAACAATGGGTCGAGGCTTCCCTGAACTTATAACCTCTGCGTTTAGAATATGGTTAAAATCAAAACTAAATTTGGTTCAGCAACTGTGCAGTGTTGTTTAGGTAGCTTTGGCAAACTCAAAAGGTAAGTTTGCCTGTTGCAATTCAAATTATTAAAGGATGTCTTATAAACTGGCCAGTATATAAATAATACCAAACACTTTTGAGGGGTGTATATTCCATCTGAAGTGGCGCATATATTTTATGGTAAATGTCAAATATGATCTTGGTGGTGACAAGAAGCTTCAAAGGCATATGAACCCATACTATGTTGTATTCAAGAAGTGTGGGAACTTCACAGAAGAGCTGGGTGGTGGGAAGCACTGCCCCACATGGCTCCGGCCCTCCTTGGCTCCCAAGCACAGAACAGCAGGATTACCACCGCTTCTTCTGCGGAAGGACCCGCTTCCACCTGCCGCAGCTCCACCTTGCCCCACCAGGCCCTGTGGGCAGCGTCAGTCCCGGTTCCAGCTCCCAGTGCTGGCCGGGCTGGTCCTCGTGGACGCAGCCGGGTGTCGGCGGGGGGAGGCTAAGGCCCAGCACTTTTCTGCGGACAAGCCGTGCATGGTGCTGGGTGCGGAGCTTCTCTGAGGTGAGCACCTGCGGGTCGCGCCCGGGCTCTCCCGTCCCCTCCCTCCTGTGGGACCCCTGCTTCCCTGGCCCGGTCGCACTGCCCTGTGCGGCTCCGGACCCTACTCAATTCCCAAGCACAGAAATGTATGCTAAGCACCGCTTCTCCTGGGGAAGGACCTGTCTGTACTTTTCCCAACTTCCACCCGCCATCAATCCGCCTCGCTCTGCTGGGCCCCATTGCCAGTGCCAGTCCTGGCTCCCTTGGTCATAGAGCTCCATGTCAATGCCCGGTGTGGGCCGGACTAGTCCTTGTGGGATGGAAGGAGCCTGGCTGGGTCTTCACCGGCCAGCAGAAGCGGTGGCAGAGCCATGTGCCGCTCGGGATGGGACGAGCCTGGCCGGAGCGGCAGGGGCTCAGCTGCATTTTCCCCCTGCCTGTGCCGGTCAGTCCTGAGCGGCACATGGCTCCAACGCCACATGATTTTGAAATGAAAATTTGAAACATTTTGTTTGGAAAATGTCAAAAGAAACATTTTCCAGTTATCTTTAGTTACCTTTCTGAGTCAACAAGCAGCCAAATTCAATCAGCACTGGTGGCTGTGTGATAGGGTATGGTAGGGTTTCTGCCTACCACTTGGGAGATCTGAATTTGAATCTCAGCTTGGATGACTTGGGATGAGTGAAATAACAGGGATACATTCTTGTTGCAGTGGAAAGGGGCCATTGTGTTTGGGGGTCGGATTTGAAGACCTGCTTAGGTCCCTTCTGACCCTACCAACTATGAAACCCAAATTCTGAAAAAGATTTAGCCACCTTGGACATCCCTTTTTTTTTGAGAATTTACTATTTTCTGAAAATACTTTGCTCAGCTTTACACAAAGTTTTAAGAGGTGGTGATGATAATGTATAGTATCTAATTCAATAGGACAAATCATACGTTTAAGGATAGACATACATTTTTGTACTTTGCTGTATCATACCCAACAGTCCTTGATGAACAATATCCTTAAATGGCTGAAGATAGCCCTAGGAATCAATTAGGGAAAATATACTTATATTAGGATACACCAACTCTCTCCAGAATGTAAATAAATGGGAAAATAAATGACTTCTGAGAGTAATGCTGGCAGCTGAAATAATTATATTGGTGAACTAAAAAAGCAAAACTGTGCCATGCACTGATTTATAGACTTTCCTGAGACAGACAAAATATTAGAAAAATCCTTCTATTCATTCTAGTCTGATTTCCCTGAAAAGCTATTTCAGGAGGTGTATTGTATATTTTGTGTAGAGCCCCCCATGCAGTATAGGGCAACAGGGGGCAGTGGGGAAAAAAACCCCAAGAAAATGAATCAGTCAGTCCAGGCCCATCCCCTGCCCCTCTCCCAGCCTGGCAATGGCTACCCCAGATCCTGGCACTTGTTTAAAAAAAAAAAAAAAGCCCCAGTTCAGTGGGTGCTGCTGGGTGGGGGACAATCCCTGCTGCCCCCCACTACCCCACACTGCATGGGGGGCTCTTCATGAGCCACCCAACCCCCCCCCGCTGTCCCAGTCCCCCCATGTCTGCCTCAGCTGACCACAGCTTTTTTTTTTAAGAAGAAAAAAAAAAGAAATCTCCCCTGGACTCACTGCTTCTGAAGTGGGAGACAATCCCCACTGCCCTCTGCTGTCCCACACCATGTGGGGGGCTTTGCATGAGGCCCCCACCCAAAGCCCCAAGGCTGCACCAGGAGCAGAGAGTCCCAGGGCTTTTCTTGGTTTTTTTTCTTAAAAAGTCAGAGCTGCCCCAGGCAAGGCACCTGTGGGGAAGTCGAGGAAGTGAGAGGGCATTGGGGGGCTCATGCAGAGCACCCCCCCCATGCAGTATGGGGCAGCAGGGGGCAGCAGGGGTTGCCCCCCTGCCCAGCAGCACCTGGTGAGGACTGGGGCTTTTTTTTAAAGTACTGGGAGCTGGGGCAGGTGGGGGCAGCCATGAGTGGGTTGGGGGAGCGGGTGCGGGTTGGGGAGGGACTGGCATGGTCCACTCCTCTCCTCCCCCAGCCCCCTCTTCCCCACCCCTAGTACTTACCAGCTCAGAGTCAGTTGCAGCTCCCTGCTGTAGCCACCAGAGACTGCCCAAATCATCAAAGCTCACTGAAGATTTGGAGAGCTTTGAATCGATTTGGACCTTTAAATTGGTCCCCTGATTCGATTCGGATTTGGAGATTTGGCCACCGAATTGAGCCGAATCTCCTCCGAATCAAATCACTACCTGAAGCTTCATACAGCCTTATATAGCACAAGTTGTATGTTTGCCCCAAGAAGATAAGAAACAGTCAATGGTACATACATTTCATATTTATTTAATGCTCTGTAGCAAGAAGAAAAAGCAAAAAAATGAGCGTTTAAGCATTTCTCCTCTGGAATCTTTACATAGAGCCCAGATGTGATGGAGACAATTCCTGGTTTCAAAGAAAGTTTCCTGAAAGACCAAATCATTTGCCTCAGCCCTGATTGTATCATTTGGCCACTGTGGACTTTCAGAAACTACCTAAGAAGCAAGTGTGTGGGGACATCATGGGCAGGCAGGCAATTAGCTACTTTCTAGGAAAAGGGGAATGGGAAAAACCTGTTTCAAAATATACAGGCCAGTTTCACCTGGGTTTGCATTGAGATTTGCATGGAGTATTGAAGCTAAAATGCACATAATATGTAAACTAAACTTTGGATATGGCACTTCCACAGGGAGGGATCCAGGTCCACCAAGCTGGGAAGAACAATTTTGCCAGTGTTAGATATTAAGAAAGCATTGTCCAAAAGCAGTCTCTTAGTCAGGATATATGGCTTTTTTTTGCATTTACTTTTCTATAAATACTGATTAGAATTAAATTCTGCTGAGAATATAGTTGAACAGGCTAACTTTTTATTTCCAAAGATTTGTAAATCTGAACAGTATGGTTTTGTCATTGATGTTCTGACAGTGCTGTCTAGCTTCAAAACTATCAGGGGCCCTACAAGCTGGAGCAGAGAAGCCACATCATAGGCGCAGCAGTAGTGGGCACTCTCCCCCACTCCCACTACACTGCATGCATAGGAGGGCACTCCCCCTTCCCACTCCACAGTGTGTGCATGGGTGAGCTCCCTCCAGCTCTGTTGAACCCTATCTCACCTTTAGCTCACTATGAGATGCCCTGTAGTACTGTGCCTCATGGGCACTCCAAGCTGCTGGCACCACAGGTCATGCCACACTGCACTGCTCCACCTCCTAGAGTGGAGGCATGTAACAAACTGGGGGAGGTAGGAAGAGCCTTGAGATCACAGCTGCTGCTTGTAGCCAGAGTAATTGGGACAGCCATGGCAGGATGGAAGTTGGACCAGGCAAACAGTCCTGTACTGACACATCGTAGTGTTAAAACCAAATCATCTCTGTTTATTTTGCAATTTCAGCCATACTCTGAATTTTAAATACTTAAATATTTACATATACAATTTAGGAGAAACAAAAGGCCCTCGGAAAATAAGACCACTTTGCCAATGTGTGAGATGAGTGTGCATGTCAATAAGTTAGTACAGCCATATAATGACACCTTTTTTTGTGTTTGGATAAGACACTCTGCTGTTGAAAATGTTTCAAATAGGTTTGTAAATGGATGTTGAAATCCTAAAATGCATGATCCAATATTTGCATTACACCTGCACTCCTAGAAAAGAATGATTTCAGGATTCAATAAAATCTGTTGCAAAGTTGTAGCATCTCAAAATTGACTATAAAGCAAGCTTTTTATGTGCAATTTCACTATCACTCAATAGGTAAGTAGAACATATTTGATTTAGTTGTGCCATTTTTAAATTGTGTTATCTGACAAACTTAGTACAGAATACATAATTAGATCATACTACTGTATTTATGATAATGAATACTGCATTTGCAATACTTGAAGTCTCACGTTAGACAGGTATTTAAATTTTTATGGCTTCTTCTGACAGGTAACATTTTTTATCCTGCACATAAATGTGTCCAGGAATTCTGCTTCTACTCATAACTCATGTATGCTACATTGCAATTTGATTTTTAACTTGAATATTTGAGCAAATACTTTTATTTTACAAACACAGTTTTTAAATATTCTTTGTGGCTCTAATTACTGTTTCCTTATTAAATACTTCACTTGGGCAAGGCTGTGGATGTTTCAAAATTATGGGATTTATCCAAATGTCAACCTTCCAAGAAAGAAAGGACTTCTGAAGTGCAAAGAAAAAAAGTCTTTGCAACATTTATTTAGGATTAATGGATTATGAATGTGTGAAATGGAAAATTTTGTCAGCTTGGATAAATTTGATTTGGTAATGGCTCTTGGAAATATCTGACAAATTGTTGTTCAGTTTAGTTCCAGTACCTAGTAGAGAGACACAGAGACATTACACTGGGAGTAAAAATATATATATAAGGGCTCAAAGAAGAGAACACTGAGTTGCCCACTGCAGAAGTCATTTGGAGATGACAGTGGTGGTACCACTCAAATAATTCTCAGCATCTCTCACAATCAGTATCCATGATCCTGCTCAGGTCTTTCTCCTCTTATTTATCTCTATTGGCATTGGGTGCTCTGCATCCTTCTGGCCCCAGACTTTGTTTCACTGGTTTTCATTTTCTAGTACAGAAAGGTAAGAAAATAATCGGCTTTCTAGTCATTTTGCAGGACAAGGATTTAAAGTATGATGTTGAATTTGGACACAGGTTCCAACACAGTTTCAATGTGTGATTTCCATGGACATTTTTGTTCCTGAAGAAAAGCTATAGTCTATATTCTGCCTCTACCATATTTCTACCCTCTAAAGGCTCAGTAACCAACCTCCACAGTAGTCAATGGAAAGACTTCTATTGACTTAATATGGGCTTTGGATTAGGCTCTAGGATCAGGCTGACCCAGTAGATGAGAACTTTAATAGTTCTTTCTTTTGTTAAAAGGCACAGAAATATACACTGGGGAGCTTAAAGAGTACACAGAAAAGTATGTGGAAGACAGGCTTATCTAAAAATAAGTCTGAGAGAGAGAAGATTATATTTATAATAAAGCAATTGGGAAAAGTGAGGTGCCTGTGAATCAGATACTAAATCTTTTTTGTTATCTGTAGAACAGATAGCCAAGGAAGTACTGACATCCCCTTTCCAATGTAGTTTGCATTCCAACCTGCAAGTGGAAAGCCTCCAAAACCCAGGAAATCATGCCACCAAAGTGATGATTAACTTTATAGACTAAATCACCTTCATTATGTTTCATTTGATCAAATTAAAGCTCTTTTTTAACACTGCTTTTAAAAAAAATTAGCATTACTACTTTGGGGCCTTGAGCACAGACACTTAAAATCCCCAAGATTGGATGCTGTCAGAATTTACTGCCCGCATAATCTGAAGCATGAATATTTTATTCTAAATGCTTTGGTTAAAGTCTGTATCTCACGGTATGGTAGAATTTAATGAATGTGCTTTTCCCCAATAATTTTGTGTCATTTAGTGCTTTAGTCAAAAGGTGGGGGCACTTAATTCTCAGATGTGTCAAGTAAATGCATTGTGCTGATTACTCAAATTATACTTTGAATCACTAGTGCCATATCTCTGCAGTTAATTAACAACTTCTGCGGCTTTGTCTTTTCATAGAAAAGTCCCCCAAATATTGTCTCTGGCTTTTATGACTCTCTTCCGTGCACTGCTGCTTCTTAGTCTCTACCAGTTGCTGTGAGATTGACAAAGATGAACAAAAAGTGGGGGATGGTGACTGCAGGGGGAAGGGCAGGAACTTAAAGGAACAATGCCCAGGAATACTTGGTCATTATGTGAGGGAAAGCCAGCCTTAAAAATATTTAAATTCTGAGGGGGGCAATTATAATTTCAGTCTAGTGCCTGAGAAATAAGTTTTATTTATAGGCAATGGGAGCTATGGAGCTAACACCTTGCATGGTACACTAAGAATTCAATGTTATGGATGACAATACTAGCCTCAGGAAATAGCAGTGTGATGAGGCATACAACCCCATGATGGCTCCAAAGAGGTTAATGGATGCCTATGGGCTCATTCAACCCTGCCCTGCTGCACCTGCAGTAGATGTCAGGCCTGGAGGGTGGAATTACAAGGGAACAACACAGCGTAGTTTGAATTAAGGAGAAAGATTTCTTTCTAGTTGTCACATAAGGAGAGAAGCTTGGCTGGAGCCAAACAGCTGGGTGGAATGGCTGTCTCCTTAAGGGAAGCTGAGCTAAAGTGGAGGTAGCTTTTGAATTCATTTTGCAGTGCCTCATCTGTGGCTACTGAAAGAGACTGGTGTTTGTCAAGAGTCTGGGTAAAAGCCTGAAACAGGGAGTCTAAAACAGTATTCATTAGGAAAGGCCGGATAACAGAGCTGTTGATGTGGCTAAACTACTTTTGCCCTGTCATTCTTATAAAATGAAGTCAACCCTGAATAAAACTTACAGCACAAAAATAGACAATGAGACAGAGGCCCCAGAGGTCTGACAAAAGTAAAGAAGAGAATGAACTGTATATGCATACAGGAAAATGTGAGAAAATGCAAGAGATTTCTTTGTGGATTGCAGAAGTATGGGTTGTATTGGAGCTAAAAATAAAAGTTTGGTAGCTGGCTTAACCTTTTTTTTTTCCTTGAAGGAAATCATGCAAGAAAAGAGGATTCCTCATTGTTTTGTAGCACTGCCTGTTATAAATAAGCAAGTCCTGAGCTATTGGACATCTGAACTGCAACATTCAGAATCCTTATTTCTTAATGTTCCAGCTTTTCAAATACTTGTCCTGTTCTGTGTTGAAAGCTGTGAAATTTGAGCCAAAATTTCAAAAGTTCAGCAAGTTTGGATCTAAGGTTCTGAACTCTCTGTAGTTCAGGAGCCTGGGTAAGAACTGAGATGCTCATTTAAATTGATCAAAATATCTTGAGTGAACAAATTGAGCTTGGAAATATTGCAAGAATCTATGTTCTTATGAAATACCTGAGTATTGTTGTAGATTTGAAATGCAGGGGGTTTTTTGGGGTTTTTTTTTCTATTTAAGGGAAGAGAAACAAAGTAAAGGAAATCTTTCTTGGAGAAATGCAATTTATTGACTTCACTTGAGTTTCAACAGCAAGGATTGTGACTCTCAGTATGGACTGTTCAAATTATATAATCACTTTTACCTGTCTTTGTTGGTCCTTTTTCATCCCTGATTTTACTATATAAAATGCAGGTAATAATTTAATAATTTTTTTTTTTTTGCTCAATACCTTGCCGCCTTAGTATGTTGTAGTCTTCGTTATATGTTCTTTTATGTTCTGTATATATTCAGGCAAGATAACAGAGACTTTATCATCTTAGTTTTTTCTTATCAGCTCCTTGACTAGCTCAATTAAAAATGTAGAATGTAACGCTGAGATTTTTTTCTTGAAAAGTACCAGCCTGTGTGGGTGAACTGGAGCATTTTATTATTATTGTTCTGTTTTTAATTTTTAACCATCCCTCTGAATGGCTTGAGGCTAATAGGAACACAACTGACAAGAGTTCAATTATCTCATATTTAACTAGAGACCAGCAGTTGAATTGCTTGAAGCGTTATTTAGTCGCATTACAATCCCTAAGCCTTAAACACTTCAAGATGAAATATGAGTAATCCTGTGCTATTTTCACTCTATCTTAGATCTCTAGCTACAGCATTATTATTATTACAGCTTTCCTATTATAACCTCTATAATGGGGAGGGGAAAAAGGAAAGAAAGAGAATAATGTACATCCCAAGTGGAACAACCTTTACCAAAGAAGGGAGAAGAACAAGAAATTCACATGCCGTAATCTTTCTGTTTTTTGGTTTTGGCCCATGACCCAGATGCGTTGGGGCAAAGGTGGCTATAGGTTCTTTTAACTCTGTCACTGTCAGGGACTACTTTGGCCCCTAAGAATTCCTCAGGGTTGTTTGACTTAGAGTATTAGGGACTGTTATCCTGGTTGGAGATCTCTGAAACACACTGTCCTCCAGACATACCCCTTCCTTCCAGCTTGCTTCCTACATTCCTTATAGAGGTGCAGTACAGAGGAAGAAATAAGGAGGAGGAAATGGTGTAGAACAGGGTTTGTTGTGTGTTGTATAGGGCCGGGGTGTATCCAGCCTATTATCTGGCCTGGTGACCCATTGGAAGTTTCATAGTTTCATAGTTTCTAGGGTCGGAAGGGACCTGGGCAGATCATCTAGTCCGACCCCCTGCC
>NW_005841843.1:1280453-1289361 GCF_000455745.1 Alligator sinensis
GCAGCCCCCTCCCCCGGCGAGTCTAGTTTAAAGCTCGCCGTACGAGATCAGCCAACCTGGAAGAGAAGATACGCTTGCCATTAGGGGAGAGATGAAGACCTTGCACTTGTCTGTGTTGAACCCCATCCTGTTCTTCTCCGCCCATCCTTGTAACCTGTCAAGGTCCGACTGTAGCCTGTTGCTCCCTTCTATTGTGCCCACATCCGCCCACATCTTGGTATCATCAGCAAATTTGAACAGGGTGCTTTGCACCCCGTCATCCAAATCACTGATGAAGATGTTGAACAGGGTGGGCCTGAGGACTGAGCCCTGCGGGACCCCACTGCCCACGTCCTTCCAGGCCGAGAAGGACCCATCCACTACCACCCTCTGGGTGCGGCTCTCTAGCCAGTTGGCGACCCATTGGACTGTGTGGGTGTCTACGCCACAGTCCCCCAGTTTCCTAATGAGAACGGGGTGAGAGACAGTGTTGAAAGCCTTCCGGAAGTCCAGGAAGACTATATCCACTGCTACCCCTGCATCCAGTGATTTAGTGACCTGATCATAGAAGGCCACCAGGTTGGTCTGACATGACCTGCTGCTGATGAACCCGTGCTGGTTGCCCCAGTTAGGAGTTAGGAGGTGTGGCTGTAGGAGTGGGCTGCCACAGAATCTGGGGCCCTTGAGCTCCAGTTGACACAGAGATCAGTGACAGGAGGGCAAGCAGGGGCTGACATAACCCCGGTTGTCTTCTGTGAGCTTGCATGTCACTACTGCCACAGTTCTACCTCCCTGTTGCCACCCATTGCCCCACTGTGGAGTCAGAGGTGGAGCTGCTATCATGGGATGGAGCATGAAACAGGGGCTGGAGCTCTATTGAGTGCCCTGGTTTGGAGCCAGAGCTGCTGCCACTACCACCACCACTACTGCTGCAAGCTCTGGGTCAGAGCCAGAGCTTCCCCCATTGCTTTGACCACTGTTTTCTCATACACTGGGCTGAATCCATCCTAGATCACAAAAACTGAACAACGTTATGGACTCCTTTTAAAAAACATTATTTTTCTTGAAAAAATGCTTAAAATGGAAATGCCAAATCTAGTGGAGGATATTGGAGTCCCCTGTGGATCAGTGATAGAATCCTTGGTTGCCACTCAGGAGAGCTGGGTTCAATTCCTAGGTGCTTATAGCAGTGGTTGTCAACTGGGGGCTATCTGTACCCCTAGGGGTACTTAAGAAGGTCCTAAGGGGCACGCAGACTTAATATGGCCGATAAATGCTGTGCGTGTGCACAGAGCTACAGAGCAGCATGCAGGTGCCCAGGAGAGAAGCCAGATCTGGCTGGTAAGTCTGTTGTGAGGGAAGGGCCTGTGGGGGAGGGGGCAGATGGAGGCCCCAACAGCGGGGGAGGGAGTAGGGCTGGGGCCAGGGCAGGGGCGGCTCAGTCCAGCACCCTACCCCGACTGGGCAATGTGGGGGCGACTCCCGCCACTGTGTGTACCCCTAGAGGGCATGGGGGGCATGTGCACATGGATGTGCATGGGGCAAGGTGGGATGCTGTTGCTGGCTGGGGCTGTTCCTTGTGGGGGCTGGGGCGGGTGGTGGTGACATCCCCCATGCAGATCTGGGGGCACATGCACCTGCGCCCTCCCAGCGGTGTGCATAGCTGCAGTAGCCACTCCGTGCAGCTTAGTCCTGTGCCCTGCCCTGGCTGGGCAGCCCCAGCCCCGCTACCTTCCCTATGGCTGAGCCAGCCCACCCTTGCCTCACAAGCAGATTCAGGGCCACATGCCCCCATGCCCTCCCAGGGTACATGCACCAGAGAGACCTGTCACGCCCCCACCCTTCCCATGCCCCCAGATGAGCTGCTTGTGGCTCCATCCTGCACTCTGTTCCAACTTTGCAGCCCCAGCCCCACTCCATCCCTCACTGTGGGTGCCTTGATTTGCCCCACCCCCGCCCTGCCCCTTCAGAGCAGGAAAAAAATATGAAGAGGTACCTGAGCTGGAACTTTGAGTGAGAAGGGGTACACTTGTTAAAAGGTTGAAAACCTCTGGCTTATACAACTACACCCATGGAAACACCAAATTTTTGGAGTCAGTCTGGCTGTTTCAGTAGTCTAAAGGTGGGATGGAAGATCTGGGAAGCCTCCACTCCTCCAAACTCGTTGCCTAGGCATATGTGTCAAAGGTCTGGGTAACTTTTCATGCATATACATGATCTGGAAGGACTGACAGTTGCCAACAAGTACATTGGGCAGAGACTGGATTAGATTCAAAAGTCTACAAAACTCTTGTTATGTGAGTGTATTATCTGCTGATTATTAATCAGGAGATCACTCTATAGGAATAAATCTCTACTGCTAAAGGGTGTTTTCCATCCAGGTTGAATTGGACAAGTCTTGAACCCGAGCTCCACTTTTCTTAAGGAATACTATATGCTCAGCATTTACTTGAGCAAGTCTTAAACAAGCAAATACATAAAAACAAGAGGTCAGATCCAGATAATGCAAAGTGTATTGTACCCAAATAAAAATCAAGTGAAAGATCCTACGAAGCTAGCTCATGAAAAGTAAAGCTGTGTTTTTTACTTAAAAAAGATGAATTCCTTGTATAAATCTCTGGACATGAAGGGACACAAGGAAATGATTTCTCAGTGTCTCTGATTAAATACAATAAATTAGCAGAACTACACCACTGAGCTTTAATCTTGCCATCTAAGAAAAGTTTAGGACTTGGATGAGACTATGAAATGTGAATGAATTGCAGCTATGGCAACCTTGAATCTTAGTAAAGAAATATGATAGAGGAAGGCTTCACATAAAGATCCAAGAGGGAATTGGTAGAGTCTTGTGATTCACAGTCAGATTTCAAGTGAGAAAAACCTCCAGGAATTTCCTGCTGTTGAAAAATCAGGACTTTAAGACCCAGATCTAACAGACACAATAGTGGAGATATGTTAAATATAATCAGCTTGTAGTGGAAATGTCTACATGTATGAAGCCTCCCATACTCTGGCAGTATAAAGGGTCCCTTTTTCTGTTTGGTATTAAGAGTTAGGGCAGACAAGTAAGCAACGCCTTGATCCCTGGCACCTTTTGCTTCGTTTTGAGAGTCCCCATCCCATTCTCATTGTATTCCCTTTAGGTATTCTTTAAAGGTTTTGGATGAACTTCAAGAGATTTAGGCCAAGTGGGGAACATAAACATTCTTTAATCCCAAAATAAACAGGTTAGAAACTGGGAACAGGGTACCTCTAACTGCATACTTAGTGGCACTTCAATACAAAATTGATGTTCAAATATGCTTTGGCTAGAGAAGGGAAATGAGTGTTTGCTAGAAAGATGTATATATATATATCTATCTCACTGGGTCCATCTACACATGCCATTAATGCAAAGCAATACACTCCAGAGTTTACTGCTCCTGGGTACCTTATTTTTACGTGCACTTGGGACTGCAGCACATTCAGTCGGGTCAGAGCAGCCCCAGCTAGCAGGAGGCGCACACTATAAAGAAAGCTGCTGTATTTACAAGTATTAACCTATGTCAGAGTTAACTAGTTTACTCCTGGCCTAATAGGACTACATGTGTAGATGCTGAAATTTTACTGCAGAACTAATTAGGTAGCTCTGCAGTAAACATTTAGTGTAGATGTGCCCACTGATGTGCTTTTGGAAAATAATCGAATTGTGATAATGTTTGTGATTGCCTTGCTGTCTAATGGATGTCTAGAAAGAGGATGTAGGTTCCAGTATCATCTGTTCAGCTTTTTATTACTATAAATTAATGTATATTTTCAGTTTTCATCTTAAAGGCTTCTGTTTTTCAGGACCAGACTTTAAATCTCTGTATTTTGCTATTTAGCTGATGACCCCAAGTCTCTCTGTATAGGCTATACATCTAACCACAAATAGCTAGAAGTGGATTGAGAAATACTGAAATCTGAGCAACTAGAATTTCAAATGAATAACTACATTTATCTTTTCTTTCTTAGCAACCTGCTGGGGAAGCTGGAAAAATTATTTTGGCAGCATCTTTCCAAATGCCAACATATTCTAAATATTCCCATTGTCAGACTCCTGTACAACATTGTTATGCACTTCCCTGTTTTCAAGTAAGAATGCAATAGCTCTTGCTACATCCAGTTTTTAACACCAGTCTGTTAGTTAGTTTCATTTTATTTTATTCACTCTTTAATCATGGCATGTCCATCTTAGCCTTATGTGGCATTTAGCCTGGAAGTGTTTTGAATGAGCAAAAGAGTAGACAAGAATGGCTCCAAGCTGGGCACCCCCTACATGGAGGTTAAGCTTTCTATGGAATCATTGTAGACACCCAACAGAGACAATTAGAATATATGTACTCCAAAACACCTTCTAGCAGAGCATTGGAGGCTAGCTAATTAGAGGTACTTCTACAGCCCATGGAGATAATGAGACTTCACTTCTACCTCCATAGAAGGAACAAACAATGGTGCAGAAAATGCTTCACATCTTATGAAACATGAAACCTGGCAGAGGTTTAGGTTTTTTTCAAAATTTGCTCCTGTACCAATGTGTTCAGGTCCCTGACCTTTTTTTTTTCCTTCAAGTCCACAGCATTGCAGTCCCCCTACAAAGTAAGCTTAAAGGGGAATAAAAGTAGATGCGCTCACTTTTCCAGTTGTGTAATCCTGCAATATGTCCCAGTATGCTTTTGTGAATTTCTTTTTTATTCCCAGCAGCTGCCTCACAATGATTGCTGTAAGAACTGAGAAGCGCTTTCTCCTACCCCATCGCTCATTTATAGCATTTTCTTCTTGGATTTCATGTGACTCATTAATGAATACACATGCTGTGAATAAAAAGAATCAAGGTTTAACTGCCAGTGATAAACAGCTAGGTCAAAGTGTTCAAAGCTGGATGCCTGAAGTTAGCTCAGAAATCCATATTTAGTCTCCAAAGCAAAAGGCAAGGTTTTCTCTCCACTCCCCCCACCCCAAGTGTTGAGTTGTCAGAAACCTCAGTGAAGTTAGTGTTCAATACATTTGAACTGGGAAAATATACTTATTGTAAGAAAAAAATGCCTTTTTGGTGTAGGGAGCATTTTTATTGATATAGCAGCCAGTGTATTCAGGTCCTGGTCCATGACTTGGATTTCTGGCTGCTATTGCAAAAGTTGGGTGCCCTAATTCAAGTGTTGAAGCTTGACTTTGAGAGCTTGACTGTGACAGTTTTGGCCCTCTATCCAAATTAAACAGCACCACTGCAAATAATGGGAAATCCATCAAATAACTGTTACAGAATTCGGCTCCTGGCTGAATTGCATGTTTTTTTTTTCTTTCTCTATCTGGTGCATATCAACTATTGCAATATTTGTATCAGGAAACATGGTACAGGGACACTTTAAAAAAAATATAGATTGGTTCATGGCCAAGAAAAAATATTGTTCAGCTCAAGGATCTGGGCTTCTCAGGAAATAAAAAAACTCATTCCCAAACATATATAACTGTACAGTTTACATTAAAATAAAATATATGTTTTATCCAGTTAGTAGCCTGAATAATAAAAGCTGTATACAGCTCTGCTAGCTGTGCTATGCATTTTAATGATGAGCTTATGATTATATCAGAATTGTAACTAAGCTTCAAATATTTCTTAACTTATCACAAATATTTTATTAGGTTGTTTAGAATAGGAGTAAATAGTGCATAAGCTTTTAATAATTTTTATTAGAGAGGGTTAATGTGAAGGAAATATGGAAATTGCATGTTTTCAGACTGGCAAGCATAATCATTTTGCCAAAACATGATTCAAATAATGTCTTCTAATAAAAATCTACCCAACCTGCTTTTCACATTCAAATTAATTTGAACAGAAAAAGTGACATACGGCTCAAAAGAAGGCATTAAACCGTAAAGTACCATGTTGTTCTCTCCTAGGAATCATGATTTAGAATTCAAACAGACTTCTAAATGTTAGTGCACTTTGCCAGCTGTTTAACAACTCAAGTCAGTCTGACCCATCCCAACAAAATACGAACTGTGCAAAATAGATTTTACTGGTGAAACCATCAAAATGTAACTCAATTTTTTTTTCAAAAGGAAAAGTCTTTTCACCTCATTTTTATTTCAACCATGAAACATAAGTGAAATCCTATTTCTTTTCCATGGGAAGGCTTGCAGAGTAAAAGTGGATGGTTTTATGCAGTTCACAATTTTGTAAAACTATGATGGCTTATTTTGAGAATGTTAGGTAGGAAGGATCATCCTTTTGATGACATCATTTCACCACATGCATGGAATAAAAAGAAGTTCTAAAAATCCCATAGCCAGACACCAGTGTATTGATCCAAGGGAAAGATCTCAGATTCTCTACTATTAAATCTCAGCTACCTACCATGTGAGCTAAAGGGAAACCTATAAACCATACAATTTAGGTACACCTAATATGGACCAAGTGGGAGAAGCAATAGCTAACCACAGATAATGTTTATCTCATCTCAAAGCAGCTCCATTATGCCATAAAATACTCCGTCAATGGTTCTCAACATTTTCAGACTCAAGGCATCTCTTCTGACACTCAAGGCATCCCACAGAAAATGCCAACCCTTAGCTTTCACTCCTTTTTTTTTTTTTTTTACTATGCAAAAACAATAGAGCAATTCTTTTGCAAAGAAGTCAGACATAAAAAGACCACAATGGGTCAGAATGTTTTTGACAAAATTGATTTGTAATTGAAATTTCTGGGTTGCATACCTAACGGTGCTGATATTGTGTGGCAGCCTGCAGCACCCTTAAGAGGGTCTCATGGCATTCAGGGATGCTGGGACATCCTTGCTGAGAATCACTGACTTATGTCCTAGGTTGTGACTATTAAAAAGGCAACAAAATTCTCCTCTGTCTTCTCTTATAGAGTCTCAGAAGTTTTGCACAGTGGAAGTATTCCAGGTGGGGTAAAGCCTGGTTAATCTAGGCTGTTCCCACTCAATTATACTGTTGAATTAATCTTGCTGTGAGGAATTTTCATATTGCTTTGATGGTAAACTCACTTGGTTCCCAGTCTGAATTATTTGCATCTGTAGAGACAGAGTAATGACTCGGGGGACAATTGCTATGTCTTCCCTACTTGAGTCTCAGCTACTATTAGCATATGTTTGGAGCTTTAAAGATGTCCTGGGACAGCTTTGGGCTAGATTCTCTAATGCAACCAAGCTGTATTCAGCAGAGAATGGGACATGAAGGAAGCAAAAGTAGCTTTAAACTATCTTTACAATTCTCTGATCCAGGACAGACTAGAGCCTAGCCTTTACTGTAACAAAGAGCAGATCCTAGGAGCTATTCTGGCAGCTAGGGATGAGCCCCAGCCAACCTCTGTACACCTCAGTCTTGGCATGTGCAGCACAGGAGCTGCTACTGCACCCAGGAATTCCCTGAGAGATCCCATGAGTCAGCAGAGTTGCCTTTGCCTTTGGCTGCTTTTCAGCCAGAATAGCAGGCAGAATTTCTCTCTCAAGTTCCTACAGCCTTGAAGAAGACAGTCATAGTTAGAGCTGGCCCCAAAATGGAAAGCATTTAAAAAAAATATTGTAACAACAAAGTTTCACTTTTCAGGTTTGTCAGTTTGGGAAAGGGGGCTTTCAGTTTTCAGTTTCATCCAAAAGGTGGAAAACCTACAGAGAAATTAGGCTTTTTAGAAATCCTGTCCTAATTTATCAAAAATATGCTAGGCATTTCAAGCAGCTGTGTTATTTTTTGGGATGGCAGAGCTGTTGAAGCATCTTGCTGATGCTCTAAATGGCATGAGGTTTGAAAGCCTAGTGCTGATGGTTTTCTCCAGAGAACTCAGCTGTTAAATGGGTACATCATCATTCAGAGAATCAAAGGTGCCCAGGTAGGATATGGGCTACATCACTTCCTTGCATGATGTTGGCTACGGTAATTGGAGTGCCTTATGCTAGCCATGTATGCTTCTAGGCTCAAGTGCATCTTTCAACTTTTTGGCCTATTACTGGATCAATACCAACTCCTTTCAATTTGCTGTCACTATTTAGCTCTTCCCGCACCTTTTAGATTATCCCTCCCACTCTATCTCCTTTTTGGACATATTAAAGAAATGTGCTGTGCTGCAGCTTAAAACATATGAAAAATCTGGTGTTTTCATTCTATTTCTAGTTAGCAAACACAGAAAGTATGACGTAGAGGGGACTTGGGCCTCAGAACAGGACACTTAAATGAAAAAAGAAATTCTAAAGTCAAAACTTGGTTACTCCCAGGAACGTCCTGGTGGAAAGTTACATTAAGCTAGGCATATCATAAAGTTTACATCTGCTGTCATCACACCAGAGAAGCCTGTTATTCACTTCCACTGTTAATAAGCCTTTAGAGTTCATACTTCACAACATTAAAAGCGCAGATTTATTTAGCTTGCTTGAGCCTTGAAGCTTGAGTGGTCTCTAGTTTGGGAAATATAAACTGCTTCTCTTTAAACTAAATAATAATTCTATTTTTACCATTTCTCATAACCTTTCCACTCCTTGTGCATACAAAGTGCTGCAGGATGCACACTTGAAACTGCAGAATGTAGTTCCCATTGTGATATAGGAAGAACACAGCAACCTCCAGAGGCTTGTGTCCATCACAGCAGATGATTCGCTTGCCCATCCTGTCCATCTGTAAATAAGAAAGGAAAATTATTCTGGCTTATCTGTACATTCCTAACAAGACTTGCTTTTTAGTAAGCCATGCAATAAAATCTCATATGTCTCTCTGCTTACAACTGTGTAGCAAGGCAATTCCCAATGCATTGGAAAAGTGTTCTGAAGGATATATGCTACTGTTCAGGTAGTTTTGATGTAGTGATGCAATGAATAAAGTGCACTGAAAGCAGTTAATGTTCAATTCACATCACCCTTCTTAAACAAGGCAGAAGGGAGCTCTGGCATGTAGGGAA